>NC_090448.1:806642802-806947333 GCF_031143425.1 Pleurodeles waltl | reverse complement strand
CCAATTTACATTGGCTTACTGGAACACCCTTATAATTCCCTAGTATATGGTACTGAGGTACCCAGGGTATTGGGGTTCCAGGAGATCCCTATGGGCTGCAGCATTTCTTTTGCCACCCATAGGGAGCTCTGACAATTCTTACACAGGCCTGCCACTGCAGCCTGAGTGAAATAACGTCCACGTTATTTCACAGCCATTTTACACTGCACTTAAGTAACTTATAAGTCACCTATATGTCTAACCTTTACCTGGTAAAGGTTAGGTGCAAAGTTACTTAGTGTGAGGGCACCCTGGCACTAGCCAAGGTGCCCCCACATTGTTCAGAACCAATTCCCTGAACTTTGTGAGTGCGGGGACACCATTACACGCGTGCACTACATATAGGTCACTACCTATATGTAGCTTCACCATGGTAACTCCGAATATGGCCATGTAACATGTCTATGATCATGGAATTGCCCCCTCTATACCATCCTGGCATAGTTGGCACAATCCCATGATCCCAGTGGTCTGTAGCACAGACCCTGGTACTGCCAAACTGCCCTTCCTGGGGTTTCACTGCAGCTGCTGCCAACCCCTCAGACAGGCAGCTGCCCTCCTGGGGTCCAGCCAGGCCTGGCCCAGGATGGCAGAACAAAGGACTTCCTCTGAGAGAGGGTGTGACACCCTCTCCCTTTGGAAAATGGTGTGAAGGCAGGGGAGGAGTAGCCTCCCCCAGCCTCTGGAAATGCTTTGTTGGGCACAGAGGTGCCCAATTCTGCATAAGCCAGTCTACACCGGTTCAGGGGACCCCTTAGCCCTGCTCTGGCGTGAAACTGGACAAAGGAAAGGGGAGTGACCACTCCCCTGACCTGCACCTCCCCTGGGAGGTGTCCAGAGCTCCTCCAGTGTGCTCCAGACCTCTGCCATCTTGGAAACAGAGGTGCTTCTGGCACACTGGACTGCTCTGAGTGGCCAGTGCCACCAGGTGACGTCAGAGACTCCTTGTGATAGGCTCCTTCAGGTGTTGCTAGCCTATCCTCTCTCCTAAGTAGCCAAACCCTCTTTTCTGGCTATTTAGGGTCTCTGTCTCTGGGGAAACTTTAGATAACGAATGCATGAGCTCAGCTGAGTTCCTCTGCATCTCTCTCTTCACCTTCTGATAAGGAATCGACTGCTGACCGCGCTGGAAGCCTGCAAACCTGCAACATAGTAGCAAAGACGACTACTGCAACTCTGTAACGCTGATCCTGCCGCCTTCTCGACTGTTTTCCTGCTTGTGCATGCTGTGGGGGTAGCCTGCCTCCTCTCTGCACCAGAAGCTCTGAAGAAATCTCCCGTGGGTCGACGGAATCTTCCCCCTGCATCCGCAGGCACCAAAAAGCTGCATTACCGGTCCCTTGGGTCTCCTCTCAGCACGACGAGCGAGGTCCCTCGAATCCAGCGACTCTGTCCAAGTGACCCCCACAGTCCAGTGACTCTTCAGCCCAAGTTTGGTGGAGGTAAGTCCTTGCCTCACCTCGCTGGGCTGCATTGCTGGGAACCGCGACTTTGCAGCTACTCCGGCCCCTGTGCACTTCCGGCAGAAATCCTTCGTGCACAGCCAAGCCTGGGTCCACGGCACTCTAACCTGCATTGCACGACTTTCTAAGTTGGTCTCCGGCGACGTGGGACTCCTTTGTGCAACTTCGGCGAGCACCATTTCACGCATCCTCGTAGTGCCTGTTTCTGGCACTTCTCCGGGTGCTACCCGCTTCAGTGAGGGCTCTTTGTCTTGCTCGACGTCCCCTCTCTCTTCAGGTCCAATTTGCGACCTCCTGGTCCCTCCTGGGCCCCAGCAGCATCCAAAAACGCCAAACGCACGATTTGTGTCTAGCAAGGCTTGTTGGCTTCCTTCCGGCGGGAAAACACTTCTGCACGACTTTCTAAGGCGAGAGGGATCCGTCCACCAAAGGGGAAGTCTCTAGCCCTTTTTGTTCCTGCAGAAACCTCAGCTTCTTCTGTCCAGTCGAAGCTTCTTTGCACCCGCAGCTGGCATTTCCTGGGCATCTGCCCATCTCCGACTTGCTTGTGACTTTTGGACTTGGTCCCCTTGTTCCACAGGTACCCTAGATTGGAAATCCACAGTTGTTGCATTGCTGGTTTGTGTCTTTCCTGCATTATTCCTCTAACACGACTTCTTTGTTCTTAGGGGAACTTTAGTGCACTTTGCACTCACTTTTCAGGGTCTTGGGGAGGGTTATTTTGCTAACTCTCACTATTTTCTAATAGTCCCAGCGACCCTCTACAAGGTCACATAGGTTTGGGGTCCATTCGTGGTTCGCATTCCACTTTTGGAGTATATGGTTTGTGTTGCCCCTATCCCTATGTTTCCCCATTGCATCCTATTGTAACTATACATTGTTTGCACTGTTTTCTAAGACTATACTGCATATTTTTGCTATTGTGTATATATATCTTGTGTATATTTCCTATCCCCTCACTGAGGGTACACTCTAAGATACTTTGGCATATTGTCATAAAAATAAAGTACCTTTATTTTTAGTATAACTGTGTATTGTGTTTTCTTATGATATTGTGCATATGACACTAAGTGGTACTGTGGTAGCTTCACACGTCTCCTAGTTCAGCCTAAGCTGCTCTGCTAAGCTACCATTATCTATCAGCCTAAGCTGCTAGACACCCTATACACTAATAAGGGATAACTGGGCCTGGTGCAAGGTGCAAGTACCCCTTGGTACTCACTACAAGCCAGTCCAGCCTCCTACATTGGTTGTGCAGTGGTGGGATAAGTGCTTGAGACTACTTACCACTCTTGTCATTGTACTTTTCATAAGAGAAAAATATACAAAACAAGGTCAGTGTATATACACATAGCCAAAAAGTTTTGCATTACCTCTTTTCACTCTTTTCTAAGTGCTGAAAAGTACTCCTAAACTTTCAAAAAGTTCTTAAAAGTTTAAAAAGTTTTTTTCTGTCTTTCCAAAAAGTTCTGAAAACTTTTTTCTCTTTCTCTATCACTTTAACTCTCTCTAAAAAATGTCTGGCACAGGCCAAAGTGTTGATCTGTCCAAACTTGCATATGACAACCTTAGCTGGAAAAGAGCAAGGAGTCTCTGTATAGAGAGAGGTTTGAGTGTAGGGAAGAATCCTTCCTTGGAACTGTTACTTAACATGCTTAGAGAACAAGATAAGGCCATAGGTGCCCCATCTGTTGAAAAAGTACCTAATAGTTCCCAATCTGATTCAGGGACTCCCCCAGGAAAAGATTCAGGAAAGAAACTTCCTAGCCTGCCCATTACTAGACAATCTAGCATAGATGGTAATGATGATGAGCCACACCAAATAAATAGTGTTGTCTCACATCATAGCAAAAGCATTTATTCTCACCATACTGGTAGTAATGTTTCTGTAAACCAAGCTGTTAGGGTGCCTTCTGTAAGGGACAGGTCTCCTTCTGTTCATTCCCATCATAGCTCTGTTTCTAGAAATGTCCCTCCCACCAACCCTGATGACAGAATGTTAGAGAGGGAACTCAATAAGTTGAGGGTGGAACAAACCAGACTGAAGCTTAAAAAGCAACAGCTGGATTTGGATAGACAGTCTTTTGAATTAGAGAAGGAAAGACAGAAGTTGGGTTTAGAAACCCATGGTGGCAGCAGCAGTATTCCCCATAGTCATCCTGCAAAAGAGCATGATTCCAGGAATCTGCACAAGATAGTTCCCCCTTATAAGGAGGGGGATGACATTAACAAGTGGTTTGCTGCACTTGAGAGGGCCTGTGTTGTACAGGATGTCACTCAAAGGCAGTGGGCTGCTATTCTATGGCTATCATTTAGTGGAAAAGGTAGGGATAGGCTCCTTACTGTGAAAGAAAATGATGCTAATAATTTCCAAGTTCTTAAGAATGCACTCCTGGATGGTTATGGCTTAACCACTGAACAGTACAGGATAAAGTTCAGAGAGACCAAAAAGGAGTCTTCACAAGACTGGGTTGATTTCATTGACCATTCAGTGAAGGCCTTGGAGGGGTGGTTACATGGCAGTAAAGTTACTGATTATGACAGCCTGTATAACTTGATCCTGAGAGAGCATATTCTTAATAATTGTGTGTCTGATTTGTTGCACCAGTACTTGGTGGACTCTGATCTGACCTCTCCCCAAGAATTGGGAAAGAAGGCAGACAAATGGGTCAGAACAAGAGTGAACAGAAAAGTTCATACAGGGGGTGACAAAGATGGCAACAAAAAGAAGGATGGTAAGTCTTCTGACAAGGGTGGGGACAAATCTAAAAATGAGTCTTCATCAGGCCCACAAAAACACTCTGGTGGGGGTGGTGGGTCCAAATCCTCCTTTAATCAGAACAAGGAAAAGAAACCATGGTGCTATTTATGTAAAATAAAAGGCCATTGGACAACAGATCCCAGTTGTCCAAAGAAAGGCACCACTGCTCCTACCACTACAACCCCTACTGCTACACCTAGTGTCCCTACTAATAGCAGTGGTGGTGGGAGCAAACCTACTAATAGCCAATCCAAGGGAGTAGCTGGGCTCACTTTTGGTAACTTAGTTGGGGTTGGTCTGATTAGGGAGACCACAGAGGCTACTTTAGTCTCTGAAGGGGCTATTGATTTAGCCACTTTGGTTGCTTGCCCCCATAACTTGGAGAAGTACAAGCAACTAACCCTAATAAATGGTGTTGAGGTCCAGGCCTACAGGGACACAGGTGCCAGTGTCACAATGGTGATTGAGAAACTGGTGCACCCTGAACAACACATACTTGGACACCAGTACCAAGTAACCGATGCTCACAACATAACACAAAGCCACCCCATGGCTGTTGTAAATCTCAACTGGGGGGGGGTAACTGGTCCAAAGAAAGTTGTGGTAGCTTCAGATTTACCTGCAGACTGTCTATTAGGGAATGATTTGGAGACATCAGCTTGGTCAGATGTGGAGTTGGAGGCCCATGCAGCAATGCTGGGCATCCCAGGGCATATTTTTGCTTTGACAAGGGCTCAGGCCAAAAAGCAAAAAGGACAGGGAAGCTTGGATCCTGGAACAATGGACCAAGTGCTCCCTAAAGCTAGGGCTAGTAGAAGCAAACCACTTCCTACTATCCCTCCCTCTACAGTGGATTCAACTTCTGAGGAAGAAGAATTCCCTCCCTGTGCAGAACCTACACCAGAGGAGCTGGAAGCAGACACTGCTGAGCTTTTGGGTGAAGGGGGGCCTGCCAGAGAGGAGCTGAGTGTGGCACAGCAAACCTGTCCCACATTAGAGGGTCTCAGACAGCAAGCTGTCAAACAAGCTAATGGGCATGTCAGTGACTCTCACAGAGTTTACTGGGAGGACAACCTCTTGTACACTGAGCATAGGGATCCTAAACCTGGAGCTGCCAGGAGATTAGTGATTCCTCAGGAGTACAGAAAGTTCCTCCTAACACTGGCACATGACATTCCCTTAGCTGGGCACCTAGGACAAATGAAAACTTGGGACAGGCTTGTTCCCCTGTTTCATTGGCCTAGGATGTCTGAGGACACAAAGGAATTTTGTAAGTCCTGTGAAACCTGTCAAGCCAGTGGCAAGACAGGTGGCACTCCAAAGGCACCCCTTATTCCACTGCCTGTGGTTGGGGTTCCCTTTGAAAGGGTAGGGGTTGACATAGTTGGCCCCCTTGACCCTCCTACTGCTTCAGGCAATAGGTTTATCTTAGTGGTAGTGGACCATGCCACAAGATATCCTGAAGCTATTCCTTTAAGGACCACTACAGCACCTGCAGTGGCAAAGGCCCTCCTGGGAATATTTTCCAGGGTGGGCTTCCCAAAGGAAGTAGTATCAGACAGAGGAAGCAATTTCATGTCTGCATACTTAAAGGCCATGTGGAAGGAGTGTGGTGTAACGTACAAGTTCACAACACCCTATCATCCACAAACAAATGGACTGGTGGAGAGATTTAATAAAACTCTCAAAGGCATGATTATGGGGCTCCCTGAAAAACTCCGCAGGAGATGGGATATCCTTCTACCATGCCTCCTTTTTGCCTACAGGGAGGTACCCCAGAAAGGAGTGGGCTTCAGCCCCTTTGAACTTCTTTTTGGACACCCTGTTAGGGGTCCACTCACACTTGTAAAGGAGGGTTGGGAACAACCTTTAAAAGCTCCTAAGCAGGATATTGTGGACTATGTACTTGGCCTCAGATCAAGGATGACTGAGTACATGAAAAAGGCCAGTAAAAACCTTCAGGCCAGCCAAGAGCTCCAGAAGCAATGGCATGCTCAGAAGGCTGTTTTGGTTCAGTACCAACCAGGGCAGAAAGTGTGGGTCTTGGAGCCTGTGGCCCCAAGAGCACTCCAAGATAAATGGAGTGGACCCCACACAATTGTTGAAAAGAAGGGTGAAGTCACCTACTTGGTTGACTTAGGCACTGCCAGGAGTCCCCTTAGGGTGCTCCATGTCAACCGCCTGAAACCCTACTATGACAGGGCTGATCTCACCCTGCTCATGGCAACAGATGAGGGACAGGAAGAAGACAGTGATCCTCTACCTGATCTCTTCTCTTCCACAGATCAAGATGCTCTTGTGGAAGGTGTAGTTTTGGCTGATTGTCTTACTGCTGAGCAGAAAGACAATTGCATAAATCTCCTAGGACAAATTTCAGAACTCTTCTCTACTGTGCCAGGCACCACTTCTTGGTGTGAGCACACTATAGATACTGGAGACAGTTTACCTGTCAAAAGTAAGATCTATAGGCAGCCTGACCATGTCAGGGACTGCATAAAGCAAGAAGTTCAGAAAATGTTGGAACTAGGAGTGGTTGAGCACTCTGACAGTCCATGGGCTTCCCCTGTGGTACTGGTACCAAAACCCAATTCTAAAGATGGAAAGAAGGAAATGCGGTTTTGTGTAGACTATAGAGGTCTCAACTTGGTAACCAAAACTGATGCTCACCCTATACCCAGGGCAGATGAGCTTATAGATACACTGGCATCTGCCAAGTATCTAAGCACTTTTGATTTGACTGCAGGGTATTGGCAGATCAAATTATCAGAAGATGCTAAATCTAAGACTGCATTTTCTACCATTGGAGGACATTACCAGTTTACTGTAATGCCTTTTGGTTTGAAAAATGCACCTGCCACTTTTCAGAGGTTGGTGAACACAGTCCTGCAAGGGCTGGAAGCTTTCAGTGCAGCATATTTGGACGATATAGCTGTCTTTAGCTCCAGCTGGGATGATCACCTGGTCCACCTATGGAAAGTTTTGGAGGCCCTACAAAAGGCAGGCCTCACTATCAAGGCTTCAAAGTGCCAGATAGGGCAGGGTAAGGTGGTTTATCTGGGACACCTTGTTGGTGGGGAACAGATTGCACCACTTCAGGGGAAAATCCAAACTATTATTGATTGGGTTCCCCCTACCACTCAGACTCAGGTGAGAGCCTTCCTAGGCCTCACTGGGTATTACAGGAGGTTCATTAAGAACTATGGCTCCATTGCAGCCCCTCTTAATGACCTCACATCCAAGAAAATGCCTAAAAAGGTATTATGGACAGCAAACTGTCAGAAAGCTTTTGAGGAGCTGAAGCAGGCCATGTGCTCTGCACCTGTCCTGAAAAGCCCTTGTTACTCTAAAAAATTCTATGTCCAGACTGATGCATCTGAATTAGGAGTAGGGGCAGTCCTATCACAACTTAATTCTGAGGGCCAGGATCAACCTGTTGCTTTTATTAGTAGGAGGTTGACCCCTAGAGAAAAGCGTTGGTCTGCCATTGAGAGGGAGGCCTTTGCTGTGGTCTGGGCTCTGAAGAAGTTGAGGCCATACCTGTTTGGCACTCACTTCATTGTTCAGACAGACCACAAACCTCTACTTTGGCTAAAACAAATGAAAGGTGAAAATCCTAAATTGTTGAGGTGGTCCATATCCCTACAGGGAATGGACTATACAGTGGAACATAGACCTGGGAGTAGCCACTCCAATGCAGATGGACTCTCCAGATATTTCCACTTAGACAATGAAGACTCATCAGGTCATGGCTAGTCTTATTGTCCTTCGTTTGGGGGGGGGGGGTTGTGTAGGAAAGTACCATCTTGCCTGGCATGTTACCCCCATTTTTCACTGTATATATGTTGTTTTAGTTGTATGTGTCACTGGGACCCTGGTAACCCAGGGCCCCAGTGCTCATAAGTGTGCCTGAATGTGTTACCTGTGTAGTGACTAACTGTCTCACTGAGGCTCTGCTAACCAGAACCTCAGTGGTTATGCTCTCTCATTTCTTTCCAAATTGTCACTGACAGGCTAGTGACCATTTTTACCAATTTACATTGGCTTACTGGAACACCCTTATAATTCCCTAGTATATGGTACTGAGGTACCCAGGGTATTGGGGTTCCAGGAGATCCCTATGGGCTGCAGCATTTCTTTTGCCACCCATAGGGAGCTCTGACAATTCTTACACAGGCCTGCCACTGCAGCCTGAGTGAAATAACGTCCACGTTATTTCACAGCCATTTTACACTGCACTTAAGTAACTTATAAGTCACCTATATGTCTAACCTTTACCTGGTAAAGGTTAGGTGCAAAGTTACTTAGTGTGAGGGCACCCTGGCACTAGCCAAGGTGCCCCCACATTGTTCAGAACCAATTCCCTGAACTTTGTGAGTGCGGGGACACCATTACACGTGTGCACTACATATAGGTCACTACCTATATGTAGCTTCACCATGGTAACTCCGAATATGGCCATGTAACATGTCTATGATCATGGAATTGCCCCCTCTATACCATCCTGGCATAGTTGGCACAATCCCATGATCCCAGTGGTCTGTAGCACAGACCCTGGTACTGCCAAACTGCCCTTCCTGGGGTTTCACTGCAGTTGCTGCTGCTGCCAACCCCTCAGACAGGCAGCTGCCCTCCTGGGGTCCAGCCAGGCCTGGCCCAGGATGGCAGAACAAAGGACTTCCTCTGAGAGAGGGTGTGACACCCTCTCCCTTTGGAAAATGGTGTGAAGGCAGGGGAGGAGTAGCCTCCCCCAGCCTCTGGAAATGCTTTGTTGGGCACAGAGGTGCCCAATTCTGCATAAGCCAGTCTACACCGGTTCAGGGGACCCCTTAGCCCTGCTCTGGCGCGAAACTGGACAAAGGAAAGGGGAGTGACCACTCCCCTGACCTGCACCTCTCCTGGGAGGTGTCCAGAGCTCCTCCAGTGTGCTCCAGACCTCTGCCATCTTGGAAACAGAGGTGCTGCTGGCACACTGGACTGCTCTGAGTGGCCAGTGCCACCAGGTGACGTCAGAGACTCCTTGTGATAGGCTCCTTCAGGTGTTGCTAGCCTATCCTCTCTCCTAAGTAGCCAAACCCTCTTTTCTGGCTATTTAGGGTCTCTGTCTCTGGGGAAACTTTAGATAACGAATGCATGAGCTCAGCCGAGTTCCTCTGCATCTCTCTCTTCACCTTCTGATAAGGAATCGACTGCTGACCGCGCTGGAAGCCTGCAAACCTGCAACATAGTAGCAAAGACGACTACTGCAACTCTGTAACGCTGATCCTGCCGCCTTCTCGACTGTTTTCCTGCTTGTGCATGCTGTGGGGGTAGCCTGCCTCCTCTCTGCACCAGAAGCTCTGAAGAAATCTCCCGTGGGTCGACGGAATCTTCCCCCTGCAACCGCAGGCACCAAAAAGCTGCATTACCGGTCCCTTGGGTCTCCTCTCAGCACGACGAGCGAGGTCCCTTGAATCCAGTGACTCTGTCCAAGTGACCCCCACAGTCCAGTGACTCTTCAGCCCAAGTTTGGTGGAGGTAAGTCCTTGCCTCACCTCGCTGGGCTGCATTGCTGGGAACCGCGACTTTGCAGCTACTCCGGCCCCTGTGCACTTCCGGCGGAAATCCTTCGTGCACAGCCAAGCCTGGGTCCACGGCACTCTAACCTGCATTGCACGACTTTCTAAGTTGGTCTTCGGCGACGTGGGACTCCTTTGTGCAACTTCGGTGAGCACCATTTCACGCATCCTCATAGTGCCTGTTTCTGGCACTTCTCCGGGTGCTACCTGCTTCAGTGAGGGCTCTTTGTCTTGCTCGACGTCCCTTCTCTCTCCTGGTCCAATTTGCGACCTCCTGGTCCCTCCTGGGCCCCAGCAGCGTCCAAAAACGCAAAACGCACGATTTGCGTCTAGCAAGGCTTGTTGGCGTCCTTCCGGCGGGAAAACACTTCTGCACAACTCTCCAAGGCGAGAGGGATCCGTCCACCAAAGGGGAAGTCTCTAGCCCTTTTCGTTCCTGCAGAAACCTCAGCTTCTTCTGTCCAGTCGAAGCTTCTTTGCACCCGCAGCTGGCATTTCCTGGGCATCTGCCCATCTCCGACTTGCTTGTGACTTTTGGACTGGGTCCCCTTGTTCCACAGGTACCCTAGATTGGAAATCCACAGTTGTTGCATTGCTGGTTTGTGTCTTTCCTGCATTATTCCTCTAACACGACTTCTTTGTCCTTAGGGGAACTTTAGTGCACTTTGCACTCACTTTGGGTCTTGGGGAGGGTTATTTTGCTAACTCTCACTATTTTCTAATAGTCCCAGCGACCCTCTACAAGGTCACATAGGTTTGGGGTCCATTCGTGGTTCGCATTCCACTTTTGGAGTATATGGTTTGTGTTGCCCCTATCCCTATGTTTCCCCATTGCATCCTATTGTAACTATACATTGTTTGCACTGTTTTCTAAGACTATACTGCATATTTTTGCTATTGTGTATATATATCTTGTGTATATTTCCTATCCTCTCACTGAGGGTACACTCTAAGATACTTTGGCATATTGTCATAAAAATAAAGTACCTTTATTTTTAGTATAACTGTGTATTGTGTTTTCTTATGATATTGTGCATGTGACACTAAGTGGTACTGTGGTAGCTTCACACGTCTCCTAGTTCAGCCTAAGCTGCTCTGCTAAGCTACCATTATCTATCAGCCTAAGCTGCTAGACACCCTATACACTAATAAGGGATAACTGGGCCTGGTGCAAGGTGCAAGTACCCCTTGGTACTCACTACAAGCCAGTCCAGCCTCCTACACCTAAGTTGTTAACTATAGGGCTGCTCAGTTCCAAGGCAACCAAGACTTACTTGGTTTCACCTTATCCCATTTTCTTTTCCCATCCTACTCTTCCTTTCTCCTTATTTTATCCTTGCAGGCTCATTTTCTTCTCTACTTTCTGCTGGTGATTGCTTCTCTATGACCCTGTTCCCCTTCCCATTCTGCCTTTTGCTCTTTGGCCAGGTCACTGGCACACTGGTCTACATTCTAAAAGTTTTAACATCTCAGGGATAGGGAGGTCTTTCAATTATTGTAACACGGGAGCAGCTCACTACTATTCATGGAAATAATCTGTGTGACACCCTCACATTTACAATATATGAGGTTCTATTTTGATGTATGTAGGAAGTTGGCTCTGAATATACTATCTCACAGTGAGAGATAGTGTGCACAGAGTCTAAAGGTTCCCCTTAGAGGTTGATAGTGGGAAAATTAGATAATTTGAATGCTCTATTTTTTGGTGGTGTAGTTGAGCAGTAGGCTTGTCAGAGGGTAGTGTTAAACATTTGTTGTACACACACAGGCAATAAATGAGGAACACACACACTCAAAAGACGTAACCTAAGTCCAATAGTTTGCCTGCAGAACATCAGGATCCCTCGGCGCCGGCGAAAAGTGAGGGCTACTTTGAGCGACCTCAAAAACTGAAGGGACCAGTGACAACTCCGGACTCTCCTGCTGAGGCATGACTGTAGGACTCATCTCCCATGTCTTCTGGCATCGTGAAGATCGAGACCTCGATCGGCTCCGCTCCGAACGGCGCTGAGAGTCATGACGACGCTGCTTCTTATGCTTTTTGGGAGAAACATGGAAGGAATCCTTTTTATGGCCCTTCTTCTTTGCTTTGGCTAAGAAAAGCTTCGCCTCGCGCTCCTTCAGAGCTTTTGGATTCATGCTCTGACACGAAGAGCAACCTTCCACATCATGCTCTGAACTAAGGCACCAAATACAGTCCGAGTGGGGGTCGGCGGTCACTGACATCTGACCCCCGCATTCTCTACACGGCTTGAAACCGGACTTCTTCGGAGGCGACATTGTAACCACCAAAAATCGTTACAGTTAACAACGAGCCAGGAAGAAAAACCGTTGGCGTCGAAGGCACGGAAAAAAGGAAAACTGATGTCAGTACGCCGACAAGGACCTCTTATTGGCACGTTGACGTCAGACGGAGTCACTTGGAGCCATGCCATTATGACGTCCTCGTCGACGTAGACAGCTAGGAAGAAGACTTTCCGTTGGATGCTGGCGCAAGGATCCAATTCATAAGGTGAGGAATCCACAGGTAGTTGTATCCATCAGAAATATATTTAAATTTATTTTAGAACCACAAGATTCAACTCAGGTTACTCACGTTATCGCAGTTGCCTGGGAGTCCCCTCTGCGGTATTTGTTTTCTGGAGCTCGAGGTGGGGGCATTGGATGCAGAGTGAGAAGTCTCACGCTTCCGGCGGGAAGGGAGAGTTCTTTCAAAACTTGCAAAAAATGTTGCAGTGTCCTCAGAGGTCGCTGTTCCCCGACAGATGCGTTGCTGTGCAGTTTGAGTCTGGGGACAGGCCGGTAGGGCTGGAGCCAAGTCAGTTGGTGTTTCCGTCATCTCTGCGGGGCTTTCAGGTCAGCAGAACTTATTTGTGCAGGTTGCAGGAATCTGATTTCCTGGGTTCAGGGTCGCCCCTAAATACTCAATTTAGGGGTGTGTTTAGGTCTTGGGGCAGTAGCCAATGGCTACTGCCCTTGCGGGTGGCTACACCCTCTTGGTGCCTCCACCCTGAGGTGATGGGGGCACATCCATATTGCTTTTGGGGGCATCTTCCAATCTCAAGATGGAGGAATTATAAAAGTTAAGCGTCACCTCAGGGCACCTTAGGGGCTGTCCTGACTGGTGGGTGGCTCCTCCTTGTTTCCCTCATCATCTCCTCCAGCCTTGCTGCCTAAAGTGGGGGGGGGGACTCCATCCCCACTAGCTGGGAGGCCCTGGGGTGTTGTAACAAAAGGCATGAGCCTTTGAGGCTCCCCGCCAGGTGTTACAGTTCCTGCAGGGGGAGGTGAGAAGCATATCCACCCAGTACAGTCTTTGTTCCTGGCCACAGATTGACAAAGGTACTCTCTCCATGTTGCCAGAAACTCGTCTGGTTGTGTCAGACTGGCAGAAACTGGTCAGCCTAGCACTAGGAGTCGGACTGGTATTCCGGGTCCCTCTCTAAGATGCCCTCTGGGTGTATTTTAAAACAAATACCACACTGGCATCAGTGTGCATTTATTGTGCTGAGAAGTTGGATACCAAACTTCTCATATTTCAGTTTAGCCATTATGGAACTGTGGAGTTCGTGTTTGTTAAACCCCCAGACCTTATACTCTTATGGCTAACCTGCAATTACAATGTCCAAGGTTTTGCTAAGACACCGTAGGCGTAGGCGTAGGGGCATAGTGCTCATGCAGCTATTCCCTCACCTGTGGCATAGTACGCCCTGCCTTAGGGCTGTAAGGCCTGCTAGAGGGGTGACTTATCTATGCCATAGGCAGTGTGAGGTTGGCATTTTCTCCCAACCAGCACACACAAGCTGGCAAGCAGTGTGTCTGTGCTGAGTGAGGGGTCTCCAGGGTGTCATACGGCATGCTGCAGCCCTTAGAGACCTTCCTTGGCAACAGGCCCTTGGTACCAGGTGTACCATTTACAATGGACATATCTGTGTGCCAGGGCCGTGCCAATTGTGGGTACCGGTTAGGGAAAGAACACCAGGCAGATCTTATCCTCCAAACCCACCCTTGCTGCCATCCACAGAATCAGGAAGAGCACATCTGAAGGCAGATGCTTTTCTTACCTTGTAGCCCAGTCAAACACGCTTCCACTCAAACTCAGACATGCAGACTCACTGAACCAGCTCACAAAGGATCTAAAGACATGGATCGCAGAGTGTGCAGAACGTCCGCAACAGCTATTTGAGCCTCCATGGGTGATAAGCCACCCTTTAAAAGCGTCTGATTGCTCAAATGACTGATGTGTGCAAAAATACCTTTATTAGGAATGAAAAACTTGCCTAACAATAGCTTTACAAGTATGTCTCAATAAAAACATAAAAGAAAAGAAATGTTTTACCTAGAAGTTATTTTGAAAGATTAGCAACACATAACTCACCCACTGTTCAATATCAGTCATGTTTGGCCACTAGAAATGGCTGCCAATACTCTTTTTAGTTTTGTTAGTTCCAGAGTGACCTCCAATTAGTGAAGAATGTAACTTATTAAAAATGTGTTTTGCCAATTCTTCACCAACGATAACTTGTGCCTTCTTCCCCTTTCCTACAAAGAACACCTTTTCACCTAATTTGCCAAAAAAACATGAGAACGTTTAAAGGACGATTTCTATATACTGCAGATGTTGCACGAGAGATACATTAAAATCACGTAATATATATATATACACACACACACACACACACACACACGCTAACAATCATTAAAAAAAAATATATATAATGAAATGAATCAGACTAAACAATATTTGTTAACACATAAGTAGGTAGATCAATATAATTGAAAGGATCACCAATTCATGAAGCTTCATTCAAACAAGTACAGTAAATTGTATGAATGTATAACAATTTTCTAATTCCAAAGTAATTTGAAAAATAACTTACCATCAATGGTGATTTTTTTGGAAAGTCTCCGTAATCCATGCTTCATTATTTTACTGAAATCATCAGGGTACACATTACTGCGTATATAAAATTCAGAATCTGGTTGTACTTTGTAGCATCCATTGTTCTTTACAATAACAAAATAAATATAAACTGAAGAAAATCTAAACATCGTAATAGTAAAAAAATAAAATCACATGATTGAATATACGTTAACAAAGGTAAATAATGTGTTCCTCTGATTGACAATTTGCACCCACACATTCGTTTTTTGAGAATGGATACCATAAGAATATCTCTCCACAGTAGCTGCCTCCGCTCTGGTAGGAGGAGCACATAAGCCATCAGAAGTCTGCTTCTTCACCAAGGCATTGCACCTTTTAATAGGAAGAAAAAGATAGTTGGAGATGGTCCTCTTCTCTCATCAGCTTGCCTAATTTTCACAGCAATTAAGCAAATAAAAAGCTGATCATCCATTTAGCGTTGTTTAGTACAATGAATGACCGCTGTGGGTCAAATATATGTAAGAATGAGGAGGTAGAGAAAAAGTCGTCAGGAAAATATTTAGACCAACGTGAAAGAGTGAACACTGTTGGAAAAAGAGAACCAGCTTGCCTCAATAGATGGTAGTTAAATGTGTGGCTACAGAGAGGGTTAGATGCTCGTTAACCCTTATGTAAGAAGTAATTACGGGAAAAAAAGAAAATTGTATCGTCAACAAACCTATAGGTCCTCATTACAACCCTGGCGGTCAGTGTTAAAGCGGCGGTAAAACAGCCAACAGGCCGGCGGTAAAAAAAATTTAATCACAACCGTGGCGGAAACTGCCAACATAGACAGCAACTTTAACACTCCGACCGCCACGGTGGTACAAACAAACAGCATGGTGGTCACCACCAACAGACAGGCGGAAGACAATGTACCGCCCACAGTATCATGAGAGGCCAATCTGCCACCTTTTCAGGGGCGGATTCAACGCGAACAAAAACACGGCGGAAAAAGAACTTGGAAGGAAAAATGCTCACCTCTACCCACCATACGAGGAACCAGAATGCCATGGAGCCAGAACTCCATATTCTACCAGCCATTGTCTTCCTGCTCCTCTACCAGGAGCACGAACGCCAGCGGCGAAGACCACAGTGAGTACTGCACCTACGACACAGGGGAGGGGGGAGGGAAAAGAGTGTCACACACACACACAACACCCCCACCCTCACCCACTACAACACACACAAACACACACACAAATACATGTTGATACATTACAGTTACACCCCCCAAGGCCCCCGGAAGAATGCAAGGACAATGGAAATGATTGTAACGATTCTGATCAATAAAAATCCAGTACTCATAAATATATATACACACTATTAACAAATATATACACCAAGAATTAAAGTCCATGTGCTGCACATACATAGTCCGTGGACCACTGGGCCCAAAATGCATGGGCGAGGCCCACACAAGATATCCAATCAAAACGGAGCGAACACTGCAGGGGCATCACATCGAAATACAACAGGCACCTCAGGGGGAAGGGAACGGGGGGCACCTCAGCCGGATGAGTGCACAACGCCAGATCCATGAGGGGGCTCCATGCCCATTGATGTATCCTGGGGAGTGCAACGCCACAGTCTCACAAGTCTTTTCAGTGGGTGGTTTGCCCACTGCTGCATCCTGGGGAGTGCAAAGCCACAGTCTCACAAGTGAATAACAGTCTCCACTGGTTCTGGAGGGGGGTTTGTGCCCAGAGTGCTTCATCCTGCCAAGGACTGAGGTAGTGGATGCTTTTCTCCACTGGTTCTGGAGGGGGCTTTGTGCCCAGTGTGCTTCATCCTGCCAAGGACTGAGGTAGTGGATGTGAATCTCCACTGGTTCTGGAGGGGGCTTGGTGCCCAGAGTGCTTCATCCTGCCAAGGACAGAGGTAGTGGATGTGAATCTCCACTCACGGTGGGCCATGGAAGCTGTCCAGGCCCCTGAAACTGACCACCAGCTTCGTACGACTGACCACGGAGGATGGCAGCCATATCTGCGGTGGTGCCACTGGCCTATGTGGCGTGTTCACTGGCGGTGATTTTGGCAGCCTCAGTAGCGGCGGTGCTTGCGGCGCTCATTGGCCTGCAGTGCTAGTGGGTGGCTCAGTGAGCGTGCTGGTGGCGGCGGTGTCCTGGGACGCAGTGATGGTAGCGGCGGTGTCCTGGGAAGCGGTGCTGGTGGTGGCGGTGTCCTGGGAAGCAGTGCTGGTGGTGGCGGTGTCCTGAGAAGCGGTCTTGTCCACCATGCAGGTTGGCGGCGACTTCCCTTTCTTTCTGTGCCCCTTCCCCACCTTGGATGGTGGCGCAGCTGTCTTCACACTCCCAACTGTAGTCCTGGGAGATCCCTTGGTGGCAGGTGTTTTGCCCTTCTCCCTCCGGGTTGTGGCCAACTTCTTATGTTTCTCAGGTGGGGGACTGTCTGTGGTCTGGCTCCTTGGCACACTGGCTGCCCTGCTGCTTGGTGCACTCCAGAAGCCGGTTACTGCTGGCACCACTGTTCCCGTTGATGTGGTGGCTGAGGTGCTAGGTTGTGACCTGGAAAGCCATGCCATAGGGGACGGAAGGGGTGGGGGAGGTGAGGGGGAAGAGGTCAAGGTTTGACAGGAAAAGTTTTGGACACACTAGGAAGGGTAGATGGAGGGGGTTTGGGAGTGGAGGAAGAGGTAGTGGTTGTAGGAGGTGTACATCTGCTGAATTTGGGTGAAGGTGCATGGGCTGGAGGCTGGTGTGAGGTGGATGGGTGTTGGGTGGGTGGGTGCCTGCGTTTGTGTACTTTGGGAGGAGGGCTCACAGACACACTGGGAGAGGAAACTGGGGATGTGTGACTGGTAGTGGTGTGGTGAGTGCACATGAGCGGTGTGTGGTGATGGACGTAGTGGCTGAAGATGTAGTGCATGCAGGTGTGAGTGGAGACGTGACAGGGAGGGATGAGGGAGACGAGGAGGAGGGGGACACAGTGGAGGCAGTGGATGTTGGTATGTCTGCATGGGTATGATGCTTGTGTGAGTGCCTGTGGGATGTGTGGTGCTTATGTTCGCCAGAGCTACCCTTGTGTGTTGAGGTGTGTGCATGCTGGTCTGATGGTGTGCTTGGGATAGGCTGAGGTACAGGGGATTAGGTCTGGGTGGAGGAAGCTGGAGGGGGGAGCCTGGACACAGGGACAATGGCTGCCATCAGTGCTGAGGCCAGCGTATGAAAAGCGCGCTGTTGGGCTGCCTGACCAGAATGAATGCCCTCCAGGTATGCATTTGTCTGTTGCAACTGCCTCTCTACACCCTGGATAGCATTCAGAAAGGTAGACTGCCCAACAGTGAGGGATCTGAGGAGGTCAATGGCCTCCTCACTGAGGGCAGCAGGGCTGACAGGGGCAGGGGCTGAGGTGCTGCTGTGAGGGCGGTGCTGGTGGGGGGGGGTGGCGGCTGTACCTGTAGATGCAGGGGGCACAGAGGGGCCCGCCACCGCAAGGGAGCTCCCATCAGAGGAGGAGTCTGTGTCGCTGGTCTCAGCTCCTGTCCCCGCCGTGGAACTCCCCTCGCCCGCCATCCCACTGGTGCCTTCAGACTCCGCTGTTTCGCCCTCCAGGGCCATGTGGGATGTAGCTCCCTCCTGCTCGGGTGCCACTGCTCCTCTGCCTGATGATGCTAATGCACACAAGAACAGGTAGACCACAAAAAGGTGGGGAAGACAGAAGAAAGACATGTTCAGTGCATGCAATACCGCTACAGTTGGCGGACACTACAGACACAGCAGCCCTCTGCACTACGCCATGCACTTAGAGTTCCCTAATTAATCACAGGGACATGGGGTACAAGGCCTATGCCCGACTGCTGCACACATGTCTCACAGGAGCCTGACTAGGTGTAGATGGCTCTTAACACTGGTGGGGTGCCACATAGCCTGCCTTATGGAGGGAACATGCCTACAAAACTCGTCCTGGCCAAGAAGTACCCACAGCCCACCTCCCCCAACCAGACACCCCCAATGTGTGCTGAATCAGCTGAATGAGTGTACACTCACCCCCTTGTGGCTGCTGTGATGCTCTCAAGCGCCCTTCCAACTCCGGGTACGCCACCGCCAGGATCTGGAACATCAGGGGTGTCATGGTGCGACGGGCACACCCCAAGTTGAGAGGCCATTCCCAGCTGGGCCTCCGATGTCTTCTTGCTCAAGTGGCGAATGTCCTCCCATCTTTTCCGGCAGTGGGTGCTACGTCTGTGGTGGACACCCAGGGTCCTGACTTCCTTGGCGATGGCACGCCAAATATCCTTCTTCTGGTGGGCGCTGACCTACAGGAATAGGACAGGGGAAAAGGAGAAGATGTAACCGTCCGCACCGTCACAGTCATTGGCCCACATTCCTACCCTTGCCATGACACACATACACTCACCGTCATTTCATGCACGCCTAATTCTCCCCTTCCATCTTCCATCCACACAGGCATTGCCCATACAGCATGCTCACAGTGTACTTACCTATTTGTCTGGAGGAACGTAGAGCAGCGTGTACGGGGGGAGGACCTCATCCACTAGTTTCTCAAACTCCTCCGTGGTGAAGGCAGGGGCCCTTTCCCCAGACACATGAGCTATTGTCTCTTCCAGACTGAGGTCACAGCAGCACTTGTAGTGTAGGTCATCTCCTGTTGAACATCAGGTATCAAGTGAGTGAACAGATAGAAAATGGCGGTCACGTCCGCTGCGGTGCGTACCGTCACCGCCAGCGTACATCGTCATTGGCTCCTGGGACCCATAGGGCACAATGTTAACCAATGCAGGATTGCGCCGCGGTCTTCGACCGCCTACTGCGACGGTGTACAACGCCAGCGCAGTTACCTCGTATCCCATTGTCCCACCTTACAGGTCAGGCAGCCGCCATTTCAGGGGACCACATGGAATTATGTTTAAATGCGTCACACATACCTAGGCCTTGCATACACACTAAGACAGGCACATATCGGATAGAAAAATATGTGCAATAAAGTTGTGTTTTCGTACATCAGTGTTGGCTGACCCTCTGCTCGCTGTTCTCCTCCACAGAGTACGTCCGCTGGGGCAGGTGAGGAGATGGTGGCATCCTCCAGTGTACAGACCGCGGGTGGACCTGTTGACAATGGAAGAGCGACATGTAATTGTCACCTACAGACTGGACCGTGCCACAATCCATGAACTGTGTGCCCAGTTGGAGCCAGACCTGATGTCAGCTATCCGCCATCCCACAGGTATCCCCCCCTATAGTGCAGGTGCTGTCAGTACTCCATTTCCTGGCAAGTGGGTCTTTTCAGACGACAGTGGCCATAGCCTCTGGGATGTCCCAGCCTATGTTCTCCAACGTGTTGTCCAGAGTGTTGTCTGCCCTTCTGAAACACATGCACAGCTACATCGTGCTCCCTCAGATGGAGGATTTGCCTACAGTGAAAGGTGACTTCTATGCCCTGGGACATATCCCCAACATCATAGGTGACATTGATGGGACACATGTGGCCTTGCCCCCCCCGCAGGAGTGAACAGGTGTACAGAAACCGGAAGAGCTACCATTCAATGAATGTGCAGATGGTGTGTTTGGCCGACCAGTACATCTCCCATGTGAATGCCAAGTTTCCTGGATCAGTGCATGACGCTTACATTCTAAGGAATAGCAGCATCCCTTATGTGATGGGGCAACTCCAGAGGCACTGTGTGTGGCTATTAGGTGAGGACATGGACCCTATACAGTGTGACTAGGTGTCTGGGAATGGGGTTGCCCCTAAGGGTAAGTGTGTGTCTAACAGTTGTAACAACATTTGCAGATGACTCTGGCTACCCCAACCTGTCATGGCTACTGACCCCAGTGAGGAATCCTAGGACAAGGGCAGAGGAACGCTACAATGAGGCACATGGGCGAACTAGGAGGGTTATAGAGAGGACCTTCGGCCTCCTGAAGGCCAGGTTTAGGTGCCTACATGACGGGTGTTTCCCTATTCTACGCACCAAAGAAGGTGTGCCAGATCATCGTGGCCTGCTGTATGCTGCACAACTTGGCTTTGCGACGGCAGCTGCCTTTTCTGCAGGAGGATGGTCCTGAAGGAGGTCTTGTGGCAGCTGTGGAGCCTGTGGATAGTGAAGACGAGGAAGCAGAACAGGAAATCTACAACAGAAACAAGGTGATTTATCAATACTTCCAGTGAGACACAGGTAAGAAGACATCACTGCCTGCTACATCTGATACACTTGTTCCACCTCTCATCTGTCTGTCACTTTCACCCAGTGTATGGACCCTGATTTGTCACTTTCCCTTTCGATTTCACAGATGTGGGTCCCACTGTGTGACCTCTGCTATGTTTCATCATGGAGTAGAGCTGTGTGACATAGGTATGCTGACAAGACAATGGATATTGCTATTTTCCTCAGTTATTGCAAATACACATTTGTGAAAGCACAGACTGACTCCAGATTGTTTTGTGATTTAAGTGTGTTTATTTAAGTGCTAAATAGTGGAGGGGGTTGTAAAATGGTCAGGGGTGATGGAGGCCGAATGTCCATGGCAGAGTCCAGTCTATTTGTTTCACAGGTGCATAGTCCAAAGGGGCATAGGAAGTGGAGCTGGGGCAGTTGGTGGATGGACAGGGTGACAAAGTGGGACAGAAGGATGACAATCAGGGTCGTCTCATTTCTTGACGGGGGTCTTGGCATCGTGCTCTGTCTTTGTCCTAGATCTCAGGGACCGCTTGCGGGGTGGTTCTCCATCTTCAGGGGGTGGGGTGCTGGTGTCGAGGTCCTGTGGCGGTGCCTCCTGTCTACTAGCGCCGGCGGTGGGCAGTTCATCGTCCAGGCTAGTGTCAGGGGCCCCTTGTTGTGCCACAGTGTCCCTCCTGGTGTTCACGACTTCCTTCAGCACCCCTACAATGGTGCCCAGGGTGGTATTGATGGATCCGAGTACCTCCCTGAACCCCAAATACTGTTCCTCCTGCAGCCGCTGGATCTCCTGAAACTTGGACAGTACTGTTGCCATCGTCTCCTGGGAATAGTGGTAGGCTCCCATGATGTTGGAGTGCCTCATGGAGAGTGGGTGCCCTAGGCCTGTCCTCCCCCTGTCGCCCAGCAGCCCTCCCAGTTCTCCTGTGTTCCTGGGCCTCTGTCCCGTGAACCGTGTGCCCACTGCCAATGCCCCCAGGTCCCTGCTGTTCTTGGGGTGGTGGGTTAGCCTGAGTTCCCTGTAGTGGTGGACACACTGCTGCTTGACGTGTCATGGGGACAGAGGTATGGGCCCGGTGGGTGCTGGTGTTTCCAGAGGGGGGAGGCTCTGTTGTGGCTTCTGCAAGTGTGAGGGGAACCGACTGTCCTGAGGTCCCAGATGGGCCGGGCTGGTCATCTAGATCCAGTTGGACAGAGCTACTGTCATCAATGTGGGCCTCTTCTGTGGGTGGAGTGGACATGTCTGGAACATCCTGTCCGGTGACGTTGGTTAGGGGTCCTGCAGGGGGTTTAAAGGAATAGTTTATCTGTGTGTTCCATGGTGTGCAATGGGTGGGTGACCCTGTACCCCAGTGGTTGCATTCCTGTGTAGGAGCTTGTGTGGCTTGTGTGCTTGATGTTGAGGGGTCTGTGTGGGTATGTGCAGTGGACATGCATTTATGATGGGTACCCATGCTTTGTTGTTCCATGCAGGGCCTGGTGTTGGGATGTGTGGTTTGTGATAGTGGGACATCTGTGAGGAGTTGGAGTGATGGGGGGTGAGGGTGAGGGTATGTGATTTCATGCAAGTAGGGTGGGGGATGAAGTAGTGAAAGCTTTGACTTACCAATTCCTCCAGCTACTCCTGTGAGGCCCTCAGGATGCAGTATAGCCAAGACCTGCTCCTCCCATGTTAGTTGTGGGGGAGGAGATGGGGGTCCGCCGCCAGTCCTCTGAACCGCGATGTGGTGTCTTGAGACCACGGAACACACCTTCCCCCGTGGGCCGTTCCACCTCTTACTGATGTTATCCCGTGTTCTTGGGTGCTGTCCCACTGCGCTGACCCTGTCCACGATTCTGCACCATAGCTCCATCTTCCTAGCTATGGTGGTGTGCTGCACTTGTGATCCGAATAGCTGTGGCTCTACCCGGATGATTTCCTCCACCATGACCCTGAGCTCCTCCTCAGAAAACCTGGGGTGTCTTTGCAGTGAACATGGGGTGGTGTGGGTGATGTCTGAGGTGATGTTTAGGGGTGTGTGGTGTTTTGTGCCTCTGTATGGTGTTGTCATCTTTGCTGTGCTGTCTCTCTGGCCTTCGTCAATATTTTAGGTAGTAAGGGTTTGTGGGTGATGTGGGAGTGGTGTGTGTATGTGTACAAGGTGCGTGTATTTGGAATTGTCCAATGTGGTTGTGTTTTGTAAGAGAGTGTATTTTGAGCGCGGCGGTGTGTTATCGCAAGTTTATCACTGACCTTTGGTGTTACCGCCAATGTTGTAATGAGGGCCATAGTGATTAGGCTCAAATGGAGTTCACGAGAAAATTTCCAAAAACAAATGTAAGATTTCAGTGTGCTCTAAATAAACATGTTTAGGCTGCTAGTGAAACAAGCTGCTTGAAATAATATGGACAGCTGGTGACTAACATGGAAGATCGGTCAGGCACCCGCAAACAGGCTGGAAACACTGAAAGATAACCTTTGTTTGTGCTCAAAGATGACGATAGTCCCACGCCAATGAGCTGACACCACCATCATCAGTTTTGTGAAGACACGAAAGAGGATCACAGTAAACTTAAAAAGCTACTTGCTCACTTTGAAACACAGTTAACATGTGTGAAAAATTCAGGATGCGGGTGTGTGAATGAGCATTGTGAAGGTCCAGCACTACTATAAAGTATCCTGTTTGAGCACTGACAACACCTCAGCCAGGGTGTGCATTTAGAAATTGTCTTTGTGGAGGTAGCTGTTGACTGACCACAAAAAAAAAGGACCTTTTAGTTTTTTTTGTGCACAAAGAAATGAAAAAGAAAAAGAACCACAACCTATCTCTGGAGGTAGGACAACCTACTCTGCGCTTGTGCAGAAGAGAGATGGAAACACCCGCTGGAGCAAGGAAGATTAGCTCTCCATCAGACACTAAATGAACATAGCAACAGGTCATGAGCTTCGCAGGTTTCTAAACGTAGATGACCACTGCTGTTGCTTTTGCCATCTCCATTCCTCCCAATGACTCCCTCCCATTTCTGTTAGTCAGCACAAACCTTGGCACTGAAAAAATAAAAAATACCAAGCCAAAGGCACTTTACCGTCAAGTCTGCGAAGATCCACATCCAGAGCCGATCCCAAATAGCCTGCTCTTCCTTGCCAGCACCAAATGTTGCGGCGTTAGTCACACAAGCGCAGAACATTTTGATAGCTGCCTGTGGATCTTCCATGGTGTGTACAAGCTTGAACTTTCTGGTGCAGAGCCTGTGGGTGTCTAAAACTGAAACTTTATAACAGAGGGCACAAAAACGCATAGACCTCAGCCAGATTATGTTGTGACTTTAAAGACTCATATTGACTAGCATGCTGTATGTCACCACACTAGACTGAGGAATAATAGTGGGTAAGAGACAAAGAGCCCACACAAACAGTTGTAGACTACAGTTCTAAGAAAGACTATTATTTTGCCACACTATGTTCTATCTTGCGTGTGATGTTTAATTAAAAGACAAGTATTAAATGGAACATTTGTTGTACACACACGGGCAGTAAATATGAACACACACTCAATGACTTAACCCCAGACCAATAGGTTTTTTATATAGAAAAATATTCTTCTCTTAATTTACTTTAGAACCACAAGATTCTGAATTCAAGTAAGTACATAAATTGTAAGGTACTTGGCATAAGCAAATATAGAACTTGGAATGAAAACAGTAAGGTACACAGTTCTGGCAAATATGCAAATAACCTATTTTAAAAGAGGACACTGCAAAATTCCACAGTTCCTGTAGGAGGTAAGTACAAGTTAATTTAGCAGGTAAGTAAAGCACTTACAAGTTCAGTCTCCAGGGCATAGACAGCCGACTGTTGGGGGTTCAAGTCAACCACAAACACCCATCACCAGCAACACAGGGCCGGTCAAGTGCAGAGGTCAAAGTAGCATAGGCGCTTATGGAGAAAAGGGGTGCTCCGGTTCCACTCTGCTAGCAGGTAACCACCTGCGTCCTCTGGGAGCAGACCCGGGGAGTTTTGTAGAGCACTGGGTTGGGGGTGTCCCAAACAGGCTCACAGGGCCAGCCAGGTGCAGTGTGCAAAGTAGGTGTCAGGTTTTGAATAGAAATCAATGGAGGGACCCAGGGGTCACTCTGGTGATGCAGGCAGGGCATGGGGTTCTTCTTGGGCCAGCCACCGACTGGGCTAGGATGAGGGACGCCTGCTGGTCACTTCTGGACCAGTAGTTGGTTCCTCTCGGGCCTGGGGGCTGCAGGGGCAGTGCTTCTTCCAGGCGTTGGGGTCTCTGTTACCAGGAAGTTGCGGTGAGGGGGAGCCTCTGGATTCTCTCTGCAGGCTTCACCGTGGGGATGCAGGGAGATTGTCTCAGGGTGGCCACGTCGTTGGAGTCACCTGGGGGTCCACGCTGCAGTGTTGGTTTCTCTGGAAACAAGCTGGGGGCGTTGGTGCAGAGTGGTGGGGACTCACGCTTCAGGAGTGAGGTGGGTGTCCCTTTAAAGATGGTTTCTTCCTTGTTGTTTGACAGAGCCCATATCCACTAGAGTTTTTTGGTCCTTTGGGTTGAAGGGCAGTCCCCTGAGTCGGCAGAGGTCGCTGGTCCCGCAGGATGCGTCGCTGTTGCAGGTTCTTTGAGTCTGGAGACAGGCAGGTAGGGCTGGGACCAAGTCAGTTGTTGTCTCCATCTTCTCCACGGGTGTTTTGAGGTCAGCAGTCCTTTAGGTTTTCAGGAAATCTGAAATCCTGGGTTCAAGGTCGCCCATAAATACTGAGTGTAGGAGGGTGTTAGGGCTGGAGGGCAGTAGCCAATGGCTACCGACCTTGAGGATGGCTACACCCTCCTTGTGCCTCTCTTTGGGGAGGGGGGCACATCCCTATCCTTATTGGGTAAATCCTCCAAAACAAGATGGAGGATTTTCCAAGGAGGGGGAGGGGGTCACTACAGCTCTGGTCAACTTAGGGGTGGAACTGGCTGAGGGGGTGACACCTCCTTGTTTTTCTCATTATCTCCGCTGGACTTTCCGCCCAAAGTTGGGGCTGTGTCCAGGGGGCGGGCATCTCCACTAGCCAGAGTGCCCTGTGGCAGTGTAACACGAAGCCTGAGCCTTTGTGGCTCACTGCTATGTGTTACAGTTCCTGCAGGGGGAGGTGTGAAGCACCTCTACCCAGTGCAGGCTTGGTTTCTGGCCTCAGAGAGCACAAAGGCTCTCACGCCAGGAGGTCAGAAACTAGTCCCTCTGTGGCAGGCTGGCACAGACCAGTCAGTCTTGCATTGAACGATTGGGTAAAATACAGGGGGCATTTCTAAGATGCCCTCTGAGTGCATTTTGTAATAAATCCAGCACTGGCATCAGTGTGGGTTTCTTATTTGGAGAAGTTTGATATCAAACTTCACAGTGCTCAGTGTAGCTATTATGGAGCTGTGGAGTTTGTTTGACAAACCCACAGACCATGTTCTTAATATGGACACACTATATTTACAATGTCTAAGAATGGACTTTGACACTGTAGGGGCATATTGCTCATGCAGCTATACCCTCACCTGTGGAATAAAGCCCTAAGGCAGGGTGCATTAAGGCCTGCTAGAGGGGTGACTTACGTATGCCAAGGCAGTATTTGGTGTGCATGCCATCCTGAAGGGGATGCCATGTCGACTTTGCCTTTTTATCCCCACCAACACACACCAACTGCAATGGCAGTGTGCCTGTGTTAGGTGAGGGATCCTTTAGGTTGGCACAACACATGCACAACACATGCTGCAGCCCTTAGGGACCTTCCCTGGTCACAGGGCCCTTGGTACCACTGGTACCTTTTGCCAATCAATCAATCATTAATCAATCATTAAATTTATAAAGCGCGCTATGTACCCGTTAGGGTTTCAAGGCGCCTGGGAGGGGGGGGAGGCAGCTGCTATCCGTCGAAGAGCCATGTCTTGAGGAGTCTCCGGAAGGTGAGGAGGTCCTGGGTCTGGCGCAGGGAGGTCGGGAGTGAGTTCCAGGTCTTGGCGGCGAGGTAGGAGAAGGATCTGCCGCCGGAGGTCTTGCGTTGAATTCGGGGAGCGATGGCGAGGGAGAGGTTGGCAGAGCGGAGTTGGCGGGAGGGGACGTAGAAGTTGAGTCTGTTGTTCAGGTAGGCGGGTCCGGCGTCGTGTAGTGTTTTGTGCGCGTGGGTGAGGAGTTTAAAGATGATCCTCTTGTCCACGGGGAGCCAGTGGAGGTCCTTCAGGTGGTGGGAGATGTGGCATCGGCGGGGTATGTCGTTTGATGTCTTTTGCTGGGATGCCTGTGTAGAGTGTGTTGTCGTAGTCAAGTCTGCTACTGACGAGGGCCTGGGTCACCGTTTTCTGGTTTCCGTCGGGATCCACTTGTAGATTCTGCGGAGCATGCGGAGGGTGTTGAAGCAGGAGGAGGAGACTGCGTTGAGCTGTTTGGACATGGTGAGAGCGGAGTCGAGGATGAAGCCGAGGTTGCGTGCGTGGTTGGCAGGAGTAGGTGGGGGACCCAGTGCGGTGGGCCACCAGGAGTCGTCCCAGGCAGAGGATGAGGACTTCCGTCTTATCGGAGTTTAATTTCAGGCTGCTGTTTCTCATCCATTCGGTGATGGATTTCAGTCCCTCGTGGAGGTTGGCTTTGGCGGTGTGTGGATCTTTAGTAAGGGAGAGTATGAGCTGGGTGTCGTCGGCGTAGGAGAGGATGCTGAGGTTATGCTGACGGGCCAGCTGTGCGAGGGGTGCCATGTATACGTTGAACAGCGTTGGGCTTAGCGAGGAGCCTTGGGGGACGCCGCAGATGAGGTTGGTGGCTTCGGAGCGGAAGGGTGAGAGTCAGACTCTCTGGGTTCTGCCGGAGAGAAAAGAGGAGATCCAGTTGAGGGCTTAGTCTTGAATTCCGGCTTCGTGGAGACGAGTTAGTAGGGTGCAGTGGCAGACCGTATCGAAGGCGGCGGATAGGTCTAGGAGGATGAGGGCTGAAGTTTCGCTGTTGTCCATTTGCTGTCTGATGTCATCTGTGGCGACGAGGAGTGCAGTCTTGGTGCTGTGATTGCGTCTGAATCCGGATTGGGAGGGGTCTAGGGTGGAGTTGTCTTCGAGGTAGTGGGTGAGCTGTGCGTTGACGATCTTCTCGATGACCTTCGCTGGGAAGGGGAGAAGGGAGATCGGCGGGAAGTTTTTGAGGTCGTTGAGGTCGGCCTTGGGTTTCTTGAGGAGCGCTTGGATATCGGCGTGCTTCCAGCTGTCCGGAAAGGTTGCGGTGTTGAAGGATAGGTTGATGATCTTACGAAGTTGGGGGGCGATGGTTGAGTCGGCTTTGTTGTAGACGTGGTGTGGGCCGGGGTCTGAGGGGGATCCTGAGTGGCTGGAGTTCATGGTCTTTCGGGTTTCGGTGTCATCTACGTGGGTCCAGGTGGTGAGGCGGTCGGCGTGGGAGGAGTTGTCGGGGGTGGGGTCTGGCGGAGGTGTGGTGTTGAGGCTGTCGTGGATGGCGGTGATTTTCTGGTAGAAAAAGGTGGAGAGTGCGCCGCAGAGTTTCTGGGATGGTGGGACGTCGTTGACGTTGGCGTTGGGGTTGGAGAGCTCCTTCACGATGCAGAAGAGTTCCTTGCTGTCGTGTGCGTTGTTGTTTAGGCGTTCTGTGAAGTGGGAGCGTTTGGCGAGTCAGATAAGTTGGTGGTGCTTGCGGGTGGCTTCCTTGTGGGTTGCGAGGCTGTCGGGTGTGCGCTCGAGAAGCCATTTTTACTTGAGTTTCAGGCAGGTGATCAGTTCGTCTGTGAACCAGGCTGCTTTTTTCTTTTCTTGGTTGACGGTGGGCCTCTTGAGTGGTGCGAGGGTGTTGGCCCAGTTGAGGATCCACTGTTGGAGGTTGATGGCGGCGGAGTCCGGGTCGGTGGGGTCAGACGGTGGGTTCTTGGCGAGGGTGCTGGTTAGTTGGTCTTCGGTGACTTTTCCCCAGCGGCGGTGTGCCGGTAGTGGGGTGCAGTGGTGTTCGGTGTTTTTCTTGAATGTGAAGTGGACGCAGTGGTGGTCGGTCCAGTGGAGTTCGGAGGTGTGGCTGAATGAGATGTGGTTGCTTGCAGTGAAGAGTGGGTCTAGGGTGTGACCGGCGATGTGGGTGGGTGTGTTGACCAGTTGTCTGAGTCCGAGGTTGGAGAGGTTGGTGGTCAGTGATGCGGTGTTGGCGTCATTGTTGTTCTCCAGGTGGAAGTTGAGATCTCCAGGAGGATGTAGTCCGTTGAGGCGAGGGCGTAGGTGCTTGCGAGGTCGGAAATGGTATCACTGAAGGGGGCTCTTGGTCCTGGAGGTCGGTACCAGGGACTTATCTGTGTGCGAGGGGTGTCCCAATTGTGGAAATAATGGTACATTTTAACTGAAAGAACACTGGTGGTGGGGCCTGGTTAGCAGGATCTCAACACACTTCAGTACTCAGTAGAGTCAGCATCAATAGCAGGAGAAAGGTGTTTGGGGTAGGTGGGGGTTGTGGACTGCAAAAAGGAGGCATTTTCCTACAGAGGGTGTGTAAGCTTGTTGAGGAGACAGAGTTAATTTGTTGTGTTATTGATAGAGAAGCCAAGGGTAAAGGCCAGGTTACGCAATTGGTTAATGTGGGCGGGGGCATTAACATGAGTGGGGGGACCACCAGGAGTCGTTCCAGGCAGAATGGGGTGTAGGCAATCACAATCATTTCTTGTCTGAGTTGAGCTTGAGGCAGCTGATGTCCATCCAAGGGCAGACTGCTCTCCTCCCATTGGGAAAATGCATCTTGGCTTGAACAGAGTCGTCCGACATGGAGAGGGTCAGTTGGGTGTCATTGTCGTAGGAGACTATCTTTACCTCGTGTTTGATGATCTTAGCGAGCGAGCCATGTAGAGGTTAAAAAGCTTCTGGCAGTGTGTGGATCCTTGGGCCACTCTGCAGCAAGTGTCTAAGTTCTGATGTGAATGGTGGTAGTCTGACCCTCTGTGTTCTTCTGGTGAGGAAGGACCAGATCCAGCTCAGGGCTTTGTCTCAGATACCAGCGTCGAGCAGCCTGTCACAGAGGCTGAAGTGGGAGACTGTCTAAAATGCAGTAGAGAGGTCTAGAAGGTTGAGTGCGTCAGTGCCTACGCTGTGCAGTATGATGCGTATGTTGTTGGTGGTGGCTAAAAGTGCAGTTTCGGTGCTGTGATTGCTTCCAGATCGGAAATGGGAAGGTTCTAGGATACGGTGTCTCTCGAGGAACTCTATGAGTTCCTAGTTGATGGCTTTTTCCGTTACCTTGGCTGGGAAAGTGAGCAGAGACATGGGTCAGTAATTCTTCAGCTCCCTAGGCTCGGCTTTGGGTTTCTTGAGTAGCGGGCGGATTTCTGCGTGTTTACAGTCTGAGGGGAATGTGGCAGTCTTAAACGATAGGTTGATGGTTCAGCAAAGCTCTGGTGAAATGATGGGAATGACAAGCTTGAGGATGTGATGAGGGCATGGATCTGAGGGTGCTCCCAAGTGGATGGAGTTCATTATTCTTTGGGTGTCCTCTACAGTAATGGTGGTTCAGCAGTTCGTATCTGGTGGGGGAGCAAGGTCCATGGTGCTGAGCGGTGAAGGCGAGCTCTGTATGCTGAAGCCTTTGTAGATGTCCCAGATCTTACAGTGAAAGAAGGGGGGGAAGATCGTTGCGGAGGTCTTGGGAGGGAGGGATGGATGAGGTTTCTGCCCTGCGGTTCGTGAACTCTTTGACAAGGATGAAGAGCTCTTTGATATTGCGAGTGCTGGTGTTGAGGCATGCTTGAAATGCAGCTTTTTGGGTGGCTCGTATGTTCTGGTGGTACGTTGTGTCAGTATTTTTGCAGGCGGTGCGGTTTGGTGGATTTGCAGAGGCTCCATTTGCATTACAATCGTCTGCAGGCGCGCTTGGATTGATGTAGGTCTTGCATAAACCACTTGGGAGTTTTGCTATGTAGATTCCATGCTAATTTCCTTAGGGGGGCTACATTGGCTGCACATTCAGAGTCAGCGCTTTAGTTTGCCTGCGGATTCATTGGAGTGGTTGACAGCGTTTGGTGATCTGTGCTTCCGTGACTATGCCCCAATGTTTGCCAGGGGGTTAGGGAATGTGGTGGCGTGCAGTGTTTGAGTAGGTTAAGTAGATGCACTTGGTCAAGCCAACAGTGTTTGGAGGTGTGGATGAAGGTGAGGTTGTCCCCTGCTGAGAGAATGGCGTAGAGGATGTGAAGGGGTTTGTGGGTAGGGACGATGACTAGTTGTTTGACGCCTAGAATTGTGGGGTCGTACAGGATGTTTGATGTATTGGGGGTCATTGAGGGTATCAAGCTGTAAATCGAGATCACAGAGTTTGACAATGTCTTGTAAAGACTGGGGTTGAGGTGCAGGTGGCCTATAGATGAGGGTGCCACGTAGGAAGGTGTTTCGGTTGATCAGGATGTGGAAATGTAGATGCTCATGCGTTGACAGAATGCGACTAGATGATGAAAGGCGGAGGTTGTTCTAGTAAATTATGGCAATGACACCTCCATGAAGGTTGGCTCTGTCCTTGTGTATGATTTTGTAGTTGTGCGTAATGGCCGTGGCAATGTCCGTTGTAGCTGCAGGGGTGATCCAACTCCTAGCGAGATGGTGACGTCCAGAGCTGTTGAGTCGAGGTCTCAGACTTGTAGTGCATGCTTGACGAGGAAGCATGTGTTAAGGAGCAGTGAGGAATCATGGGGTGGTACTTGGGAGTATGCTGGAGCAGGTGCAGCAATAAAAGGATCCATGTTTGTACATGTGGTCAGCTTGGTGGCATGCTGATGATCTTATGGGGTTGAGGGCACGTAGAGTGCTTGCGTTAAACCAGCAGAAGGGGTGAGAACCAGGGTCCCTGGTGCTGGGTGGCGTCCATGCACAAACAGGCGTCCCTGTGGCGCACTAGCGTGGCGGCCGTCGTTAAGGAAGAGAGGTATGGAGGCGGTGGTCCAGCGATAAGGAGGTGGGAGAAGCGCTTTGCATGGGGCGGGTGGGGATGCTGGGACACCAGCAGTGCGGGGTAAACACAAGAGGGAGAAAAAGAGAAAAGGACAGAAAAGCAGCAAGTAAAAGGGAAAAAAAGGTCCAATTATTATGCCCAGTGGTGCCTCTGAAATGGGGGAGACTTAAAAATAAAGGCCTTTGAAGAAAGTGCAAATAGGACGGGAAGTGCAGTGACTAGTTGCAGACTCGCTAAGGGGGATTATGCATCCATGTGTGGGAAGAATAGCCAGCCCATTTAGATGTGCCAGCTGCACCATTTCATCCTGCCAAGGGTGGGCCATCAGGATATTTATGATCCAGTCACACCTGAGCTCCCTTGGCGTGTGCCTGTCTGGAGGGAATGCACAAGAGATGATGCATCACCCACCCAAACATGTAGACATGCCAGTAGGCAGTAAATATTTAAGAAAATAAAACGTTAAATTTAATAATGTGACATTTTCAGCCACACAAATTAATGTTAGACTTGACCATAAGTTGTGATTTTGAATTGCGAGTCCACAGACACCAAAGTCCAAATTTTGTTTTTTTCAATTCGAAATTAGACAGGCTGCTTCAAGGTAGCTTAAGTGAAAGTTAGGCCTTGCGGTGGTGAAAGACAAGTGTAATAGTTTTTGTATTACCACAACAGGTTCAAATTAAAAATACACGTCCAACTTGCACCTGCCCTTTGATCTGTCCCAGGCCCACTAAAGGGGTTACATATGTTTTAAAAATAAAGGTTTGAACCTGGAAAGATTTAACTTGACAGATCAAAATGGAAGTTTAGAACTGCACACACAGACTCTGGAATGACAAGCAAGTTATGTTGACGTACTACTTAATTGGGATGCGCAATCATTACTGTGGGCGCACTAGTAGCCTTTAATTTACAAATCCAGGGCATAGTTAAGTACAATTTATTAGGGACTCATAAGTAAATGAAATATGCCAACTGTGTTAAGCATACATCACCATATTTTAAGGCAAGAGCGCATGCACTTCAGCACTGGTTAGTAGTGGTAAAGTGCTCAGAGGCCCGACAACAAGAAAAAGTCTGAGAAAGAGAAGGAAGGCCAACATTTGGTGGTGAACCTTAAGAGAAGGACATTTGACAATAAGCAAAACGCAAAATACATACAGATATTGTATTTGATTCTCATTTTTGAACCACTGTAACAATATGTCCTGCAGAAAAAAATATAAACTGAGCAGATAGGATAGATGCTCGTACAAAATACCAGTAGACTGGACTAACCAATTAACTGAAAGAAGAAATTGACTGCCCATACACAATTAAGTTCAGCTGCTAACTGTACATCAACTATATTAACAGGGGAGCTATACTATATGTGAGTTATACTAAGTATGATGATGTACCTCAACTAACCAGTACCTCACCTACTTATCTCAAATGTCCGTAATACAAATGAAGGTCACTCTTCTTTCCATGAAAGAAACAGTAATAGGGCAGATGTCAGACAATACAAGATCGTATAAATCCTCTGAAAAATGGCCATTTAATTTTGGAATCCTTGAGAAACACTGCACTGGTCGCCACCATACTCTACACCACTCTACTCTGTACTAATACATTCTGCACCAATACACTCTATTCCACTGTATTCTATGACACTGCTCTGCCCCATTCCACTGTACTCTACGCCAGTGCACTCTAAACAACTGCACTGTATGCCACTGCCCTTTACTCTGCACCACTGTACTCTATGCCACTGTTCTCTGTGCCACTCCACATCACTCCACTGACACTACAAAACTGCACTCTACACCACACTATTCTTTACTACTGCACTCTATGCCACTACACTGCATCACTGCACCCTATGCCACTGCACTCTAGGCACTATACTCTGCACTGCACCACTCTACGCCACTGCACTCTGCAACATGAGTCTACTCTGCACTCTGTGACACTGCACCACTCTGCATTACTGCTCTCTCTGCCACTCTATTGTATGCCACTCTACTCCACTCTATGCTACTCTACCACATGCCACTGCACTCTAAACTACACTGTACACCACTACCTTCTACTCTGCAACATTGCACTCTCCGCCACTGTACAGCAATTTACTCTGTACTACTGCATTCTACGCTACTGTACTCTATGCCACTCTACATCAATCCACTCTACGCAACTGCACTCTACAGCACTATAATCAACTCTGCACTGCACCACTCAACACTACGCCACTGCACTCTCTGCCACGCAAGTCTACTCTGCACTCTATGCCACTGCACCACTCTACACTACTGCACTCTGCCACTCTATTGTATGCCACTCCACTCTACTTTGTCCCATGCCACCGCACTCTACGCAAATGCACTCTAAACAACTGCACAGTACCCCACTGCACTGTACTCTAAATGAACTTCACGACACTATGCCACTAACTTATAGCCATGCTAAACAGCAGCCACTCTGGTCAAAACACATTGGCAAAGCCAATAACTCTTGCGTAGACGAGACCTATTGGCTTTGCCAATGCCTGTTAGTACGATGAGGTAGGAGGTCCCTGAAAGAACTGTGAATGTGTAAGTCCTTGTTTTAAACATGCAACTGATGCCTCGTCGGGGGTAGTAAACGTTATATAAATACAATTACATCATAATATAGGCTGCTACAAAATGTGCAAATACATTCCAGTTAAATGTTTTTAAAAGTGTTTTTCAAATACAGATTTGATTAATATATAGTTTATACCTAGTACTAACATTATTTATAACAGTCTAATAAAACCACACACTCCACAGCTCACCTTGGAACACCATTACAGTATCTCTCTGAAATAGAATATCGTTGCTATTAGAAAACTTCAAGGGACTCCTTTGGTTAAAGTCAATGCAGGTTTTCAAGCCCCTTTATGTTTGCAGATTTACCAGTTGCCCACGTTTGCATTTCTTCAGGGAAGGAGACCCCCTGGCAAGAAGGCAGTTTCTTATCTATCTGCCCCTCCCTGCCTCTGAGCACAGGAGACCCCCTGCCTTTCAGTCCAGTTGGGGAAACTAATCTGCCTGTGATTTGGCCCTGCCTCCGTTGTCCTTTTTGTGCAAGGTTAAAATTACGGACAAATACCGTCCCTTAACCCTTTCATCGCGGACAACGGGCGGCAAGGCCAAATTACAGGCAGTCCGTGGAAATTACCGACAGGTGGTCACCCTACTCACAGTAACATTCATGCCTGCGCACCTGGCCCCACCTAAACAGAGGCTCGCATTTCATAATGGTAATCGCGCTAACTGCCATTTATTTAGTGCTCACAAAATGCGTGCGGCGTCCTGAGCTGCTTCTAACAGCCTAATGCGGTGCCGCGACGCAGCTCGGGAACAGGTAACTAGTAGAAGGGCAGTGACACAAAAGAAACTCAGTAAAAGAGGAAAGCCGAGATTGTATATATAGAATATATAATCGGCACGAGTGCTGACTTTAGAGAAGGGGTAGCGCTGCTCCGACGAGTCTGTAACGCAGTAATGCTGCTCCGACCGCAATCTGTTGTGCCCCTGGCGATGCTGACCGTTAGAATGAAAAACGTGCATGCGCATGCGCGTCATCGTCAATAAAATTCAAAGTGCGCATGCGCTACAGAAGTGCCCGTTGAGGGGAGCAGTTCCAGACGGCGAAATTGACAAAATCGCCAGTGCGCATGCACACAGTTGTGCGCATGCGCACATAACAGAGCCGACCCGATTCGGACGGGGAGCGGCTAAAGACAGAACAGGTGTGTAAACATGCAAAATGCGGCTGCGGAAGAGAGCTCGCCGTTGAGGAGTCCCTAATTCCAGTGAACAAAATCACAAAAGTTGAGAACCAAGAAGTCAATAGTACACCGTCTATAAACATACAAACACCCGATTTTTCTATCCTAAGAAAAATCAATATTAAGTTCCTTAAATAAAAAAAATGTGTCCGTTTATTAAAAATACACGTAACAAGTGTGGAATTTTGAAGCCAAGATATATAGGAGCTCCACCCGTTCAAAACCTCCTGCAGTTCGTTTCAAGTTAAAGGAGTTCATTTTAAACCTTCCTTGGGTGGCTGTTGTCGTCCCTCCTCGCCTTTTCTTATGTTTTCTCAGAAAAAGAAAGAAGGCAGTCTTGCTGACAGGTACGTGCAACATTCTTACCGTTCAACCTGACCCTCCGTCCAGGGATTTGCATAACTAATGTTACTTTCAAGTTACCCGAGCATTGAGAGGTCACAATAAAATTGTGTGTGTGTGTGTGTGTGCTACCCATGTTTTCCAGGTTCATTCGTGATGAGCTGCTCCAGTCCGGGTTTTTTTCTTTGAATTCTAGGAGTTGTAGGCTCGGTTATTTGATTATCAAACATGACTACAAGTCCCAGAAAACAAAGGAAAAATACTGGACTGGAGCGGCACATCTCACACTGACCTGGGAAACTTGGAGGAGGTCCGCTTTTTAATTCTATGTCAGGACCGGAGGCTTCAGATTATGCTTTCTCTTTCCTTACTGCAAAAACTCAGCAGCCAATCAAACTTCAACAAAACAAAAAAACACATTTCCCATGAAACCCAGTAGTTTGAGTCCACCAATCATAGTATAGCCAACTGTATATCAGGCTCTATCTCCACAGTCCTTCCTCTTTTTTTGCTGCTGCAGCCAAGAGATAAGCCATTTCTTCAGTTTCTTCATTATACAAATTTATAGTGTATGCTAGGCACAGCGTGGAGCGGGAGCGGGCTCGACTCGCGTCGCAGTGTCCTTTGCGCTTTCAGCACGTCAACGTATGTTTATTCATGCCCTTTTTGGCTGTTCGAGGTGCCCAGCGCCAAGCCGGTAGGCGTGGCTGAAGTGCTGGCTGCGGAGTCGCTCCGACTCCCAGACCGCGGCGTGAAACAGAGGACTTGTCCTCTTTCTATTTTGACACGCGCGCATGCGCTCACCTCGCGTTCTCTCTCTCATCTGAGAACGAGGTGTTTACAGTGCGCGGAGCACGGAGGAAAGTTATTTTTAGCTTTTTCCGTCTCTGAGCGCAGCATCAGAGCCCCGGAAGGCCCGACGGGGCGAATTCACGTTAAATAGGCTCTGCCTAGGGGAATTAAGCAGGGGCTCCCTCCACAATTAAAATTTAGCTGTGTCAGATAAAGACTCTTTTTGAATTTCCCTGCTGGGGAGTATTATTGTCCCCCCTGTGATCTCCTCCATCTCCTAGAACATGGCGTACTATGCTGGCGAGGATGACTATTACCAGGAACAACCTGACACTATGGATGACCATATGGAGGAAAGACTAGTGGAAGCCCTGGGCTACCATGTCCAGGACTCCGTGAACCAGGCTATTATTAATGCACTCAAACCCTTTGCTCAGCCCTTGAGACATTTTGGGCAGCGAGAATTGAGGGGTCGCCTCTTGCTTGATGCTGGTCCGCAAACCGACCAGCTTTCTGATCTTGGTTTGTCCCAGGGAGCCTTGAAAAGACCCTTATTCTCTGCTGATATATTGGCGAATATGGCAGCCTCGGTGATGCAGGATCATGGCTATGACATATACTCTTCTTGGGACATGTCTGATACAGGCAGAGAGGCCTCTTCTAAGCCCGAGGGCCTTTCTTCCCCTTCTCCTTCCTCCGGCTCAGACCAAGATCATGATGACCCCAAGCCAATGGGGAAGCGAAAGCGTAACTCCCATAATGTTAAGGAGCGCAGCTCTTCTCTCCGCAATCTTTCCTTTGACCCTGAAAGTATCATTCACCCCAGATCTTCAGAGTGGCTTCCTTGTGAGGAGGTTGCCCAATATGTACAAGATCACATCCGAAAAGGGTTTGACCGCGACGTGCGGAACACTCTGCACTCAGAATATCCTCGTCCTTCCCTTCTGGGTAAAGTAGCGGAGACACCAGATCTAGACCCAAACATGGCCACGTTCATGCAAAAGTTCTCCAAAGATCCCAAAAAAGGCTAGATCATGCCTGGAAGGACTGCCAGGACAGACTCCTTGATATTTATGGTCCCATCACAAAGATCCTCGAGTTAGCCGTCCAGGCTAAGGAATCTAAATCTTCTCTGGATCCTCAGACAATCTTGGAGTGGGCCCAACGGGCTATTTGCCTACTAGGCAACGCAAACTGTGCCATGTCTACTGAACGTAGACGATCCTTCCTTTTGAGGATTGACCCCAAGTTAGCGAATCTGGCTCCCAATGATGCAGGTCCTGCAGCCAATGGCTTACTATTTGGCGATAAGTTTGTAAAGGACTTAGAGAAGTACGTGCCCACCTTCTCGGCCTTGGACAAGGCACAATCCTCTATGAGGAAAATGTTTAAAAGAGGCCCTTTTGCTAGGGCCGGACGCTTCCGAGGCCGAGTTTCGGGCCGTGGTTTCAATCAGGCCCCCGGAAACTACAACCAGCAAGGCTATTATTCCAGATCAGGGTTCTATCCCTCTCGAGGCCGCAGAGGTAGAGGACGTGGTTACCGTAACAGAGGTGGCATCTCTTCCGCCGAAGGGTCCTCCACAGGTGAGAATTATTCAGTTTTCGGAAGTCTTTCTAGGGGGCAGATTGAGAGACCATGTAGTAGCATGGGAACGTGTCACAGGATCCCTGGATCCTTCAGACTGTACAAGGGTACAGGATAGAATTTTATGCCCCTCCTCGTCGAATTCCCTCACCTTCACACTTTTTCCCAGACAGAAGGTTCTTTCATAGACGATGAAGTAGCGCGTCTGCTTCAGAAACGCGCCATTTGCCGTTCCGACCCTCATCCGAACGGGTTTGTAAGTTCGATTTTTCTAGTTCAGAAAAAAGGAGGCGGATCGAGATTAGTCCTCAACCTCAAGGAGTTCAATGCTTGAGTGGTCTATCGCCATTTCAAGATGGAGGGCATCCATTTACTAAGAGACCTGCTCTTAGAAGGAGATTTTTTAGTGAGGTTAGATCTAAAGGATGCTTACCTTACAGTTCCCATATTGAAGCCTCACCGCCGTTTCCTCCAATTCTGTTGGCGAGGGAATTGGTACGTATTCTCCGTCCTTCCTTTCGGGCTGTCATCCGCTCCTTGGTGTTTCACCAAGCTGTTAAGACCTGTAGTCCAGATTCTCAGAGAAAGAGGGGTTTGTCTCATTATCTATCTGGACGACATCTTGATTATGGCCCAATCAGAAGATTCAGTCCTCGTTCACCTGGCCTCGACGATCCATCTTCTGCAGGAACTAGGATTCCTCATCAACCTCGACAAATCAGTGCTGACTCAGTCCAGAGTTTTAGAATTTTTTGGTTTCCAGGTAGATTCCATCAAAGCTCAGTTACTGTTACCTCTGACAAAGAGGAGAGCTATCAAAAAAGAATTGAGGAGAGCTCGTGCTTGTCAGACTATATCATTGAAGACCCTGGCTCGCCTTGTGGGCCTGTTGGCCTCTTCGATCCAAGCAATATTTCCAGGGCCCCTTCATTATCGTGCTTTACAACGCCTGAAGATTCTTCATCTTCGCAGGGGCTTGTCTAATGCGGAACAGATTGTGTTGTCGGACGAGGCCAGGTCGGAGATCAGTTGGTGGCTAGCACACATGGATGCCTGGAACGGCAGAGCCATTTTTTCTTCGAGTCCGGAAATGATTATAGAATCGGATGCCAGCCGATGGGGCTGGCGGGCTCGCTGTGGTCCAGTTCAGACAGGGGGCCGATGGTCCCAGGAAGAACTGTCCCTCCACATCATTTGCCTAGAGCTATTAGCAGGAGCTTTTGCTTTTCGCTCCCTATCTCCGCGGCAAGCAAAATGTTGTATTCTTCTTCCGATGGACAACATTTCAGCAGTCCAGTAAATCAACCGTATGGGGGGACCAGGTCCCGTGTTTTAGGGGAGATTGCGAAGGAGTTTTGCCAGTTCTGTCTTCTCCATCACATATCGGTGACAGTGGAATATATTCCGGCACGATCCAATCTGAGTGCAGACTGGAACTCGCGCTTCCTGAGTGACGGCAGCGATTGGAAGCTGAGCCCTTTAATATTCAACAAGCTGAATGCACGTTGGGGTCCTTGCACGATAGACCGTTTTGCCTCAAGACTCAACAATCAACTGACTTGCTTCTTCAGCTGGAGACCGGACCCTATAGTGGCCGGGACCGATGCGTATCTCCAGACTTGGGAATTGGGAATGCTTTATGCGTTTCCCACTTTCATCATGATCCAGAGAGTACTCTCTCAGGTGATGAGACAGAGAGCAGAATTAGTTTTAGTGACACCCATTTGGAAACCGCAACCTTGGTTCCCATTGGCGATGTGGATGTCATGCGCCCCGCCTGTGACAATTCCACAGGATCCTCTTCTGTTGTTAGATCCTGTTGGATCCCCTCATCCTCTGATTTGGAGGGGACAATTGCCCCTCATGGGGTGGAGAATTCCAGGAGACGCTGGCAAGTGCCTGGAGTTTCACACAACGCAATGTTTTTCTTGTCCCAATCCTGGGCTCCATCCACTCACAAACGATATCAGTCTGCGTGGAAAAGGTGGGTGTGTTGGTGCAATGAACGAGGTGTTGATCCCGTGGGGTCCTCCATTGTTATGATTGTCAATTTTCTTTCTGGTTTAGCTTCTCAGTGTGAAAAAGTAGCCTCTTTCTAGCCTTGTTACCCCCACTTTTGGCCTGTTTGTGAGTGTATGTCAGGGTGTTTTCACTGTCTCACTGGGATCCTGCTAGCCAGGGCCCAGTGTTCATAGTGAAAACCCTATGTTTTCAGTATGTTTGTTATGTGTCACTGGGACCCTGCTAGCCAGGACCCCAGTGCTCATAAGTTTGTGGCCTATATGTATGTGTTCCCTGTGTGATGCCTAACTGTCTCACTGAGGCTCTGCTAACCAGAACCTCAGTGGTTATGCTCTCTCATTTCTTTCCAAATTGTCACTAACAGGCTAGTGACCAATTTCACCAATTTCCATTGGCATACTGGAACACCCTTATAAGTCCCTAGTATATGGTACTGAGGTACCCAGGGTATTGGGGTTCCAGGAGATCCCTATGGGCTGCAGCATTTCTTTTGCCACCCATAGGGAGCTCAGACAAGTACTACACAGGCCTGCCACTGCAGCCTGAGTGAAATAATGCACACATTATTTCACAGCCATTTTCACTGCACTTAAGTAACTTATAAGTCACCTATATGTCTAACCTTTACCTAGTAAAGGTTAGGTGCAAAGTTACTTAGTGTGTGGGCACCCTGGCACTAGCCAAGGTGCTCCCACATAGTTCAGGGCAAATTCCCCAGACTTTGTGAGTGCGGGGACACCATTACACACGTGCACTACACATAGGTCAATACCTATGTGTAGCTTCACAATGGTAACTCCGAATATGGCCATGTAACATGTCTAAGATCATGGAATTGCCCCCTCTATGCCATCCTGGCATTGTTGGCACAATCCCATGATCCCACGGGTCTGTAGCTCAGACCCGGGGACTGCCAAACTGCCTTTTCAGGGGTTTCACTGCAGCTGCTGCCAACCCCTCAGACAGGTTTCTGCCCTCCTGGGGTCCAGCCAGGCTTGGCCCAGGAAGGCATAACAAAGGACTTCCTCAGAGAGAGGGTGTTACACCCTCTCCCTTTGGAAAAAGGTGTTAAGGCAGGTGAGGAGTAGCCTCCCCAAGCCTCTGGAAATGCTTTCATGGGCACAGATGGTGCCCATTTCTGCATAAGCCAGTCTACACCGGTTCAGGGACCCCTCAGCCCTGCTCTGGCGCGAAACTGGACAAAGGGAAGGGGAGTGACCACTCCCCTGACCTGCACCTCCCCTGGGAGGTGCCCAGAGCTCCTCCAGTGTGCTCCAGACCTCTGCCATCTTGGAAACAGAGGTGCTGCTGGCACACTGGACTGCTCTGAGGGGCCAGGGCCAGCAGGTGACGTCAGAGACTCCTTCTGATAGGCTCCTTCAGGTGTTGCTAGCCAATCCTCTCTCCTAAGTAGCCAAACCCTCTTTTCTGGCTATTTAGGGTCTCTGCTTTGGGGATTTCCTTAGATAACGAATGCAAGAGCTCACCAGAGTTCCTCAGCATCTCTCTCTTCACCTTCTGCCAAGGAATCGACTGCTAACCGCGCTGGAAGTCTGCAAAACTGCAACAAAGTAGCTAAGACGACTACTGCAACTCTGTAACGCTGATCCTGCCGCCTTCTCGACTGTTTTCCTGGTGGTGGATGCTGTGGGGGTAGTCTGCCTCCTCTCTGCACTAGAAGCTCCGAAGAAATCTCCCGTGGGTCGACGGAATCTTCCCCCTGCTACTGCAGGCACCAAAGAACTGCATCACCGGTCCCCTGGGTCTCCTCTCAGCACAACGAGCGAGGTCCCTTGAATCTAGCAACTCAGTCCAAGGGACTCCCACAGTCCAGTGACTCTTCAGTCCAAGTTTGGTGGAGGTAAGTCCTTGCCTCCCCACGCCAGACTGCATTGCTGGGAACCGCGTCTTTTGCAGCTACTCCGGCCTCTGTGCACTTCCAGCGGAAATCCTTTGTGCACAGCCAAGCCTGGGTCCACGGCACTCTAGCCTGCATTGCACGACTTTCTAAGTGGCCCTCCGGCGACGTCGGACTCCTTTGTGCAACTTCGGGTGAGCACCGTTTCACTCTTCTTCGTAGTGCCTGTTCTGGCACTTCTGCGGGTGCTGCCTGCTTCTGAGAGGGCTCTTTGTCTTGCTCGATGCCCCCTCTGTCCCCAGACGCAATTGGCGACATCCTGGTCCCTCCTGGGCCCCAGCAGCATCCAAAAACCCTAACCGCACGATTTGCAGCTAGCAAGGCTTGTTGGTGGTCTTTCGGCAAGAAAACACTTCTGCACGACTCTCCGCGGTGTGGGGGATCCATCCTCGAAAGGGAAAGTCTCTAGCCCTTGTCGTTCCTGCAGAATCCTCAACTTCTACTGTCCAGTAGCAGCTTCTTTGCACCCACAGCTGGCATTTCCTGGGCATCTCCCCATCTCCAACTTGCTTGTGACTTTTGGACTTGGTCCCCTTGTTCCACAGGTACCCTCGACTGGAAATCCATTGTTGTTGCATTGCTGGTTTGTGTCTTTCCTGCAGAATTCCCCTATCACGACTTCTATGTCCTTTGGGGAACTTTAGTGCACTTTGCACTCACTTTTTAGGGTCTTGGGGTGGGCTATTTTTCTAACCCTCACTATTTTCTAATAGTCCCAGCGACCCTCTACAAGGTCACATAGGTTTGGGGTCCATTCGTGGTTCGCATTCCACTTTTGGAGTATATGGTTTGTGTTGCCCCTATCCCTATGTGTCCCCATTGCATCCTATTGTAACTATACATTGTTTGCACTGTTTTCTAAGACTATACTGCATATTTTTGGTATTGTGTACATATATCTTGTGTATATTTGCTATCCTCATACTGAGGGTACACTCTGAGATACTTTGGCATATTGTCATAAAAATAAAGTAACTTTATTTGTAGTATATCTGTGTATTGTGTTTTCTTATGATATTGTGCAAGTGACACTAGTGGTGCTGTAGGAGCTTCACTCGTCTCCTAGTTCAGCCTAAGCTGCTCTGCTAAGCTACCATTATCTATCAGCCTAAGCTGCTAGACACCCTATACACTAATAAGGGATACCTGGGCCTGGTGCAAGGTGTAAGTATCTCTTGGTACTCACTACAAGCCAGTCCAGCCTCCTACACTCAGGGCTTAGCCTATAGAGCCATTAATAACTTTAGATCAGCAATTTCAGCAGGTCATCCCCATTTAGAGGGGAAACCGACGGGTGAACAGCCACTGGTTTCTAAGCTTCTGCAGGGAATCCGCATGACCGCACCACCTCAACCTAAATATTCTTCGCTCTGGGATGTTGATATTGTTTTACATTTTTTTAAATCTTGGCCATGCAATGAGGATCTCTCTCGTAAGCAACTTTCAGCTAAATTGACTATTTTATTATGTCTAGTATCATGTCGGAGAGTATCGGATGTTTGCGCACTGGATTTGGCAGGTAGAGTATTTACTCAAGTTTCTTTTTCTATCTCCAACCGTACTAAGACATCTTCCAGATGTGTTTCATATCAAGCTTTTCCTCATCTTCAAAAGCTATGTATTGTTAAATGTTTAAAGGCACATGAGGAATGCACTAGAGAGGTACGCATGAATAATCAAGGACAATTGTTGATTTCCTTACAATAACCGTTTGGTCCTGTTTCAGCAGCAACGCTAGCACATTTGGTTCACTGGATTCTTCAAGAAACGGGTATAGATATTTCTAGATTTGGAGCAGATTTGGTTCGAGGTTCAATGGCCTCTAAGCCATTCTCGTTTGGTTCTCGTTTAGAGGATATTATGAGGGCGGCTGATTGGTCATCGGACTCTACATTTAAAGTCTTTTATCATAAACCAATTGTTGATGTGGTGTCAAATGTTGTTAATGCTTTGAACTAGCATAATCCGAAGCCTCCGGTACTGACATAGAATAAAAAAAATTCTAGCTATCGCTTCAAGAATTTTCAATTCTATTTAGGACACGGAGGCGAGGATTATCACTCCCTTGGGAGAGTCTGTAATATATGTTTATTCAATGATGGAAAGTGTATTAAAACATGATTATTACAGTTTGATTTACCCCCCCCCCCCCTTGTAAGATATAGATCTAGTGAGTTCTGAGGATAATATTATGATTTATTTTATTTCTAAGTACAGAAAACAAAGGAGTTTGATCACGTTTGAATTTGGCTGTTCCGGTCCAGTTATGATCTTTCGGAATCCTGTTTTTGCTTTCTACGATCGCTGTGATGCAGCACAGTTCTGCGCTTTCCGTTGGGAGAAGGTTCAGAAGTGTCCTGTTTTCTTCAAGTACTTTTATTTATCGCAAAGAAAGAGGAAGGACTGTGGAGATAGAGACTGATATACAGTTGGATATACTACGATTGGTGGACTCAAACTACTGGGTTTCATGGGAAATGTTTTTTTTTTGTTTTGTTGAAGTTTGATTGGCTGCTGAGTTTTTGCAGTAAAGAGAGAGAAAGCATAATCCTCACCTCCGTGTCCTTAATAGAATTGGAAGTTCTTGATGCGAAAGCTAGAATTTTTTTTATTCCCATGAGGCTTGAAAACAGAAAGCCAATGGGAAAGCAAAACGTAACAGATAAGGCACCAATCAGAACACTAGGGGTAATATAATCACTACACTTGACTGCGACCAGCCCTCTTTTTCTTGCTGCTCACAGTCAAGATAAGTGACGATTCATTTCTTCTCTATTTATAATTCTGTCAATGTTTATAATAATAATTGCATGTTTTATCTACGGCGCTCGCCTTTTTGCTTACATGAAACCTTCTTTTTCCTTATAAATTGTTTCGCGCATTAGCTGTTGCTGTAACGGCTTCCCTCAAGTTATTTTCCCTTAATAATGCTTGCACGCGTTCTGTGACAGTTCCAACGGCCGTTTCTGCCAACGAACGGATACGCTGTTCACCGCTCGCTTCTTCGCAGCCTCAGGCCTCAGCTGATTTCACCGCCGCTTCGTTTCCTCTGTTCCGGTCACCTCTGCCTCGCCCCCCAGGCTTCAGTTACAACTCGGTCACGCCTCCTTGGGCGTGTGTTTTTTCCTGCTACTATTGTTTTCCTCAGCTGTTAACCCTTTCATTTCCAGTGATATTTTGGCATACTTTTTATATAGTTTTTTCTCAATTTCACGATGGAACATCAAAGCTTTTTTGATAATTTAACTGACAATGATGATATTGGAGCCTTTATTAATTAGGCTGTTTCTAAGGCTGTTTCAGACACTATAAGCAAAATGTCTAAAAATATTGAGACCTCTGTACATAACATGATTTACAAATCCTTACTGGCCCATTCTGCAGGGGATAGCAGAAAACGGAAATTCAAGGATTTGTCTTCACAAAAACCATCTGATGGCGCTTCTTTGACTGGTGAAGTATTTTCACCCCCGATTGAGGACGAGTCCCCTCCCAGGCCTCCTTCCCAGGAGGGGAATTCTAAAAATATTCATAGAAAATGTGAGTCAAAAATCAAACATGTTATATCTTCGCCAAAAAATATTGTGATTTCTCACATTTTGGATACTGATGATGATGTCGGTGATGTAGATGATCTGGACGATTGTTCAGATATTTGGGGTTCGCAATCTCAAGCTTCCTCTTCCAAGAAGCCTAAGTTAGACATTTCCGATCCCTTTGTGGCCAAAACTATTTTTGATTCAGATGAAAATCCCATGTTTGACCCTTCTCTCCTACATCACCCCAATTCCACAGAATGGGTTCCTTCATCCCATGTTGGGAAATATATTGCTTCCAGGTTAAGGCTTCCCCTGATAAGCAGACTAGAGCCAAACTAAAATCCGAATGCCCCAGGCCTTCTCTTTTTTTCCAACATCACCTCTACTCCAACTATTGATCAACCCCTTCTCATCTTCTTTTCAAAATTCGGAAAAGATCACCGTAAAGGGGTAGACAAGGCCTGGTCGAACTGCCAGGATAAACTCTTGGACTTGGATGGTCCTCTGGCCCGTATCTTTGATTTAGCGGAATCTGCCAAGATGGAAAATGCAGATATTGACCCTATGGAACTTTCACTATGGATCCAAAGATCCTTCTAGGCAATGCAAACGCTGCCATTACCCACAAAACGGGAAAGGGGCTACTCCTGAAACTAGACCCCAAGTTGGCTAATCTAGCCACCATGGATCCTGGAATCAAAGCGGAAGGACGTCTTTTCGGAGATTCTTTCATCAAAGACCTGGGAAAATTTGTTTTCACTTTTGCCTTCATTGACAAGGCTCAACAGAACATTAAAAAAGTCTTTAACCAACGGGTTTTTGCCAGGGCCGGTACAGGAAGAGGTCACTCTACCGGCCTATCCTTTCATCCGCAATGATACAGAAGCTCCTCCTATTCCGCATACGGATCTCAATCCTATAAACTCCAGGTCTATCCTCAATGAGGCAGAGGCTACAGGGGTCGTGGACAACGTAGCTTCAGGACCAACAACACACAAGGTAAGCCTTATTTCTGTCTTTCCTCCAATAGGGGGTTTTCTTTGTTGTTTCATTCCAAATTGGCGCACTATAACAACAGATCCATGGGTTCTGGATACTATTCAAGGTTATCAGATAGAGTTTTACTCAAGACCTCACCAAGTTTCGTTTCCTCCCACTCTGTGTTTTTCGACAGAAATGTCCTTTCTCATGTCAGAAGAAGTGCGTTCTCTTCTATCAAAGCAAGCCATTCAACTTTCTCTTCCAGACCCTTCGGGCTTTCTCAGCTCTCTTTTCTTGGTTCAAAAGAAAAACAAGAAAATGGGACCATTCATCAACCTCATAAATTTCAATCAGTTTGTCGTTTACCGCCATTTCAAATGGAAACCATTCTCCATTTAAGGGACATTCTTCTTCCCTTCGACTTCATGGTTCGTCTGGACCTTCAGGATGCTTACCTTTCCGTTCCTATTCATACAAGTAACAGAAAATACCTCCAATTCCAATGGCAAGGTCAAACTTACCAGTTTTCTTCTCTTCCGTTCGGCCTTTCGTCAGCACCTTGGTGCTTCACCAAACTGATGAAACCAGTAACGGCTCATCTCAGATCCTTAGGCATCAGACTGTTAATTTATCAGGACGATATTCTCATCATGCATCAGAGTCGTCTTACTCTTCAATCGCATCTACAAATAACGTGTTCTCTTCTTTCCCAACTAGGTTTCTTACTCAACAAAGAAAAATCAAACACTATTCCTTCACAAAGAATAGATTCCTCTTCCACTACTCTCCATCTTCCCCAACAAAAGGTAAATTCCATAAAATCAGAGATTCTAAGAACTCTTCGCAAGTCCCAGATTTCTCTCAGAACTCTGGCCAGGATAGTGGGTCTTCTGTCTTCCTCAATTCAGGCCATTTTTCCCGGTCCACTTCATTACCGGGCGCTTCAGTGGTTAAAGATTCGTCATCTCAGAAAAGGTCTCTCCTATTCAGAGATGATGAACTTAGATCAAGACTCCCGCTTAGAGCTTCAATGGTGGATAGACCATTTAGATGCTTGGAACGGCAGAGCTATCTTTGCTTCAGCCCCAGATTTTGTCTTAGAGTCCGATGCAAGCCTGACGGGTTGGGGCGCCCGTTGTCGTCCAATCTAGACTGGAGGTACATGGTCGTTAGAGGAGTCCAAATTGCACATCAATTATTTAGAGATGCTTGTGGGCTTCTTTGCACACACGAGCCTGGCAAAAGACAAAATACAGTGTACCATCCTCCTCCATATGGACAATGTTTTGGCTGTCCGCTACATAAATCATTTGGGGGGCACCAGGTCAAAACCGTTGGCGTATCTAGCAAAAAGCCTATGGGACTTTAGTCTTCTCAATGAGATTTCTCTCTCAGCAGAATATCTCCTAGGGTCTCTCAATCAAACGGCAGATTCGCATTCCCGCTCTCTAAGGGATTACAGCGATTGGAGGCTTCATCCCTCAGTTTTCCAATCTCTTCTTCGCAAATGGGGCCTTTTTGGCATAGACCTCTTCGCCTCTCGCCTCAATACACAACCACCTCTGTTTTTCAGTTGGCGTCCGGATCCTTCAGCATTAGCCTCAGCGCTTTTCTTCAGGATTTGTCCCAGACGGCCAATTATGCCTTCCCTGCGTTTATAATGATCACCAGAGTTGTCGCCCAGGCCAGACGTCAGAATGCAACTTTGGTGCTAATTACCCCCTTCTGGCAATTGCAAGTTCGGTTCCCCCCTCTCTTGGAATTAGCAATCGACTTTCCCGTTCTCCTCCCTCTCTTCCCTTCCCTTCTTCTAGATCCCCTAGGGAATCCATACTCCCTTGTACTCAACAATACGCTCACTCTTTCCGCCTGGAAAGTGTCGGGCCTTCCCGACCTTCCATCCCAATTTCGGAGGAAGCTACAGACTTCATCAATAAAGCCTGGGCACCCGGCACCAGGAAGGCTTACAGTTCCACCTGGTCTCTTTGGGCAAGTTGGTGTATGGAAAGGGACCTCGATCCAGTTTCAACAGATATAAACTACGTAAATAATTTCTTAGCTGTGCAGGCTAGTGCAGGTAAGTCATACAGAACAATCAATTTATATAGGTCAGCCATTTCTATGCATCATTCTTACATTAAAGGAAAACCAGTGGGAGAACATCCACTGCTTTGCCGACTATTAAAGGGAGTAAAAGTTTCTATTCCTCCATTACCCAAATATTCAAAGTTATGGGATGTCAATGTTGAATTGAATTTGTTCTTATCTTGGCACGATAATTCAGATCTTTCTTTGAAAATGCTTTCAGCCAACCTTACTATGTTACTTTGTTTGGTTTCCATTATACGCTTATCTGATTTTAGAGCCTTAGATATTTCTTCTCGCCAGTTTGCCCCTAAGGGGGTATTGTTCTTCATTAACAAACGTACTAAAACTAATTTACGTACAGTTTTTAACCCGTATTTTCCCAATCAACCTAAATTGTGTGTAGGACAATCTCAGAACCCATAAACCCGTGACTTCTGCTACCCTCGCCAGATGGGTTCGTTGGATTATATCTTTAGCGGGTATCGATACCTCAGTTTTCGGGGCTCACTCCGCTAGGGGAGCTATGGCTTACAAAGCTTTCTAGGTTGGTTCCAGATTAGAAGACATTCTGAGATCGGCCGATTGGTCCAACGATAATGTTTTTAGAACTTTTTATTGTAAACCAGCTCATACTGCAAATTCGGTGGTTATTAACATGCTTTAAAAAAGCATAATATGAGCCTTCGGTCTTGACATAAAATGTAGATTTTCCTAGTATGTTATGACGGAAAGTCTTAATTTTATTAAAGACACGGAGGCGAGTATTATCCCACCACAAAAAGGACACTTTCCTGACTTTGTTTTTCGTTCTTTTTCTCCCTCCCTCGCAGTAACAACCACTCAACCTCAACCTTCCACCTGATCGAAGGATGGATTTGTTGATTCCAAGCTCGTCTTCAAGAGATCCAGCTTATTGTAACAGAGTCTTCCTACTACCTTCCGGATTTCTTCTTCATGCCACTCTTGGTTGAACTTTATTCGAGAACTTTGTTCACTAATTTTGGCAGTTTCAATTGTCTTTGCTATTTTTCAGTTGCTTTCTCACACTGACTAGCCTCTCGCATCAAGAAAGAGGGCTGTTCCAGTAATTATAGTGGGAGATTTTAATGTGCTGTTGAATAATTTCTTGGATAGATCACAACGTGCTAGGTTTACAGTTATGTCAAAATCCCAGAGTTTCTTGAGGTCTAGGATGAGAGAACTGGGTTTGTGTGATATTTGGAGAGTTTTCTCTTTTAAGAATAAGAAATACTGGCACGCATCCAGGACAGATTACTTTTTGATAGACCAGGGATTAGTGGAAATGGTCGACAATTTAGAATACAAGGCTGCCCATCTGTAAGATCATTCAGCTGTGGTTTTAACAATAAATCTCATCACCAAAAGAGAGGTGAGAAGGTGGACATTAGATCAAACTTTATTGTTGGAGAACGACTTTAAGTCTCAATTGTTTATAGAGACAGAAGAGTTCTTTAAGCTTAATATCGGATCAGCCTCGATAAGTATGGTGTGGGACACGTTTAAGGCGTTTTTAAGAGGCAAAATAACAAGTCTCACCGTTGCCAGGAGCAAGAAGTATAGGATGGAAATGAGTATATTGGAAAATAAACTGAACGAGTGCGATCGTTTAGAGATGGGTGGCCCAGAATCTTTAGAAAAGCTGGAAGTCGTGAGTTCCCATCTGAAATTGCAATTGGAGACGTTATTACAGGCTAGGTTAAAAAAGATGGGAGGCCAGTAAGTTGGCCCATTTTGAATATGGAGGGAACCCAAGTAAATTGTTGGCTTGCAAAGCCAAGACAGACATGACAAAAAAAGAAATTAGAGAGATTTTAAGTCAAATGGGGCAAAGACGAACCAGCTCTCATGATATAAGGGAGGCTTTTCAATTGTTTTTTTCAGACTTATATAGGGAGGATACTGTGGTAATGAATGAAGAGGTACAAAGATGGTTGGATGCGGATACACTCCCAAAAATTACAGCTATAAATAAGGAGACGATGAATCAGAAGGGAGGGAAAACGGCAGGGCCGGATGGTATAACAATTGAACTCTATAAAATATTGGGGGATGCAATTGTCCCAATAATGTTGGTTCTGTTCGAAGAGATTTATGATAAGGGGGAGGAACTCCCTGAATCTTGGAATAACGCTACAATCACGGTGGTTCCAAAGCCAGGCAAAAGCCCATTTAGATGTGAGTCTTACAGACCAATATCACTACTAAATGCGGATTATAAGGTTTTTGTTAAGGTACTGGTGGAAAGATTGAATAAAGTGGTGGGTGGTCTTCTTCACAAAGATCAGAGAGGGTTTATGAAGGGTAGGCATCTACATGAATTGACAGTTAGTTTAATAGGGGCCATTGATATTGCTACAACATTTAGGGGGTTATTACAACTTTGGAGGAGGTGTTAATCCGTCCCAAAAGTGACGGTAAAGTGACGGATATACCACCAGCCGTCTTACGAGTTCCATAGGATATAATGGACTCGCAATACGGCTGGTGGTATATCCGTCACTTTACCGTCACTTTTGGGACGGATTAACACCTCCTCCAAAGTTGTAATAACCCCCTTAGTCTCCCCTTAACAGCAGTAATGTTGGATGCCTCAAAGGCTTTTAACAGGGTGAAATGGGTCTTCCTATCTACTATTTTAAAAGAATATGGTTTTGGGGATAAATTCTGTCGAATGATGCGCCAAATTTATTTGAAACCAACATCTAGGGTCTTAGTAAATGGCAGTTTGACTTCTTCTATCCAAATTTTTAGGGGTACGAGACAGGGATGCCCACTTTCACCGTTACTGTTTAACTTATATATTGAACCACTGGCCAGAAGAATTAGGCAAGAGCAGAAAATTCCATCTTTTGCATATAGTGAATGGGCGAATAAAGTCTCCCTTTATGCTGATGATCTGTTAGTGTGTACATCTGATTTATATGTATCACTACCAGCTGTCTTGGATATAGTTGAGAATTTCGGTAAAGTTTCGGGTTATCAGATAAATGTCGATAAGACAGTTATTTTGGTATGGAATCAGATCCCGGAAAATTTATCAATAAAAAGTGAAATGAGGTACCTTGGTATAAAAATAGTACAAGATATTGAGCAAATTGCAGATGCCAATCTTAGAACAGTGCGCAGGGATTGTTGCAATTTGATGAAAAGCTGGATGTATTTACCTTTGTCAATCTTGGGTAGAATAAATTTAGTGAAGATGATAATTTTGCCCAAGGTTAGTTTTCTATTTAACTCAATCCCTTTGCAATTTGATAAAACTTTGATAGCCAAATTTCAGCAAGATATAAATTAATTTACATGGGCACGGAAGGTAGTAAGAATTTCTTGGAAAAAGCTGCAGAGAAAAACGGAAAATGGTGGATTAGCGTTACCTGATCTGCAGTTATATGGTTTGGTGTTTCAACGTAAAAATGTTAGGATCCTTGGCTCCTCCCTAGATACCACAGAGGTGGGGTGCATGTTTAAGGCTATGCTAGCGGAAGTAAATGAGGGCTTAAACCATTATTTGTTTAAATTTGGAGATCCCAAATTTTTCAAAAAATCAAGCTAAAAGTTTTGAGGGATGCTGCAAAACTATGGTATAACGTCAGGTCTTTGTTTAAGATGGATTATTACAGTAGTCGGTCACCCATTTGGGATTCACCAGGCACGCCAGAGTGCCTTAAGGATGTCTTGGCTATTTCAATCAAGAAGTCAGGGTTTAAAACTGGGGTGAGTTAGTTAGGGAAGGAGGCCTATTATCTTGGGAGGAAATTTGGCTGAAAACAGGTGGGATTCTGTCAAGACTAAAGTACCTCCAACTGAAAGGGTGGATTCAGAAGGGTAATAAGAGATGTGGTTGCAAGTATCAGATAGAAGAAAAGATTATGGAAGACCCCTCCCAAAAAAACTAGTGGCGACTTGGTATTGGGAGATAGTGGAAGTAGGAGATGGGGAATTAAATTTAGCCAAAGATCTATGGGGTAACTTTTTCCCGGAAACACAGCTCGGTGAGGTTTCGCAGGCGTCTATGCGTACCTTATACCAAGTGGTCAAACCTGCCCCGTTCAGAAGAAATCATATATTTGTATTACATAGGGCATACTTGTCACCTTATAGACTTTCAAAAATGGGGAAGGGAGAGGTGGCCAAATGTGGAAAGTGTGGTATGGAAAAGGCTACGGATGTGCACATGTTTATGGAATGTTCGGCGAGTCAATCCTTTTGGGAGGCAGTGAGGCATACGATAGCCAAGGTATTGGGGGTTGAGGTTAAGATTACCTTACTATTACTCATTTTTGGTAGATTAGATCAGATAGGAAATCTAAGGGGTGATTCACAGAAGTGGCTATTTTATGCTATATTATTAGCCAGACGAGAAATTTGTAGATGTGTAGGTAAGGTCACTCCCTCCTATAAAGAGTGGTTGGATCAAGTGAGATATGTATTTAAAATGGACACGGTAATGGGGATTACCAAATCAAGGACATTTTTGTCACCTTTTAAAGTTTGGTTGGAGGAACGTATGATGAACATATGAAATCTTGTCCGATGATTACTCTTCTTTCGTGTCTCTCATAACCATGAAATTAGGGTAACATATGTGCCCTTCTTTCCCCCCCCCACCGCATGATGGGTATGTTGAGAGAGAAAGAAGGAGGTCCCCTCCCCGGTTAAGGACGTGGGTCGATCACAAGAGTGAAGAAAGGCCTGGTATGAATGAGGACCAAAAAAAAAAAAAAAAAGAAAGAGGGGTGGTCGCAGTCAAGTGTAGTGATTATATTACCCCTAGTGTTCTGATTGGTGCCTTATCTGTTACATTTTGCTTTCCCATTGGCTTTCTGTTTTCAAGCCTCATGGGAATTGTAGTTTCTTCTGCTGCTGTTAAAATAAAGCAAGTTAGAGAAGCATAATACTTGCCTCTGTGTCTTTAATAAAATTAAGACTTTCCGTCATAACATACTAGGAAAATCTACCTTTTTACAACTTTTTAAAAAAATGCCTTGTGGGGACCTGTGTGTTTACTTTTTTGCTCAGCTCTGGACCTGTAGACAGGAGATGGTTCTGCATCCTTAAACACACCATTGGATTTAAACACACTTTTGCAATTCGGTGCCCAAGTCAACAGAATAACACACAGCCTTTCTAAATGAAATGTGGCAAAGATCTCATCATTTGTATTTAAAACTGGATGGCATTTTTTATTGTTTTTATTCTATTAAAAGGATAAAGTCATCAACGTAAATCAGCTCAGTATGTATTTTTTACAAGTTCAAAACATTTAGAGTAATTTTAAAGCACACCTATAAACAGATTGATCAATTTTTCCATGTCATCAGTACTTGACACTCTGTTAATTTTAAATACAGCACAAGTACAGCTCACCTTGTGACTGCGACTGCAGCTTGTCAGCCCCAGACCTTAATGGCACAATGTCATTTCTGCATTTTTTGCAGTTAAATTGTAGGTATACCTGGCTGCCTTTAAATTTGAATGCTCTTATAGTGGATTTTAGACTATTGTTTGTTTGTAGATATGCCAGTAGTACTTTAGTACATTGTTCCCCATCTGTGATTGTACTTTGGCTACAGTAGGAAAGCAAGCTAGGGTGGGTGGCATGGTCCGTGTTGTTCAGGTAGGATGGAAGGAAGAAATACGAAAACCTCCTTTCCTGCCATCTATGTTTGCGAAAAAGGCAATGTATTAATGTGAAAGTAATAAGAACTTTTAGAAATGGATGAGGGCCCTGAAGTGCCTAAACCCTTGTGCAATGTGTGCCCTTTAAAAGATTATCGAGGGGTTGTTATTTGACTTTACTATCCATTTAAGATTTTCAAAATGCCAGGTCTTTATGAAGAACAAAACTGTACCCTTTCATTTTATTGAGAGTCATTGTGCCATTGTAATAAATCCTGAAATCAAAGGCCACATGGTTCAACAATATGACCAGAACGCTGCAATGACGTTTTGAAACAAAAATGTGCAACATTTTCAGAAAGGAGTGGGGTGTTGAAGTAATTTTTTTAAAAAGAAAACTATGAATAATGTTGTGAAAGTTGCAAAGTAATAGATGGGTTGTTTTTCCTCAGCGTCAATAAACCTACAGATACTTTATGGTGCGTCCCAGTCATCATGCCCTATGAAGCTCTTATTAGACAAGTAATTGTTTAACTTGCAGAACTTTTGGAATAGAAACCATGGAGTCGGTGTTTTTCTTGCAGGAAATCCTGATTGACACAAATCTGTTGCCTGTCATCATGCCTACAACAGTTATCTGCTTTTAGTAAGTTCGTAATTTAGTTCCATCCTTCCAGATTCAACTTGTCTGCATTTATATAGCTACTCAGATTCAAAACCATTCAAATGATTAACGTAATTTTCTGGTGTTGTATAAAGGTAAGCGGAGCCATAGGGTTTCACTAAGTAATATGGTTTTGTACAATTGCAAGCAAGCTTCTGTTTCTCATTCTTCTTGTGCAATAAGTTACTTATGTACTTAGCTTAAAGTCTTCATACTATAGGCACATTCATGTTGTCGCGTAGGCTCTCATTATTCTAATGAGACTACTGGATTTTGAGCAGCAGATTCGCTCGCGGTGTGGGAGACTAAGTCTAACCCACTGCGGTGACACCTTCCACTCCAATCGGGTTTTGCTCCGGCTAACTAGCAGTGCCTTATCTCCATCAGAGGATGGTGATGATTGGGCAGCAGAGCGCATGACATACTTGGCTTTTCAGGGAAGTCGTGTTTACTCAAGTCTCACCCGGTTCTCTCACTTACAATTCAATCTCACATATAAATGACAAACAGAAGCAGTATATGTTTCAATAATGAGTTTAATAAAACAACTGCATCTTAGATAGCAAAGCGTGAGCTGCAATAACCAGGACGACACAACATGGCAGTATTAAAATTGTGACTAGAAGAGTGAAGCATAAGAACAACGCTATCATATTGTCACTATTTTCGATGGACTAATCCCTACCTAGGCTAGGCTAGAGCACAGCATGTTAAGCTCTAATTCTGCCCTTCAGGTTCGCCTGGGAAGACATCAACCCCCATACCTGAACAAAGGCCTGCGGTCTGCGTTAGCATCTCTAGCGAATCATTCGGCAATCAGCATACAGTCGTGGTTCCCTGGCTGGAATCTCCCTCTAACGTGTAAGGGACAAGGAAGTGTTTTTATAACAACACAGCTGTTGTTCTGGGAAAAAGTCCCTACGTAAGGATATGTACCTTCTACGAATGTCGGAGACTAAACTTCTACCACGTTCACCGGCAACGTACTGTGCTGTAGCCTTGGAAGAAGCACAGAGTGATCAAGAATGTATTGTTTGAGAACAGAGTGCTGGCCTAGGCAAAAACAGTTAGATAGATGGAAATAAAACAAGACCGTAAAAATGGTTATTGTAACAATAATAAGACAAAGCTGAATAAAATATATCTAGGTTAAAGTGCACAGCGGCCTAGTGTGTTAAAATAACGTACATGGTGCTATAACTAAAATGGCTACACAACAATGTCTCCGTAGTTTTTACAAAAGATTTTGCTTTTGAGGCACATGCGGCCACAAAAAGATTAACAGGATAAACCTAAGGTTTATAACAGTAAGTCCCTCATAACAGATGGCTTGGTTTCCTATGTGATAATTATCACACAGGATTACATTTTTGCCATGAGAAAGCATTTACACAAAACTATTGTGAACAACAGCCGGTTTTTAAAACATACCTATCTCATTGGGCAGATGCCTTTCTCAGAAGCTGCAATCACTATTAACCTGAATTGGTCTGGAGAGGTAAGAGTCCTAAGTTAAAATGAGAGCTCCTCGCATCTACCTTTTAAAGGTGGTTTTGAAATTCCTGCTATGAAACGTTATTATCATGTCGCACAATTGTAGTACGCAACTTACTGGTTTGATGCTCAATGTAAAGAGCCACATTTGCTGATAGAGAGGGACCAAATGGATATAGGAACCTTGAGAACTAATGTGGCTACGCGCCTGTCTCACCCCTTGCAGCTGATGCAAGTCATTACGCTGCAGTAACTACTCACTCTGGAGGATGGTAGACATGTTTGACTACCTTAAACTAAGACAGGCAGCATGTACAGTATGGCCCTCCTCCCGAGTGAGCCACCAGACATTGCTCCACTCATTCAAATGCTCCAATACCCACAGAATAGGGTCTGTATATCATGGTCTGGATATATTTTCATAGCTGCAACAAATATAATAGGTGAGAATCAGATCTCGGAGATGAATTGAGCCAGCGGTGTGGAAACACTACTGTGTACAAACTTGGAGGGTGTCAATCATTCATAAACATAAACTCCTTCATTTTAAATTCATCAGTAGATTATATGTTTCTCGCAGTTGTATCCATAAGTTTGACTCTTATCAGTCAGCTAATTGCCCCAGGTGTAGGCATCCTGAGGCAGACATTTATCACCTAGCATGGAGCTGTCCTTGGGTGGCCGTACATTAGAAGGGGTTGGCAGTCATCACTAGATAGATAATAGGGGCCCCAATATAGTATTCCCCTAAATTATTACTTGTGAGATATGTGAAAACAGTTTTACTGTCAATTAGATAACTGGCCTCGGTGTTAAATCTTGTTGCGAAATGCCACCTACTGCAAGCCTGGATAAAAGGACCGATGCCGAAAAACCTGAGACTGTTTGAGAGACGCACCTTCTTGCATGATGGAGGCTTTGCAGTGTGCACCCCAGGACATTTGTGGTCCTCTTAGGAATTCTCTAAGAAATTATTTGTCTGCACTGCCGGATAAGAGTGAGAAGAAAGTGCATTGAACAGCTGGGCCCTCAGGATAGTTAGACTTCCAAGCTCAGGGCTGGCTCCTCCATAGGGGTGGAGGAGCGCTGCCCATCCGCCAGCAGCGGCAGCTGCAAAACTTTTCCCAAAAAACGATCATAAACTGTGTTTATGATCGCTCTTGGAAAAGGGGCGGGGCCATGGGGGTGACGTGCACTGAGGGAGAGTGCTCAGCACTCCCCCTCAAAGCGCATGTGTGTCTTGGGCCAGCCAAACACACGTGTGCAGTAGGTTGTCTCCAGCCAATCCTGAAGCTGCTACAAGCAGCGCCAGTATTGGCGCAGGACAGACTGGGAGCCTGTGCCTGCCTGCAGCATGACAGAAGGAGGCACAGGAGGGGAGGCAAGTGTTTTTTTATTTTTTAATATTTTGTATTTCAATAATTTGCGCCGCCCCACCCCTTTCAATTAACACGAGCCGTGACTGTTCGAGCTGAAACTGTTTAAACTCAGATAGTGAGAATGTCTCTATATACAATTAGTTTCTGAGGGAGGAGGGACATTGTGGTCATTTGGGTGGCTTTGGGAGCATGTATATTACTGAGCAGTGAAGGTGATATAAAGTTTCCACTTTAACTTTGTTATAAATTCTGCATAAAGACAAAAGCTGATGATAGCTCACAAGCTATTTTTGTAAAAGTTTTATATAGCAATGTTTATGCCTTTTTTACTTTGATTGGGTTCTGCTTGACATGCTGTGTATGTTCTCTAGTTCAGAAAAATTAAATACAGTTAAAAAAGGTTGTTAACAGAGATAGAAACATGAAAGGTGAGAGTGGGAAAAGGAGAGAGCTTCAGAATTGACTCCCATGATTTTGGGTTTCTGGCTTGCTTTGGGGAGTTTGAATTCTTCCATATAGATTTAAGAAGTGCTACAGATGACATTTGAAGGGATGAAAATTGCAGTATCTATGAAATTGTTCTTGGAGCCAGAGGATCAAATATGAAGTTAATTATGTCAGTGTTTGTGAGTCTGAGTGGGAGTGAGCGTGAGGCAGGCTGAGAGGCATGCAATGATTTTATGTTGGAAGAAGGGAAAGTGGCAATTGGAGGCATGAATTTGTGAATAAAGCTAAGGCCAGTGTTAGACCTATGATCCTTAGGGTGGTCTTCCCCCATCTTTTTACCTTTTGCCTCCCACTTTTTGCTGTATCTTTTTGTTGGCCTTAATTTTGTAAACTTGGTAACATTGGTGTGTACCCAATTTACATATTTAGTTTACTTGTAAGTTCCTTGTAAAGTGGTATACCATATACCCATGGCCTGTAATCTAAGTGCTACTTGTGGTCCTACAGCACTGAATGTGCCACCCACAACGTGTAGCGTTTCAAACCTGCCTCAGGCCTGTCTTTGCAGAACCTAAGTGTGCAGTTTAATGCCACTTTGACTTGGAATTTAAAATCACTTGCCAAGCCTTAAACTCCCCTTTCATTACAGATGTCACCCCTTAGGTAGGCCCTAATTGGCCATAAGGGCAGGTTGCTGTGTAACTAAAAGGCAGGGTAGGTAATTTTACGTTTTACACGTCCTGGTAGCGACAAACACCCAAATTTGCTTTTCACTGCCGTGAGGCATACTCCTCTCATAGGCTAGCATTGAGAATTCATTACTATACTTTAATTTGTAATTCCTGATCAGAAAGGAGTAGCATGGTCATGTTTCATATCTTTGGATTGGTAATTACAAACCCTCTTTACTGGTAAAGCTGGATTTGACATTACAAATTTAGAAATGCTGCTTTTAGAAAGTGGACATTTCTCTGCACTTACTGCTCTGTGTGCCTGACAGCCTGTCTCCAGTACATGCCTGACCTGGGTTGAGTGACAGGTACATTAGTGCACTCCCTCTAGACAGCACAACTCAGGACACTCAACTGCATCTGCATACAGATGGGTCTTGCTGGGCAGGAAAGATTGGAGGGGCTCAAACCCACACTTCAAATGGTAGTGGCCTGACTCCACACAAAGGACTGATTAACCACACAAGTAGCCTGGCAGACAGGGCTGAGCTGAAAGGGATCCTTGTGCACTTCAGAAAGTTCCTTTTAAGTCACCCCCTACATCATAGGCACTTTTGGGTATAAGTACCAGGGCTCTGACCCTACCAAGACAACACACTACTGGAACTGTGAAGAACCCTGCCAGAGTAAGGACTGCCATGTTGTAAGGATTGCCACTTTGCTGTGACTGACTATTCTGAGGAACTGCTTCTCTGCTTTGCTGAGGTGCCCTGCTGCCTGCGGATCTCTGCCCTGCTGAGTACAAGGACTTGACCCATCTCGACGGAACCCAGAGTGACTCCAAGAGCTTGTTGGCTTGCCTCCTATTTTCTGCAGTCCCAGAGACAACAAAAATTGTCTGCAACTTTCATGTGACCCCCGGAATCTGCAATCTGTGAGTCCTGCCTTTGCCTGAGGTGCCTTCTCAGAAGGGCATCTAGAAATGGGCATCTAGGTTACTTTTGAAGAAAATCCACGCATCGCTGTTGTTGCATTAGTCGGAACTGATGCATTGCATCTCGATGACGACACATCACCATCGCTGTGGTTCCAAAAGACTCCACATTGCCGAAGTGCGCAGCTCACTGTCAACGCATCGTCTCCCATACTGCAGCTTCGCAGAGAACACATTAATCATTGCGCAGCTTGGAACCAATGCATCGGCAATGCAATTGAAACCTCACCATCAATGCATATTCCATTCAAGATACATTCTCAGCGGGACAAGGCTGTTCCCTGTAGCCAGCCCAGGCTCCATCGCAGTCATTCTGAACTTTGGATTTTCACTGGTCTAGCGCAATCAAATGACCCTGGTTGGCTATTTCTGTTTATAAGCACTACTTTTTGATTTACTCTTTAAAAATTCATAACTTGAGTTCTACTTATTGGATTGTTGTTGTTTTGTTCTTGTTTTACTCAGATAACATGATAATATTCTCTATTTTTCTAAACCTGTGTGGAGTCTTTTTGTAGTGGTTTTATAAAGTTAGTGTGTGTGTGTTTAACAAATACTTCACACGTTGCCTCCTAAATTAATCCTGCCTGCTCTGTGCCAAGCTACCAGAGGGTGAGAAGAATTCCAGGTACTCCAAAGTAAACCACAGTGTAATACTGTAGTAGGTGTCCACAAAACACTTTATTCTCAAATACTTCGGCACTGAAATTCAAATGGCTCCTCCAAGTAGGTTTCACTGTCTCCAAATTCCAGAAATAGAAGGATCATAAAACAGCATCCATAGCTGCAGACTTCATCAGGGCTATGAAGTCAATAATTATGCATTATGTATTAGGATGCCACCAAGAAAACCACTGAAAGTGAAATTGAGTCCAAATATAGTATGCCAACTCCCATAGACCACACAAGATAACAGAACCTCACTGAGAAAAGGAAAACCCCTTTGAGAAGACTAGTGACTAGATAGAGAAAATTATATTTGTAAGTGACTCATTCATGTAACAGCCAAAAGTAAAGATAAGTGTCCACTGTTTCCCCATACACAAAGGTGAGAATACGGGATCATGGTAAGTATCCAGTGTTCACCTACACCAAAATATATATCGCCCTTTCAGATATTAGTATCCAGGTGTTCCTCACCTATAACAAATAAATGAACTCTAGAAATCTCAACCTGTATCTTAGTGTACTCACAAGATATATGATGAATTATTGAGTGCTCACTTATCTTGTAGAGGACAAATTGTCTAATATTAATTAATATATATATATATATATATATATATATATATATATATATATATATATATACCTTTGCAAATTGATCTGGAAAATACTGACAAACACTTATATAACCCCTCCACAGTAAATGCATGTATTATGAAAATACGAAATGAACATTTCAAAATTTCAAAACCTCACTGACAACATGTAGGTCACAAAAAACTGCCATAAGGCCTGTATACCTGCCACAAAATTCTAAGTCCTTAAATTATCGGGCGTGTCACAATTGTTCATGGAACCAAATTGCAGTGCCCTATGTAATGGTCTATCATAAATGGCAGGCCGGGGAAGGAGAAGGAGCCTTGCCGCGCGGAGGTCAGCAGGGCTCACAGTGAGAGACTTGAGTCTCGAGAGTCGCAAGCGGCAGGACACTCAAAGGTGTGCATGCTTGTTGGTCATTGACCAGGACTGGGGGTAAGCACGGAAGGGGCATGGAGACTTTTAAGGTGTTTTGGTCCCTTGGGCCCCCCAGTTCCCTGGTTTTACCTCATTGGATAACAGGGGCCCCTCAGACCTCCAACAATAGCTCTTTTGGTAATGGGGGGCAATTGTTGAATCCTAGAGCCACCCTGTTACCCGCTATCCGGATACTCCTTGTTTGGCCCCTTATGAGATACTCTGTTTGAATTTGAACCAGTTGTAAGAGCACCCTAAGATCGTGGGACCGACCCGTGTGCCCCTCAGAGTTCAGTGTCATTAAAGTGCCTTAAAAGTGTGGAAAAAGAGGGCGAAGAGACCAAACAGGACTAAAAAGGGAAAAGGATGACTGCTAAACTCCTGCACAGGAATAGATCCTTTCTTAGCTGGGCCTGTAAAGAAAAACAAATCCAATCCCCTAAGAAATAAGGGAATCACTCATTTGAATATAAAAAGTTTAATTTCCATTCTCCCATTTGTTCAAAAGGATCCTCCTGAGACATTTGACGGGAAGGTAGTCAATTGTCCCGTAACATGGATTCCCTAAGAAAGGACGTGGATGGAGCTTTAATCCTATGAATGACTCGCCCGTGCCCACCGGGGGGTAGGGGGGAATCTGGTTATTACCCCCTCCCTTGAGATCGGGGGTGGCCACACTGCGGCCAGCCATGCCAAAATACGGGATTCACTCTTCCTGAAATAGATCTGAATGTGGCAAACGGGGTAAGGATCTTTCCTCCAACGTGTCCAAAGATGCCCTTGCCTACCCATTCTAAATTAGGCTCCACTGTCCTAAGACTATTCACCAGTAGTCCGTCTGATCATTTCCTTTCTTCTTTAAGAAACTTGGGAACTCCGGACCTTGTGTGCTCTGAACACTTACCTAGTGGCCCCCCTGATCCACACATAATTGTGTCGGAGTCCTTTAAGTGTTTTGAAAGAATCCTTTCATCGATTTTGGCCCTCCTAGAAAACTCAATAAAAAACTCTGATCGTACTCAAGATATTCTGTTATCTATACTGAAAGCCCTTTCAAATAAAAAAAAAGCTAAGTTCAGCGTATATGAAAATGCAACGAAAGCCGCAAAGCGGATATATCAAAACCAGGGGCTAACTTCTTCTGGGTTGAATTTGCAATCCTTATTTTCTGGTGCCCCAGTGACTATAAGGCCCGAGCCTTCTCACTCTGATAAAGGAACGCAGGTGGGCAAGCCTTACCTGCTTATACAAGGTGCTACCTTATATGATCTCGCTTTCCAAGAGAATTTTGTTTACTCCCTGGAGAACTTCTTCTCTAGCCCTTTTCCGGCTAGCAACTCTGCTCTCGAACCCCTTGCTAAGGACAATACTCAAAATTCTCAGGTGGCTCTGTTCCCCATTTTTTGCCCAAAGGGCATGTCAACTTAACGCCAAGGGAGGAGAATGGGACCCCAACTGGAAAGGCCGCCAAAAGGAACAAAATGAGCAGGAAAAAAAGGAAAAAGGGGAAAGTGGCTAAATTCTAAAACAAACCCAAGAAAGGTTACATTTGAGGACATGGAGTCTGGGGAAAGCCCGAAATATCTTGATCTGGTCCGGAAAAAGGTGAAGCTGAAACACAGTAGAACAGATGGTTCTTCTTCTACTCTACGATTACTTGACAAGGCCCAATTACGAGGAGGGCTCCAGAACTATCCTCCTGTAGCAACAAGCGACATGTCTGACTTAAACCCATGTGCCATTCCATTCCATAATATGAATCCAAATTCAACATTTCTGAATCTTCCAGTCGAGTTACACAAAGGTGGAGAAGTAATACGAATGGAGAATGTCTCTCGTAGACATAATGAAACTCCTGAATGCCTTGAGTTCTGGGCTCTATTTGATTCAAACTTAAGTTTAAATCGTTCTTTAGTACTCTCATGCTTTGCCGCTATAGAGGAGCTCAAATTATTTGAGAGTAGTGATATTAGGCGGGTTTATCTTGACCAGGGTATGGGAAGGACTAAGGCAAAAGTTTGGTTTTGTCCTAAAACTGTTACAAAGCTGATCTTGGCTAATAGCGCACAGCTACAGCATAAAGGCATTGATGTGATTCCAGTTTGGGGCAAAGTAAGCCCACTTAGTTGGCATCAGCCATACTGTGCCTTATGTCCCCCCCAATAGTACCTTCCCCCAATTAGGCAACTGTTCACTATCATCTTGTAAAAATAAGTGCAAGTTTCCCTCTTACAGGAGGTAAGGGCGATGAAACTCATGGAAGGTGCTCCTCTGCATTTTTTGGGCCCCAAACAGGAAAACTGGAGCTGGCTGGCAGAGGCCTTAAATAGCACCCGGGCGAAGGGAAAGCCTATAATACCCAATCACTAACCCTAATATTTCCATGTTCTCTTGGAATGCAGCAGGTATAGGGAATTATCCAGAAAAACTAAACCTTATATGCTCACTGAAAGCAGATTTAATCTGCATCCAAGAGACCTGGAGTTTATCTGACTTTGTCTGTCCCAACTATTTGGCCCTTTGTTCACAGGCCAACCCCTCCCCCCCAAAAAAAAGGGGATGCAAAAGGGGGAATCACCATGGTGTTAAACGACAATCATAAATGGGAATACATGTGCCATTCCGCCTCTACAAATTTCTATCAGATAGTGAGAATTTACCCAATAGTGGAAAATGGTAGGAAAACTCCCCTACTAATTGTAAATGTTTATATTCCCCCCTGAAAAAGACTATCATATAATTCTGCAACAGATATTTAATCAATCTCTGCTATAAGCTCAGACTTGCAAGGAAATGTCCTGGAGGTATTGATAATGGGGGCCTTAAACAGTAAAATCTCAAATTTAACCCTCTGCACCTATTGTGATTTAGAGAGGGAAATCACGTCTAATATTCTGCCTACTCAATTTCCCCCTATGATTAGAACAGATAAAAGAGGGTATCTCCTATTGAAAGCACTAAGGAATCTTGGGTGTAATATTTTAAATGGGTGTTTCCCCTCAGACTCTCCGGCAGCCCACACACACAAGTCTTTTCAGAGTAGCTCTTTCATAGACTATTATTTGGCTTCTTATATTATTGTACAATTAGTTGAGGATAAGATAATTATTGACACCACATTAAGTGATCACAAGATCCTTAAATTAAAGTTAAAAATTCAGTTGCCCACGATAGAGTCCTAGAACCTAAAGGGCAAAAATCTTAGTATTAATGGGAAAACTGGGAGATTGTACTGGACACCAGCTAAAATATTAACTGTGAAAGAATTGCTAGCAAAAACGGTGAGACACATTGACACATGGAGAGGAGACCTGTTAAACTATTTCACCAAACTCATGGGATTCATTCCTGCAAGTAGTCAGCCTGAGCGTACTAAGCCCAACCAAAAGAAAGTTCAGTTCTCGATCTTAAAGCTAAACAGCGAAATTAATAAATTTGTATGGCAGCAGCACGTGTGGGAGTCTAAGGATAGGGGTAAGAAAATAACCCAACTAAAAAGAAGAAGAGCTCGGAGGAAGGTGGCTCTCTGGCAGAAGATGGCTGACCAGAAATGGGTTGCTTTGAGGGAAACTGCTGTGTCTAAAAATTCTAGCAAATTTTGGGCTATTATATCCGACGGTTGTGGAAATCATAAATCCCCTACGGCTCCCCCAATAGCAGAGGAAAATTGGAGCGAGTACATTCTTACCCTCTATGCAGAAAATGGGGAAATGAAGATAGGGGAAGTGGACTTATCTCTAAGTAAGGGTATAGATCTCGCCAACGGCAGCTTACCCTCTGTGCAAGAGATAGAGGGACTCATAGATTACATGCAGGCATCCGATGCCATGGGCCCTGACGAGGCAGTCATTAAATGAGAACCCCAACTTTAGGCAAGGATCCTCTATCCAGTCTTCCGTGCTTGCTATCTTCAAGGTAGTATTCCGGATTCTTGGACTGGGAGTGTTATAGTCCCTATATTTAAAGAGGGAGATAGATCGATACCCCAAAATTATCACCAAATTGCTTTGTTAGATGCAGTGGGTAAGATATTTACAAAAAGAACACTAATGCACCTAACAAGCTGGGCTGAGCAAAATGCAATTCTACCTGTGGAACAAGCAGGCTTTAGAAAGACACATAATACTCTTGGTAACATCTTACTAATGCAGACGATAAATGAAAAATATGTTCAGGTTAGGGGAGGAGCAGTATATGCTGCATTTATAGACTATTCTACTGCATTTGATAAGGTGAATAGGAAGATCCTCTGGAGGAAACTGCTCGGGTTGGGGGATCCGCCTTGCCTGCTACGCCTAGTTATAGCTCTGCATTCATCCACCTGTTGCAAAGTCCTTTTGGGAGGAGAGCAGGGTTTGTCCTCCAAATATATCACAAAAAATGGGCTGAAGCAGGTTTGCATACTGGAACCACTGCTATTTTCCCTTTACATCTACGACTTGCCCACTGCTATAGGGAAGGCTGATGGTTATGCGCCTAGAATAGGTGGCCGCTCCATCGCCTGTCTTTTATACGGGGATGACATAGTAGTGATGGACCTTACCCCTAAAGGTCTAAATCACAGTTTGGCCACCCTGAATCAATACTCTATGCAGCACTACTTGAAAATTAATACATTTAAATCTCAAGTAGTATGATTCGTGGGGAAAAAGTTGTGAAAAAATCTAATTTATCTTGGTCCCTTGGGCAACAAAAGCTATAGCAGGTAAACTCATATTGTTTTCTAGGTAAGATTCTGTCTGGCTCTCTCAGTGATCAAGATCATATCCGGAATAATATCAGCAAGGCCCTATCTTAAGCGCAAGGTTTACTGGCCTTTCATAATGCAGTTAGCAGGCGCCACTTTCTCCATTTACTCACAGCCTACCAAGCAAAGATCCCGGCCACCCTCTTGTATCCAATAGAATGTATCCAAATCTCGAAATGGGACTTCCTCGATAAGATAGAATGGCGTATTTTAAGACGTTTTTCCTTTTGTAATAACTCTGCCCCAGTGGCAACTATAAGGCTAGAATTTGGCATTACGAATCTCTTTGTCCAGGGCCTTGCGACGGTGGTCCGGAGGGCCCACTGTCTAGCACATAGTGAGGATTGAACTCTGAGAAACCTGGCTTTTATAGAAATCTTTAATACTCTGAGAGGAAAATCCAGGTTTTTCAGAAATTATACTTGTGTGGTTCAGCTGTTAAAGCTGGATCCAGACCTTTTAACAGTAGTACTGCATACTATTCTTTAAAAAATCCTGAAGGAGGTGACATGGTCCAAGGATCTTTTAATGGATCAGGAGTCTTGTCTCCTAAAGAGGACTCTAGAGGAAGTAGTGTTACTGAAAATATAGAAAGAGAAGGCCCGAGTGCTCATGGCATCCAAGTAAAAGGTCAGTGCAGGAGGCAGAGAAGTGAGACAAGGCATACTTATTCACAATGCAATTGCACGTAGAAGGGCCTAGAAGCTTGAATGGTCACAGGAACAGCACGCATTTCAAATCCACGTTCATAAGTAAAGGGAGTTTCAGGACAGGAACAATGAGCATTGATGCTTGAAGGCCAGCAGCTGTGTGAGGGAGGCCAGACAGACGGGGGTTCCAAGTCTGGAGTTAGAAAAGGAGGAAATTCAGGCAGCCTTTAGAACGTGAGATAAAAAGGTATTGCCGTTTATTAAATAAATGTGCACATGACAGATATGTAACCTTCGCTTTCCTGCAAATGTGTAATTAGATGCTTTTTCATGAGAAACGTGGCTTTATGCTGACGTAAGTAGTGATACAATGTAGCAAACAAGCGCTCAAATTAAAAATGCATGACGAGTGATAAGACGCCTTAAAAGTGGCAAAAGCATACAAAAAGGGCTGCTTGAGTTGATGACTTTGAGTGCAGCTTCAGACTTAGAGCTGTGCTGCCCTCCCGGCCGTTATTCATAAATGCTCATATTACTTGCCAAACTGAGTCCTGTCGTTCTTTATTTGTGACCTGCCAACATCAGCTAAAACTGTGACCCTCAAACATGCCTAGCCCTATCTTGTGTGGAATCTCTTGCATGGAGTGAGGCACCTCGTCATCTTGATTAGATTAGATAGAGTGCCACTCAGGGAACTAATTTCCAAATGGGATGGAGCCATGAATATTTGTGACCTGTGCCAAAGGGAGGTGTAGAATATTAAGCATGTATTATTTATCTGCCCTGCTCTAACCATTCACTGGAAAAAATGTCTGAAACCCCTCTATTTACGACTAAATATTCACTCAGCTGGGGAGGCCCTGAACACTTTATATAAACCGCCAAATGAAATGTTCTGTATTAGAATTTATAAATTCTTTAAATCCTCTTAAAACTTATTTTAAATCCCTCTCGATTAGTGGGTATGAGGGGTTTGCCAGCACTGACTCAATGTGGTAATATTGGGTCAGTGCAGGACGACTCCCTCGACTTACCTAGAAGGAGGGACCTTATAAGGATTTGTTGATTTTAAATGCATTTTGTATATACATGCTGATTAGTTAAAGGGTAGCATGCCTATGTTAGATCCTTGGCTTCTGGTACCGGGGACATACTGTAATTGTTCAACTGTAATTTTAATCTGGATATTCTCATAAGGTGATTGGGGAAGTCAAAAAGAATGATCTCTTTTGGTGTCTGTTTTTTCAAAACATAGTACCCAGGCTGCCATAGATGAGGTATATGGCAAAGAGTGGGAGGGGAGGACTTTCCTTTTATGACTTTAGAGAAAGTAACTGTAAGAACTTAATTTTATACGGAATTGTATTAGTATTATTTTATTGGTGTGTGTAAGTTTTTTGCATGTGTACCTCTTCAGAGTTCCAAATCATGGGAGAAATAAATTGAATTTAATTACTGCCTACATACATCTTATCAAATCTGCATATAAATACATATATCACAAATGTGGTAGAACAATTCATATTGTTCTGCATCTTACACTCAGACTTCCCATTAAAACTGAAGGAAGTGATCTTGTCTTTAGCAACTCCACACACTTCACATTGTCCACATTTATAAAACCCATTGCTTCTTGCTGTTAAGCATGTCCCAATCCTCGAAGGAACTGGGTAGCTGGGGCTATGTATATTTCTAATAGTAGCGCCTTTCCTAAAAGTGAGATAAGGTTGAGTATTCACAAAGATTCTGAGGTTATCATCATCCTACAATAAATGCCAGTGTCTCTTAAAAAATCTCCTCAACTTATCAATATTTCTACCATAATTAATAACTGGTCTGATCTTATTCCCCAAGAGGGGTATCCTACCCTTCCCACCCTTCAGAGTATCATTTCTATTTAACTTTATGACCCTCTTTCTGACATCCATCACATTGCATCTATTGTAACCCTGATCAAAAAGCACTGAGAATGTCCTCCACATTTCTTCTGACCTCATCGTTACTACTCCCATTTCTTCTAGCCCTATCCATCTCGCCATAGGGGATAGCCTCTATTTGATGTTGTGGTTGTGTGCAGGAAGCATGCAAAACTGCATTACATGAGGTCTCTTTTGTGTACATACAACTAGACAGAGTACTGACCTCAACATAAAGTTCCACATCCAAAAGCTGTATCTTATCTCTGAGTAGTTCAGCATAAAGTACATGTTGTAGCTATTAGAACTGAGATAGACTGTGAAATCAGGAAGCCCCATAACTGTATCAGTCCAAACCATCAAAATGTCATCTATATAACTTCCCCAGTAATGAATGTGTTCAATCCATTTCGCACTGCCCAAGAACCGCTCCTCCTCCAACTAACCCATGAATAGGTTCACATAAGAAGGAGCAAACCTGGAACCCATCACAGTACCACATATCTGATGGTACCATTTCCCACTGAACAAGAATACATTGTTGTCCGAAATCAAGTGTACCATTGTCAATAGAATCCCTGTATGTAAATATAATTCCACTGATCTTTTATTTAGAAAGTGTCTAACTGCTTTAAGTCCAAATTCTGATAAGATATTAGTATAAAGGGCCACTATATCTGAAGTTAGGAGGATCATGTCCCCTTCTCAGACAATGGCATGCATCATATTCAGTACATTTTTTATCCTTGAAAAATGATGGTAAAGGATAAATGCTGGTAAATTAGAGACGATAGGTTGCAGGAAAGTGTTAATCTTTCAGTAGGATGCCCTACCAGAGGGTAAGCACAGGTTAATTTAAATTGTGGTTCTAACTTATCCTGGCTTCAGAGATGATCCAGGGGGGTTATTCCCTGTCACAGATAGCTAAGACAAGAAAAACAAGCAGCTGAGAGCATGTCAAGGAGAATAGTGTTTTCATTGTCTCTTTTTTGCAAGGTGGTGTCCTAAATGTGATCTCTATACTATGAAATGGCATATTTTTTTGCATTATATTATTTATTCTTTATAAACAATACGTCATCCACGTCATGCTCTGTTGTGATGAAAGGACTGTATTTCGGGTTAGGCAGTGCTGAGTTCGGTACTAGTCTAAGAAACTTAGGGGCATATTTATGACATAGTGCATGGGTGCCTCCATGTCATGCAGGATGGTTTTTATGCAGGCAGGGATACCTTCCTACACAATAATTGTTTATGTGCACGAAGGGATACCTTCCTGCACAAAAACAATAATTAGAGGCATATTCCTCTATGTATTTATGCTTCAGAATGTTGCATATGCAGAAAGAGGAAGTAGTGAGGAGAAATAACTCCCCTCTCCTGGGGAGGCGTATCTTTTTGGCACATTCCCAGGTTTACAATGTCTTGTAAATCTGGGAATGCATCAAAATCCATGGGAGCTGTATGGGCGCACCCATGAAACGCCCATGGAACGCCCTCCCAGGGCAGAGTAAGACAACGCAATGCAGTGATTTGTGCTGCGTAGCATTACTCCAGATTTTTTAAGCCATGCAATGTGGCTTTGTGTGGCTGTAAATATCTGTCTTGGAAGTTTGCATCACACATGTACCACATTGCGTGGTGCAAACGTGAGGCAACCCTCTCCTAAATATGCCCATGAATACACATTATGGGGGTCATTCAGACCCCGGCGGGCGGCGGGAACCGCCGAATGACCGCACCGCGGTCAAAAGACCGCGGCGGCCATTCTGTGTTTCCTGCTGGGCTGGCGGGCGACCGCCAGAAGGCCGCCCGCCAGCCCAGCGGGAAACCCCTTCCCACGAGGACGCCGGCTCCGAATGGAGCCGGCGTAGTGGGAAGGGTGCGACGGGTGCAGTTGCACCCGTCGCGAATTTCAGTGTCTGCAATGCAGACACTGAAATTCAAAGTGGGGCCCGCTTACGGGGGCCCCTGCAGTGCCCATGCCATTGGCAGGGGCCCCACGACACCCCTCACCGCCATCCTGTTCCGAACAGGATGGCGGTGAGGGGGTCGGAATCCCCCATGGCGGCGCAGCAAGCTGCGCCGCCATGGGGGATTCCTCAGGGCATCGGAAAACCAGCGGGAGACCGCCGGTTTTCCTGTTCTGACCGCGGCCAAACCGCCGCGGTCAGAATGCCCTGCGGGGCACCGCCAGCCTGTTGGCGGTGCTCCCGCCAACCCCGGCCCCGGCAGTCCTTGACCGCCGGGGTCGGAATGACCCCCTATGATTGGTAAAAATGTCTTTTCATGACTTGTTTGAAATTTCAAGAGATGTGGGCTTTTCAAAATTCTTTGTGAACTTAGTTCACGTTGACATAAGCTCAACAAAGAATTTATTGCTGCTGATGCTGGTTCACTAAAATCTAACTGGTGATATAGAAGTGTTATTTTGAGAACACAAAAGCTATTTTTTTTTCTGGAGAGAACACTGCACAGTAAGGAGATTTATATAATGAGCCTAATAAAAACAAACGTCGAGTTTAAAAAAACAGTAAATTGTAGCATAAAGAAAGAAGCAAAAAAATAGTCTGCTTTAGAAACCCATAATAATATGATAAATGTGCAGCGACTGGATTATGCACATTTATTTTCAGTTTATGTAAAGATATGTAGTATGGATTATCTAACTGAAATGAATATTGAAATATTGAAGACTACTAATGCCGGAAAAAATCTGGTGTAAGCTTCCCCACAGTTAAATGTGAAAAACTAGATGTAAGATTCGCACTAGTTATTCCTTATTTAAATGTCAAAAATATTTCATCAGATGTAACACAACAATTCCTGAACACAAGAACATTATAACCTAGCTGGGGTATTACGCCTAATAGCACAAAAAACTCAAAATTAGGGGCAGTGGCTGAGTCCTTGACAAAAGTCAGAAGTCAGGATTGTACTCTTGGTTATCCAGTACAAGAATATCGTGGCACACTAATACTGTGGACAAAATAATGATAAACAAAATATTGCAAGGTAAGTTCACCAAGGGAAGAACAGATTTTTTGGTTTCGTTTTTGCATCCAAAACCATGGGTGGTGGTTGCATGGGAACACCAATGTTCTACCCATTGAGCACCTCTTCAAGCTAATTAATGGAAAGGTACAAGGCTAACACAAGATGTTGTCTACTGCTAATAGGAATGCACTTCTCATGCAGTGAACTGGTGCTACTGATTTTCGATGTGGTGAGACTACTTATCTCATAATATAAAAATTATGTTAAATTTGCAGACGTTAACACTATTTTTACTCTTCAGATCTACTCTAAATACCAATTTATTTCAGGAAATTTTGTTTCTCTCCAGTTTTGCTTCTAATATCTGATAATGCCTCTTGTTGAATGTTTACTCTTGTTTTTTTAATAATGATTGTACAGAACCGAAGTTACTAAATTAGATGAAAATGTCCTAAATTGTAAAATGACTTTCCAGTCTGTGATGTGCCAGATTGTTACTTGTAGAACTTTAAATATCACCATAAAGCCATTATTTGGTTAATCAGCTGCTTAGTATTTATTTCATAAAATAATAATGGAAAAAGGGTGTTGTTTACCAATGAATGCGTGCACTGTTTACTCAGGAGAAATGTAACAGAATGTTTAAGCACTATTTTGCCCAAATCATACTATATTTTATTTTAGTCTTGTTCCCTTACCCATTACTTACGTGCATCATATTACAATCAGATGTTTTTGAGATCCCTGCAGGAGGGGAAGCTGTTTCTTTCGTGCAGTGCTCAACTTTTCCACTCTGACTTCTGTCTCCAGACTACAGGTGAAGCACAAATACCGTAATCACCACATACCAACTTCTCACTGTGGGCTCACTAAACTACCTGGCCTAGAAATCTTTTTTGTTGTAAATACAGTTCTCCTTTGGTCCTGTCCTGAGTGAACAGAGGTTTTAATTTCTTTCTCTTGAACGGTCTACATCTAAACAATGCAGCATTAAACATGTCTACCTGTAGTAATTGAAATAGTGATTAAACATAGCAGATAAAATGCCAGTCCCATGAGTGTATAGATTTCCTTTTACCGCAAAGAGCATCAACAGCCCTTTTAGCTCTGTGGCTTATTTATAAGCCTCCTCATATGAGCAGCCAAAATGGCACCAGCACAGGGGGGAAAGGCAGGAATGCACTGTATTCTTTAAAATAAGGTGCGTTCTTGGCCTGTGTCACAAAAAGAAACAAGATGACTTGCTGCGCTGCATGACTTGGCCATAAATATGGCCCTCTCTTTTTAGGATAACTAGTCCTGATCTCAAGACAAATTAATTGTAATCTTGTAAACATTTTTGTTTGTTCCTGATTTTAATTACAACTTTATTGAACAGTTCTGGCACACTGTTGCTGTCCCCTTGTTCTCCAGCTATTTCCTTACTCCTGATAAGTAATGTACTCTCTCTCTCACTGTCTAGATTGGTAACTGGTTTTATTAATTTCAAAAGGGCGTTACAATCACAAATGCTAAGCCAGTTTTTCAGTCTTCCTCAGGGTTTCCTGGTAAGTAATTGAATTCTCTCTCTCTTTATGTTCTCTTGAGGGTTGAAATGGAGGGACCTCACCTCGGGAACAGGAAAAAAGTACAAGGTCAAGTAAGTGTCTTTAATTTAATTTTGGTCAATAAGAGCGTTGGGGTAGTGAGGGTTCACCAGACTGTAACCAGTATAGTGAACTCATTTTATATTTCCTATGTGCTCCTCTGTGTCTATTGGGGTTTTCATAGGTGAGTGGTTGTGCATGCACTCGTTAGTGGGTCTGTCCTCCCCACTGTTCGCCTTTCTCCACTTCCTAACTGTAGGAAAGTACCATCTTGCCTGGCATGTTACCCCCATTTTTCACTGTATATATGTTGTTTTAGTTGTATGTGTCACTGGGACCCTGGTAACCCAGGGCCCCAGTGCTCATAAGTGTGCCTGTATGTGTTACCTGTGTAGTGACTAACTGTCTCACTGAGGCTCTGCTAATCAGAACCTCAGTGGTTATGCTCTCTCATTTCTTTCCAAATTGTCACTGACAGGCTAGTGACCATTTTTACCAATTTACATTGGCTTACTGGAACACCCTTATAATCCCCTAGTATATGGTACTGAGGTACCCAGGGTATTGAGGTTCCAGGAGATCCCTATGGGCTGCAGCATTTCTTTTGCCACCCATAGGGAGCTATGACAATTCTTACACAGGCCTGCCACTGCAGCCTGAGTGAAATAACGTCCACGTTATTTCACAGCCATTTTACACTGCACTTAAGTAACTTATAAGTCACCTATATGTCTAACCTTTACCTGGTAAAGGTTAGGTGCAAAGTTACTTAGTGTGAGGGCACCCTGGCACTAGCCAAGGTGCCCCCACATTGTTCAGAGCCAATTCACTGAACTTTGTGAGTGCGGGGACACCATTACACGCGTGCACTACATATAGGTCACTACCTATATGTAGCTTCACCATGGTAACTCCGAATATGGCCATGTAACATGTCTAAGATCATGGAATTGCCCCCTCTATGCCATCCTGGCATTGTTGGTACAATTCCATGATCCCAGTGGTCTGTAGCACAGACCCTGGTACTGCCAGACTGCCCTTCCTGGGGTTTCTCTGCAGCTGCTGCTGCTGCCAACCCCTCAGACAGGCAGCTGCCCTCCTGGGGTCCAGCCAGGCCTGGCCCAGGATGGCAGAACAAAGAACTTCCTCTGAGAGAGGGTGTGACACCCTCTCCCTTTGGAAAATGGTGTGAAGGCAGGGGAGGAGTAGCCTCCCCCAGCCTCTGGAAATGCTTTGTTGTGCCCAATTCTGCATAAGCCAGTCTACACCGGTTCAGGGACCCCTTAGCCCCTGCTCTGGCGCGAAACTGGACAAAGGAAAGGGGAGTGACCACTCCCCTGACCTGCACCTCCCCTGGGAGGTGTCCAGAGCTCCTCCAGTGTGCTCCAGACCTCTGCCATCTTGGAAACAGAGGTGCTGCTGGCACACTGGACTGCTCTGAGTGGCCAGTGCCACCAGGTGACGTCAGAGACTCCTTGTGATAGGCTCCTTCAGGTGTTAGTAGCCTTTCCTCTCTCCTAGGTAGCCAAACCCTCTTTTCTGGCTATTTAGGGTCTCTGTCTCTGGGGAAACTTGAGATAACGAATGCATGAGCTCAGCCGAGTTCCTCTGCATCTCCCTCTTCACCTTCTGATAAGGAATCGACCGCTGACCGCGCTGGAAGCCTGCAAACCTGCAACATAGTAGCAAAGACGACTACTGCAACTCTGTAACGCTGATCCTGCCGCCTTCTCGACTGTTTTCCTGCTTGTGCATGCTGTGGGGGTAGTCTGCCTCCTCTCTGCACCAGAAGCTCCGAAGAAATCTCCCGTGGGTCGACGGAATCTTCCCCCTGCAACCGCAGGCACCAAAAAGCTGCATCTCCGGTCCCTTGGGTCTCCTCTCAGCACGACGAGCGAGGTCCCTCGAATCCAGCGACACCGTCCAAGTGACCCCCACAGTCGTGTGACTCTTCAGCCCAAGTTTGGTGGAGGTAAGTCCTTGCCTCACCTCGCTGGGCTGCATTGCTGGGAACCGCGACTTTGCAAGCTACTCCGGCCCCTGTGCACTTCCGGCGGAAATCCTTTGTGCACAGCCAAGCCTGGGTCCACGGCACTCTAACCTGCATTGCACGACTTTCTAAGTTGGTCTCCGGCGACGTGGGACTCCTTTGTGCAACTTCGGCGAGCACCGTTTCACGCATCCTCGTAGTGCCTGTTTCTGGCACTTCTCCGGGTGCTACCTGCTTCAGTGAGGGCTCTTTGTCTTGCTCGACGTCCCCTCTCTCTGCAGGTCCAATTTGCGACCTCCTGGTCCCTCCTGGGCCCCAGCAGCGTCCAAAAACGCCAAACGCACGATTTGCGTGTAGCAAGGCTTGTTGGCGTCCATCCGGCGGGAAAACACTTCTGCACGACTCTCCAAGGCGTGGGGGATCCATCCTCCAAAGGGGAAGCCTCTAGCCCTTGTCGTTCCTGCAGTATTCACAGTTCTTCAGCCTAGTAAGAGCTTCTTTGCACCAACCGCTGGCATTTCTTGGGCATCTGCCCATCTCCGAGCTGCTTGTGACTTTTGGACTTGGTCCCCTTGTTCCACAGGTACCTTCAGACAGGAATCCCTCGTTGTTGCATTGCTGATTTGTGTTTTCCTTGCATTCTCCCTCTAACACGACTATTTTGTCCTTAGGGGAACTTTGGTGCACTTTGCACTCACTTTTCAGGGTCTTGGGGTGGGTTATTTTACTAACTCTCACTATTTTCTAATAGTCCCAGCGACCCTCTACAAGGTCACATAGGTTTGGGGTCCATTCGTGGTTCGCATTCCACTTCTGGAGTATATGGTTTGTGTTGCCCCTATCCCTATGTTTCCCCATTGCATCCTATTGTAACTATACATTGTTTGCACTGTTTTCTAAGACTATACTGCATATTTTTGCTATTGTGTATATATATCTTGTGTATATTTCCTATCCTCTCACTGAGGGTACACTCTAAGATACTTTGGCATATTGTCATAAAAATAAAGTACCTTTATTTTTAGTATAACTGTGTATTGTGTTTTCTTATGATATTGTGCATATGACACTAAGTGGTACTGTAGTAGCTTCACACGTCTCCTAGTTCAGCCTGAGCTGCTTTGCTAAGCTACCATTATCTATCAGCCTAAGCTGCTAGACACCCTATACACTAATAAGGGATAACTGGGCCTGGTGCAAGGTGCAAGTACCCCTTGGTACTCACTACAAGCCAGTCCAGCCTCCTACATTGGTTGTGCAGTGGTGGGATAAGTGCTTTGAGACTACTTACCACTCTTGTCATTGTACTTTTCATAAGAGAAAAATATACAAAACAAGGTCAGTGTATATACACATAGCCAAAAAGTTTTGCATTTCCTCTTTTCACTCTTTTCTAAGTGCTGAAAAGTACTTCTAAACTTTCAAAAAGTTCTTAAAAGTTTAAAAAGTTTTTTTCTGTCTTTCCAAAAAGTTCTGAAAACTTTTTTCTCTTTTGCTATCACTTTAACTCTCTCTAAAAAATGTCTGGCACAGGCCAAAAAGTTGAACTGTCCAAACTTGCATATGATCACCTTAGCTGGAAAGGAGCAAGGAGTCTCTGCATAGAGAGAGGTTTGAGTGTAGGGAAGAATCCTTCCTTAGAACTGTTAATTAATATGCTTAGAGTACAGGATTAGGCCATAAGTGCCCAATCTGTGGAAAAAGTAGCTAATGGTTCTCAATCTGATCCAGGGACTCCCCCAGGAAAAGGTTCAGGAAAGAAACTTCTTAGCCTGCCCATTACTAGACAGTCTAGCATAGTTGGTACAGAGGTTGAATCACATCATACTGATGATGTGCTCTCACATTATACTGGTAGCCAAGCTGTTAGGGTGCCCTCTGTAAGGGACAGGTCTCCTTCTGTTCATTCCCATCATACCTCTGTATCTAGAAATGTCCCTCCCACCCACCCTGATGACAGATTGTTGGAAAGGGAGCTCAATAGATTGAGAGTGGAGCAAACCAGACTGAAGCTCAAGAAGCAACAGCTGGATTTGGATAGACAGTCTTTAGAAATAGAGAGGGAAAGACAGAAAATGGGTTTAGATACCCATGGTGGCAGCAGCAGTATTCCCCATAGTCATCCTGCAAAAGAGCATGATTCCAGGAATCTGCATAAGATAGTTCCCCCTTACAAGGAGGGGGATGACATTAACAAGTGGTTTGCTGCACTTGAGAGGGCCTGTGCTGTACAGGATGTCCCTCAAAAGCAGTGGGCTGCTATCCTATGGCTATCATTTACTGGAAAAGGTAGGGATAGGCTCCTTACTGTAAAAGAAAATGATGCTAACAATTTCCAAGTTCTTAAGAATGCACTCCTGGATGGTTATGGCTTAACCACTGAACAGTACAGGATCAAGTTCAGAGATACCAAAAAGGAGTCTTCACAAGACTGGGTTGATTTCATTGACCAGGCAGTGAAGGCCTTGGAGGGGTGGTTACATGGCAGTAAAGTTACTGATTATGACAGCCTGTATAACTTAATCCTGAGAGAGCATATTCTTAATAATTGTGTGTCTGATTTGTTGCACCAGTACTTGGTGGACTCTGATCTGACCTCTCCCCAAGAATTGGGAAAGAAGGCAGACAAATGGGTCAGAACAAGAGTGAACAGAAAAGTTCATACAGGGGGTGACAAAGATGGCAACAAAAAGAAGGATGGTAAGTCTTCTGACAAGGGTGGGGACAAATCTAAAAATGAGTCTTCATCAGGCCCACAAAAACACTCTGGTGGGGGTGGTGGGCCCAAATCCTCCTTTAATCAGAACAAGGAAAAGAAACCATGGTGCTATTTATGTAAGATAAAAGGCCATTGGACAACAGATCCCAGTTGTCCAAAGAAAGGCACCACAGCTCCTACCACTACAACCCCTACTGCTACACCTAGTGTCCCTACTAATAGCAGTGGTGGTGGGAGCAAACCTACTAATAGCCAATCCAAGGGAGTAGCTGGGCTCACTTTTGGTAATTTAGTTGGGGTTGGTCTGATTAGGGAGACCACAGAGGCTACTTTAGTCTCTGAAGGGGCTATTGACTTAGCCACTTTGGTTGCTTGCCCCCATAACTTGGAGAAGTACAAGCAACTAACCCTAATAAATGGTGTTGAGGTCCAGGCCTACAGGGACACAGGTGCCAGTGTCACAATGGTGATTGAGAAACTGGTGCACCCTGAACAACACATACTTGGACACCAGTACCAAGTAACCGATGCTCACAACATAACACAAAGCCACCCCATGGCTGTTGTAAATCTCAACTGGGGGGGGTATCTGGTCCAAAGAAAGTTGTGGTAGCTTCAGATTTACCTGTAGACTGTCTATTAGGGAACGATTTGGAGACATCAGCTTGGTCAGATGTGGAGTTGGAGGCCCATGCAGCAATGCTGGGCATCCCAGGGCATATTTTTGCTTTGACAAGGGCTCAGGCCAAAAAGCAAAAAGGACAGGGAAGCTTGGATCCTGGAACAATGGACCAAGTGCTCCCTAAAGCTAGGGCTAGTAGAAGCAAACCACTTCCTACTATCCCTCCCTCTACAGTGGATTCTACTTCTGAGGAAGAAGAATTCCCTCCCTGTGCAGAACCTACACCAGAGGAGCTGGAAGCAGACACTGCTGAGCTTTTGGGTGAAGGGGGGCCTGCCAGAGAGGAGCTGAGTGTGGCACAGCAAACCTGTCCCACATTAGAGGGTCTCAGACAGCAAGCTGTCAAACAGGCTAATGGGGATGTCAGTGACTCACACAGAGTTTACTGGGAGGACAACCTCTTGTACACTGAGCAAAGGGATCCTAAACCTGGAGCTGCCAGGAGATTAGTGATTCCTCAGGAGTACAGAAAGTTCCTCCTAACACTGGCACATGACATTCCCTTAGCTGGGCACCTGGGTCAAATGAAAACTTGGGACAGATTGGTACCACTGTTTCATTGGCCTAGGATGTCTGAGGACACAAAAGATTTTTGTAAGTCCTGTGAAACCTGTCAAGCCAGTGGCAAGACAGGTGGCACTCCAAAGGCACCCCTTATCCCACTGCCTGTGGTTGGGGTTCCCTTTGAAAGGGTAGGGGTTGACATAGTTGGCCCCCTTGACCCTCCTACTGCTTCAGGCAATAGGTTTATCTTGGTGGTAGTGGACCATGCCACAAGATATCCTGAAGCTATTCCTTTAAGGACCACTACAGCTCCTGCAGTGGCAAAGGCCCTCCTGGGAATATTTTCCAGGGTGGGCTTCCCAAAGGAAGTAGTATCAGACAGAGGAAGCAATTTCATGTCTGCATACTTAAAGGCCATGTGGAAGGAGTGTGGTGTAACTTACAAGTTCACAACACCCTATCATCCACAAACAAATGGACTGGTGGAGAGATTTAATAAAACTCTCAAAGGCATGATTATGGGACTCCCTGAAAAACTCCGCAGGAGATGGGATATCCTTCTACCATGCCTCCTTTTTGCCTACAGGGAGGTACCCCAGAAAGGAGTGGGCTTCAGCCCCTTTGAACTTCTTTTTGGACACCCTGTTAGGGGTCCACTCACACTTGTAAAGGAGGGTAGGGAACAACCTTTAAAAGCTCCTAAGCAGGATATTGTGGATTATGTACTTGGCCTCAGATCAAGGATGGCTGAGTACATGAAAAAGGCCAGTAAAAACCTTCAGGCCAGCCAAGAGCTCCAGAAGCAATGGCATGATCAGAAGGCTGTTTTGGTTCAGTACCAACCAGGGCAGAAAGTGTGGGTCTTGGAGCCTGTGGCCCCAAGAGCACTCCAAGATAAATGGAGTGGTCCACACACAATTGTTGAAAAGAAGGGTGAAGTCACCTACTTGGTTGACTTAGGCACTGCCAGGAGTCCCCTTAGGGTGCTCCATGTCAACCGCCTGAAACCCTACTATGACAGGGCTGATCTCACCCTGCTCATGGCAACAGATGAGGGACAGGAAGAAGACAGTGATCCTCTACCTGATCTCTTCTCTTCCACAGAACAAGATGCTCTTGTGGAAGGGGTAGTTTTGGCTGATTGTCTTACTGCTGAGCAGAAAGATAATTGCATAAATCTCCTAGGACAATTTTCAGAACTCTTCTCCATTGTGCCAGGCACCACTTCTTGGTGTGAGCACACTATAGATACTGGAGACAGTTTACCTGTCAAAAGTAAGATCTATAGGCAGCCTGACCATGTCAGGGACTGCATAAAGCAAGAAGTTCAGAAGATGTTGGAACTAGGAGTGGTTGAGCACTCTGACAGTCCATGGGCTTCTCCTGTGGTACTGGTACCAAAACCCAATTCTAAAGATGGAAAGAAGGAAATGAGGTTTTGTGTAGACTATAGAGGTCTCAACTTGGTAACCAAAACAGATGCTCACCCTATACCCAGGGCAGATGAGCTAATAGATACACTGGCATCTGCCAAGTATCTAAGCACTTTTGATTTGACTGCAGGGTATTGGCAGATCAAAATGTCAGAAGATGCTAAACCTAAGACTGCATTTTCTACCATTGGAGGACATTACCAGTTTACTGTAATGCCTTTTGGTTTGAAAAATGCACCTGCCACTTTTCAGAGGTTGGTGAACACAGTCCTGCAAGGGCTGGAAGCTTTCAGTGCAGCATATTTGGATGATATAGCTGTCTTTAGCTCCAGCTGGGATGATCACCTGGTCCACCTTTGGAAAGTTTTGGAGGCCCTGCAAAAGGCAGGCCTCACTATCAAGGCTTCAAAGTGCCAGATAGGGCAGGGTAAGGTGGTTTATCTGGGACACCTTGTTGGTGGGGAACAGATTGCACCACTTCAGGGGAAAATCCAAACTATTATTGATTGGATTCCCCCTACCACTCAGACTCAGGTGAGAGCCTTCCTAGGCCTCACTGGGTATTACAGGAGGTTCATTAAGAACTATGGCTCCATTGCAGCCCCTCTTAATGACCTCACATCCAAGAAAATGCCTAAAAAGGTATTATGGACAGCAAACTGTCAGAAAGCTTTTGAGGAGCTGAAGCAGGCCATGTGCTCTGCACCTGTCCTGAAAAGCCCTTGTTACTCTAAAAAATTCTATGTCCAGACTGATGCATCTGAATTAGGAGTAGGGGCAGTCCTATCACAACTTAATTCTGAGGGCCAGGATCAACCTGTTGCTTTTATTAGTAGAAGGTTGACCCCTAGAGAAAAGCGTTGGTCTGCCATTGAGAGGGAGGCCTTTGCTGTGGTCTGGGCTCTGAAGAAGTTGAGGCCATACCTGTTTGGCACTCACTTCATTGTTCAGACAGACCACAAACCTCTACTTTGGCTAAAACAAATGAAAGGTGAAAATCCTAAATTGTTGAGGTGGTCCATATCCCTACAGGGAATGGACTATACAGTGGAACATAGACCTGGGAGTAGCCACTCCAATGCAGATGGACTCTCCAGATATTTCCACTTAGACAATGAAGACTCATCAGGTAATGGCTAGTCTTATTGTCCTTCGTTTGGGGGGGGGTTGTGTAGGAAAGTACCATCTTGCCTGGCATGTTACCCCCATTTTTCACTGTATATATGTTGTTTTAGTTGTATGTGTCACTGGGACCCTGGTAACCCAGGGCCCCAGTGCTCATAAGTGTGCCTGTATGTGTTACCTGTGTAGTGACTAACTGTCTCACTGAGGCTCTGCTAATCAGAACCTCAGTGGTTATGCTCTCTCATTTCTTTCCAAATTGTCACTGACAGGCTAGTGACCATTTTTACCAATTTACATTGGCTTACTGGAACACCCTTATAATCCCCTAGTATATGGTACTGAGGTACCCAGGGTATTGAGGTTCCAGGAGATCCCTATGGGCTGCAGCATTTCTTTTGCCACCCATAGGGAGCTATGACAATTCTTACACAGGCCTGCCACTGCAGCCTGAGTGAAATAACGTCCACGTTATTTCACAGCCATTTTACACTGCACTTAAGTAACTTATAAGTCACCTATATGTCTAACCTTTACCTGGTAAAGGTTAGGTGCAAAGTTACTTAGTGTGAGGGCACCCTGGCACTAGCCAAGGTGCCCCCACATTGTTCAGAGCCAATTCACTGAACTTTGTGAGTGCGGGGACACCATTACACGCGTGCACTACATATAGGTCACTACCTATATGTAGCTTCACCATGGTAACTCCGAATATGGCCATGTAACATGTCTAAGATCATGGAATTGCCCCCTCTATGCCATCCTGGCATTGTTGGTACAATTCCATGATCCCAGTGGTCTGTAGCACAGACCCTGGTACTGCCAGACTGCCCTTCCTGGGGTTTCTCTGCAGCTGCTGCTGCTGCCAACCCCTCAGACAGGCAGCTGCCCTCCTGGGGTCCAGCCAGGCCTGGCCCAGGATGGCAGAACAAAGAACTTCCTCTGAGAGAGGGTGTGACACCCTCTCCCTTTGGAAAATGGTGTGAAGGCAGGGGAGGAGTAGCCTCCCCCAGCCTCTGGAAATGCTTTGTTGGGCACAGATGTGCCCAATTCTGCATAAGCCAGTCTACACCGGTTCAGGGACCCCTTAGCCCCTGCTCTGGCGCGAAACTGGACAAAGGAAAGGGGAGTGACCACTCCCCTGACCTGCACCTCCCCTGGGAGGTGTCCAGAGCTCCTCCAGTGTGCTCCAGACCTCTGCCATCTTGGAAACAGAGGTGCTGCTGGCACACTGGACTGCTCTGAGTGGCCAGTGCCACCAGGTGACGTCAGAGACTCCTTGTGATAGGCTCCTTCAGGTGTTAGTAGCCTTTCCTCTCTCCTAGGTAGCCAAACCCTCTTTTCTGGCTATTTAGGGTCTCTGTCTCTGGGGAAACTTGAGATAACGAATGCATGAGCTCAGCCGAGTTCCTCTGCATCTCCCTCTTCACCTTCTGATAAGGAATCGACCGCTGACCGCGCTGGAAGCCTGCAAACCTGCAACACAGTAGCAAAGACGACTACTGCAACTCTGTAACGCTGATCCTGCCGCCTTCTCGACTGTTTTCCTGCTTGTGCATGCTGTGGGGGTAGTCTGCCTCCTCTCTGCACCAGAAGCTCCGAAGAAATCTCCCGTGGGTCGACGGAATCTTCCCCCTGCAACCGCAGGCACCAAAAAGCTGCATCTCCGGTCCCTTGGGTCTCCTCTCAGCACGACGAGCGAGGTCCCTCGAATCCAGCGACACCGTCCAAGTGACCCCCACAGTCGTGTGACTCTTCAGCCCAAGTTTGGTGGAGGTAAGTCCTTGCCTCACCTCGCTGGGCTGCATTGCTGGGAACCGCGACTTTGCAAGCTACTCCGGCCCCTGTGCACTTCCGGCGGAAATCCTTTGTGCACAGCCAAGCCTGGGTCCACGGCACTCTAACCTGCATTGCACGACTTTCTAAGTTGGTCTCCGGCGACGTGGGACTCCTTTGTGCAACTTCGGCGAGCACCGTTTCACGCATCCTCGTAGTGCCTGTTTCTGGCACTTCTCCGGGTGCTACCTGCTTCAGTGAGGGCTCTTTGTCTTGCTCGACGTCCCCTCTCTCTGCAGGTCCAATTTGCGACCTCCTGGTCCCTCCTGGGCCCCAGCAGCGTCCAAAAACGCCAAACGCACGATTTGCGTGTAGCAAGGCTTGTTGGCGTCCATCCGGCGGGAAAACACTTCTGCACGACTCTCCAAGGCGTGGGGGATCCATCCTCCAAAGGGGAAGCCTCTAGCCCTTGTCGTTCCTGCAGTATTCACAGTTCTTCAGCCTAGTAAGAGCTTCTTTGCACCAACCGCTGGCATTTCTTGGGCATCTGCCCATCTCCGAGCTGCTTGTGACTTTTGGACTTGGTCCCCTTGTTCCACAGGTACCTTCAGACAGGAATCCCTCGTTGTTGCATTGCTGATTTGTGTTTTCCTTGCATTCTCCCTCTAACACGACTATTTTGTCCTTAGGGGAACTTTGGTGCACTTTGCACTCACTTTTCAGGGTCTTGGGGTGGGTTATTTTACTAACTCTCACTATTTTCTAATAGTCCCAGCGACCCTCTACAAGGTCACATAGGTTTGGGGTCCATTCGTGGTTCGCATTCCACTTCTGGAGTATATGGTTTGTGTTGCCCCTATTCCTATGTTTCCTCATTGCATCCTATTGTAACTATACATTGTTTGCACTGTTTTCTAAGACTATACTGCATATTTTTGCTATTGTGTATATATATCTTGTGTATATTTCCTATCCTCTCACTGAGGGTACACTCTAAGATACTTTGGCATATTGTCATAAAAATAAAGTACCTTTATTTTTAGTATAACTGTGTATTGTGTTTTCTTATGATATTGTGCATATGACACTAAGTGGTACTGTAGTAGCTTCACACGTCTCCTAGTTCAGCCTGAGCTGCTTTGCTAAGCTACCATTATCTATCAGCCTAAGCTGCTAGACACCCTATACACTAATAAGGGATAACTGGGCCTGGTGCAAGGTGCAAGTACCCCTTGGTACTCACTACAAGCCAGTCCAGCCTCCTACACTAACTCTCCCCCTTCGCAGTCCCTAGAATGAACTGTACCTTGTTTAGCCACGTTCCTCCTGGAACACGACTGGCTGTAAACGCCGGAAGTCCCTCAGCAGCTGGTCCCCCATCTCTTCTCCCTCTTCTCTCTCTCTCTCTCTTTTCAGACTGTCTTCTCAAATGGTTGATGAAGGTATTGTGAATTTATGCTTCTCAAGCAACTTCCAGAACCTTTTTTTTTTAAATCATGAGGGAAAACAGTTTTCTCACGAACCTTGGACTTAGTTCATCAGTCCCCAACAGAGGGTCAACATATTTCCCAGGGCAAAGGAACCAAAAAGCACAAAGCCCAACTGTGGTTATCTGGCCATGCCGCACCTGGACAAAGTCACAAGCCCCATGGGCCTGCTACAGGGATCCACTAAGCCCTGCTGAACATAGTTTTTTAAATGCTAGTGCTTGATCTGAGTGGCATTGCTTTGCAAAACTTTGCGTTGTTTGGTATCAGTTCCGATTAATGTGTGTTTCGAGGCTTTGTGCTGCTTTGGTTCGGGTGAGCTGTGTGGTGTAGCTTGACAGGGCTTTGCATCAGTTCTGATGGAGCTGGATGCTGTGCAGCGAGGCTTTGCAGGGTTTTGTATTGTTCAGTGTTGATTCCAATGAGGCTAGCAGCTGTGCAGCAAGGCTTTTCGGGGCTTTGCATCACATCGCGTCCGTTCTAATGGGGACCACATCTGGGCTTAGCAGAGCACATTCAGACCACTTCCAATGGTCCAGGACTGGGGTGGCATCACATGGGTGGGCAGGACACACAGATGACAGAGTCCAGGTGCTAGGTTCAAGGTTGTTGGAAGCCTATTATGTCCCGGAGGCTTCTGATCAGAACACCATCCAACTAGCCCTAGAAGTCACTCTGGGGCTCTGGGTTCAGAGTTGCAGGTCCAGTCCTTCTCACTCACCAGTCTTTTGGAACAGCAGTCCAGCAGAGTGGCAGTCCTTTCAGCATCACAGCAGTCCTTTTTCCTGGCAGAGTATCCACAGGTCCAGAAGTGTCCGTAAAAGTTGATGTCTGATGTCTAATATTTATATCCAGTTGTGCCTTGTTCCCCCATCTCTTCTCCCTCTTCTCTCTCTCTTCAAGCTCCCCTCGCTGGTCCCCATTGTGTCTTCTTTCCTCTTCTGGCACCTCTCCTGTGATATTTTTTGGCTCCTGTTTCCTCTCTCCTCTGTCTCTCCACGCTCCTTTTCTTTGCATTCCTCTTCCTCCCTCAGCTTTTCTCGCTCCTCCCTGGAGCTCCCCATCCTCTCCGACGTGCCCTGGAAGTCACAAAGACTTCAGTGTGAATAACTCTCCCTTCAGCCCTTGGGAGACTGCATGAGCAGCTCCAGGGCCGCTTCTTCATGTTCGTAGTTTGTCCCTCCTGCGGCTGCCCATTCACGCACACCTTGCTCTTGCTTCAAAGTTGCTTTCATACATACTTCAGTTAAAGATAGACACTTTGTGGGGGCTCTGTAAATGGTTTACTTATGGGACCACATTGCATAGTGGAGGCATGAAGAGATGGACTGCCAGAGCTCCAATTTAAGAAGGATTATGATAATTATTTGACACTCACTGTATCGAGCCAGATGTGCACTAAAAGGCTATTAGTCCCATAGCATTGCATTGTAATTAACTATTGGTTTTGTTCAGTATTGGAAGTAGGATGAAGAACATCCCAGTGTCCTGAGTGACTCCACCCCCAACGACTGTTGGTCGTTGTAATTTAAAACCTTCTATGGCAGATCAGTCAGACCTTTCACACTTCTGAGGCCAATGGAAGAAGGGACATTTGAGTGGATTATGACAGTACCTGTTACATGACTTGTTCAGTTTGTGATGTTTCCTCATGGATAGTGAATATTAATAGAAATATTGTTATAAAACCCCTTTAACAATGGGGACACAGTAGAAAGCAAAATCAATTGGTGATAGGCTACATGTCAAAAACAGACATCTATGCATCAAAATGTACTTTGTGACAACACCAAGATGAAGCTTTTGACCAATGCCACATTTTTGGGCCCAGCCTGCAAGCAGTGCGTATGCGCTGATGCTTGGTGATGACCTGTTGTATTTTTTTTTTTTAAGTCTCTAAAAAGGGGGTTTTAACCAGCACATTACTTACCATTTGATGCCACCATTATCATTCACCTTTGATGCCTCCTATTTCAGCAGGGCATGCGATGCGGTCAGTTCCTGGTTTTTGTCTCGAGCATGGACCAAATACAAATTGATTTAACTTAGTGTCCATCAGCTGCCAATGAGGCACTATTTCGTCTTTTTCTAAATTTTCAAATAGCGCAAACTCAACTCGACTAGAAAATATTTGGAAGCTTTACATTGCCACCAATTACATTAAACAAGTTCATATTCAAGTTTTTTTTTTATGGTAGTGGACATTAAGTGATTTGCCCAGAATCACACGATGTTAAGGCAATGCCGAGACTCAAAGCTTGTTCCTTATTTTCAAAGTCGGTATCTCAGCCCATATCTCCACATCCTTCTTCTGTCTCCCACCCACTCCCCCTTTCAGGTTGAATATAATGTTTTATAACCATGTTGCACTACATACCTGAATGTTAAAAAATAAAACTGCTCTAACACTGCCAGCATTGACCCCGTCGTAGCTCTTTTACTTTATTTACATTTATCCATGTTGCACAGTGGCTGCACTACTGTGAATTATGGCTAAAAAACATTGACAAAGCCAATAAATCTCACATAGGCAAGACCAATTGCCTTTGCCAATGCTTATTCCTAGTCCCTCTATGGTGACAAAGACACCATCCAGAGTGAACAACAATCCTCAACCATTGAGGAGGGAATCCATAGACAGGGCTTATTGAGAAGATAAGTGGATCCTCTCACAGTGCAGTGGAGAGGCAAGCAGTAGCATCACCATCTAAGATCCACCCAAACAGCTTCCATTCAACCTTGAGACAAAATGGATTAAAAGTAAGCTTGGGTGAAGCAGACAAAAACAGAGAAATTTTGTGTTACTCTTATGATGTGAAATTGCCCAAAATTAGGTGATTATTCCAGTTTGCGTAATTTTGGGCAAAGGAAATGAGACAAGCAGCTGTTGCTGTTCTGTTGCATTTAGCGCTATTTTCTTAATTGAAAATGCATCCTCAGGTCTACTTTGGATGCAAGTGTGCATTTTGTGCTAAGGAAACAGAGCTAAATGCAGGGGCACCCTCCTTGCTCAATTCCATGTAATCTTGCATAATTTTACTGACATTTTCCATAATTATGCTACACAAATGATGCAAGTTACGCTCAACCATAATAAAATATGGAACTTAGATCTGGTTGACGTTCCAAGTTTTCAGTGTTCCTTCACTGGTTTATCGTTTTACCACTGTGGGAACTTTTTCAGGAGTCCCAGGGAAGACAGTGGTTTACTGGGCTGAAATTGTGACAATCAGAGCCTTTTAACAGTGTTGTTCTAAGACTTAACTTTATAATTGAACCCACAAGTGAGTACCAAGTGGTACCACTTTGTCACTTGACCCTATGACTAGCAAAGTCTAACAGTTAACAGCTTACTCAGGGAAGTGATGGGGCGTTAGTGACTCAGAACTCAACAGGCCATTAAACAGCAAAAAATAAATCAAAGACCAGACAGTTGTATTTCTTTAGAAGTAAGAGTACTTTTCTTTGGCACACAACACCGTGCTATGTACAGGACCACTGGACTTATGCTGTAAAGTGGGGCCAAATTAAGGCAAATTATGAATCATAATGCAGCACATTTTGTGATAGTATTACTTCATTATTTTGTCGTATTTACACTTGTTAACATTGTCTAGGTATTGATTTCACCTTATTAGCACCAGTTTCATACCCAAATATAGAAATAAGCAACACTAATGTAACCGGTCAACTTTTCCAAAGGACCTTCCCCAGTGTTGCAACATGCTGCTACGTTTTTCGTTACTTTGGACTGTTTGCACTAGACAAAATGTATTTTTTTGTAAAAAATCTGCAGATTGTGAAGCTGATGAAGGATTATGTGGCAAATGCGGTAAATCTACAATTTTGAGAAAAATGCTGCAGCCGCACAAATGCATACTTCCAGTGGCCCGGACTATGTATAATTTCAGTTAACAGCCATAATTGGTTATATTTCATAATGTGTACATACAATTCATGCAATTGTTCAGTGCCTTCCCAGTCACTTTTCCCAAATCAAATCCCCCAATTATGGAATACATCCACCAGTGCAGTGCCAAGCTGGACTCCAAGCAGAAATCATAAATACTGTATGAAGGGCAAACTCACAGCCACTTGAAATAGGTGTCTGTGAATGACAAATGATATGCCATGGTTAACTATTTAACACATACATCGTATGTTTGTTCAAATAACATTTGTTAGCGAATTTTTGAGGTTTTGAAACACTATGCAGCAAATATATTACTATTACCCAATTTAGTGGCATTTGCGCCATAAGGATGAGTGGCTGAGTATGAACTGCTGGGTTCAAAATTGTGACCTGTAGGTTACTGTTTATTTCAGTGGCGAGCACTTAGCTCACTTCGCCATTCTGGTAAATGTTACCTACAAATTTTTATTTTCACTTGCGTGTAACACATGGGAATATTTAAATAACAGCCTTTTCTACTTCTAATACTACAATGATTTGGTCCTTCCACAACTGGGCCTCTGACCCCTTTTTGGTGCCAACATTTGTTCGCATCTGAAATGAGATTAGAAGTTAGGCATGAATTGCGCCTAATGTAATAGTCCGCATTTGCGATTTGCACTCAACTCTGCTAATAATTGATGGTGCATTTTATAATGAATTCCAGTTTGCGCACCCCGGGATCACACAAATATTGTCTGATCCCAAACGTCTGTGGGGTCAGGAGTGTAATTCGGAGTCAGTGTCCTCTCTCATTACTGAATTTCACTTTGGCAATAATTATTGGGCCCCAATTTGCATAATTGCAGCCGAGATATAACCAGCGGATTTTGGGTGAAACAAATGCAATGTTGCACTTGCACTAAAAGGAGCACCTGTGTTGTTCTGCACATCAATGTCGTCCTTATCGGGATTACCCTCGTGAAACTAAGGCTTCCGAAAGTGCTTTACAAAACTTCCTTTCAAAAGAGGATTGTCCATATTATATTACCCACTTTAAAACTGAAGAAACACGGCTTTTGAAATAGATGAACTGTGTTTATAATTGAACAATAACTGCAGCTGTGGGTGAAATAGCAGACACTTTGAAAAGGTGCCTGTAAAACGACTGCTTTGAGAATAGTGGATACATAAACAAGGCAGGGTGGTTACTCGAAGTCTGTGACAAAGGGGCCGAACCTCCCTGCGTATGTCGCACCTGCTGCCGGTTCAGGCAGACAGCTGTTTTCGTCATCTGACCTGTTTGAAATACAGTATGTCGATTTCTGTCAACGTAGAAGGCAAGAGCTTCCACCACACCCTTCAGGTCCCTGTAGAAAGCAGATATTTGCTCGCTGAAAGGAAACTTTTCGTACCTTTTCCAAAGTCGAAGTGCAGCTTCCACAGTGTGAAAGGCGTTTCTCAGTGCTGGTGGCAGTTGCAGTTTTTTTGTAATGTTTCTTTTTAAAAAAAACATTTTTTTGACCTTCTGAACTCGAGGCGAGGTATGTGCTGGAACCGAACAATAAAATAGGTGCTAACTGATGCTGTATTGACAAATTGACTAAATTCTCGATATACATGTTTACGGTGTGGTAACATCGTTCCTGTTCTGTAATGAGTATAGTTGTGCAAGGCTGAGTTTCACTTAACAGCGCAGCTTTTAAAAAACAAGAAGAATGCTGTCTTCGATCCCGTTATGGAAACGGAGGTATGAGTGGCAGAAGATAAAGTTCCATGTATTAGGCAGTGCTTAATTTGTGCTTGTTGTTTCCGGTGCGGAGGGCAAGCGCTTGATTTTCTGTCTCAAGCTTTTATTGCGAGCAAAAGAGACACATGGGAAAGACGGAGGAAGATAAAAACGAAAAAGCTTCACAAAGGGAGAGAACAGAAAGCTGCAGGAGTGAGTTGACGGGCAGGGAGTGGCTGTAAATGGACTGAAGAGGCCCCAGATGGCTTCAGGATTACGCTGCCTCAGTATTCCGTGTTCGCACATTTAATTGCAGCGGCTGTGTATTTAAGCGGAGTGCTTTGGGCCTGGCACGTTTTTATTTACAAATTAAGCACTGGCATTAGGTATATACTATCCTCCAAGAAACCACAAACCACTGCCTGTGGCATAGGTACTTTAGCCCTCTAGCAGACTTAACAGCTCTAAGGCCGGGTGCACTATACCACATGTGAGGGCATAGTTGTATGAGCAATATGTCCCTATAGTGTCTCAGTCCATTCTTAGACATTGCAAGGCGGGTGTGGCCACGCTGAGTAAATGGGCTGGGGGTTTGTCATTGTGAACTCAACAGCTCCATAATGGCTTCACTGAAGTCTGAGAGGTTTGGTATCAAACCTCTCAACACAATAAACCCACACTGATGCCAGTGTTGGATTTATTGAAAAATGCACCCAGAGGGCACTTTAGAGATGCCCCCTGAATTTTAGCCAAACTTCTAGTGCAGGACTGACTGGTCTGTGACAGCCTGCCTCTTCCAGATGAGTTTCTAACCACATGGATGAGAGCCTTTGTGCTCTCTGTGGCCAGAAATAAAGCCTGAACTGGGTGGAGGTGCTTCACACCTCCCCTTCCAGGAACTGTAGCACTTGGCAGTGAGCCTCAAAGGCTCAGACCTCTTGTTACACAGCCCCAGGGCAATCCAGCTAGTGAAAATGCCCGACCCCCGGACAAAACCCCACTTTTGGTGGCAAGTCCAACAGTAAAGTTAGGGAAAACAAGGAGGAGTGACCACTTCAGCTGGGACTACCCCTAAGGTGTCCAGCGCTGAAGTGTCCCCCTCCATGCAAAATCCTTCATCTTGGTTTGGAGGACAGGGACCATTAGGGCTATGTCTGTGTCACCCTCCCAAAAGGGAGTGGACACTGGAAGGGTGTAGTCACCCTCAGGGGCAGTAGCCATTTGCTACTGACCTCTGACCCATGTAACACCCCTAAATCCAGGATTTAAGGGCTCCCCTGAACCTAGCTCATCAGATTCCTGGGGATCTCAAGAATACAAGAAAAAAACAGAAGGACTGCTAAGCTGACCCTCAGTAGAGAAGACTGAAGACACCAACTGACTTGGCCCCAGCCCTACAGGCCTGTCTCCAGCTTCTAAAGCCCTGCTACAAAAAGGCGACGAATCCTGCGGGACCAGCGATCTCTCAAAAACCTCAAGAGGACTGCCTGCACCCCAAAGGACCGAGATCTCCCAGGGGCAGTGGCCCTGTCCAGAAAGAAACTCCAAAAAAGGACTCCAGAAACACCCCAGATCCGCGAGTCCTGCCCATTTTGCACCCGACGCCCACAGCCTGTGACCAGGTGACCCAACTGACTAGCGCTGGTCCTAGCAATTGCTGGTCTAGCAATTCTGACCTAGTGTCCACCCGGGGTTGATCCGTCCTCCCCAACACGATCACGCTGCAGCCTAAATCCGCAGAGCTGCCTGACCGCAAAAGAACGGGACGAAGATTCCTGATGGCTAAAGGTACCTATTCACCCGCAGTTTCCTGGCCTTGGGGAATCTGACCACCAGTCCAGTGACATCCAGCAGGTGGCCCTCCTCCTTGTCCAGCCTCTGGTTTACCAGAACCGACCCCCTGGACATAGCCTGCAGCATCTTTTTTACCCCTGGGACCCCTATTGGTAAGCATTGGAAGTCCGATGCTGTGTTTGCAGCCTTCATCCGGCCGCCCCTGTGCCACTGGAAGTGTGTGTTTGGTGTTGAACTGTCTCCCCCCTGGTGCTCACTGAAACCCACCAGGTCTGCTGCCCTCCGAAAACACAAGTACTTACCTGCAAGCATGCCTGTTTCTGAATGCCCCCAGTCTCCATGGGAGCCCATTTTAAATCTATATCAGCTTTAACCTCTGCAACCGGCTGGACCCGTGTTGCTGGTGGTGGGTGTTTGGGGTTAACCTGACCCCCAACCTGTGGACATCCTAACTCCTGGAGACTGGAACTGTAAGTCTTGTACTTAGCTCAAAACTGTACTAACTTTTCATCCTCCCAGAACTGTTTCTAAAAATTGCACTGTCAACTTTTAAAACAGATCATTGCTATTTTTTTGAAAGTCATTTAACTTGCCAAATTGAAACAAAGTGATATTAATACAAATGTTGGATACTTACTTGCAAATGTACTTACCTGCAACTTGAACCTTGTGGTTCGAGAAATAAAGTAACAAAATATATTTTTGCTATATAAAAACAATTAGCCTGGAGTTAGTCATTGAGTGTTTGCCTCATTTATTGCCTGTGTGTGTACAACAAATCCTGATTAAACACATGTGCAGCTACATCGTTTTCCCCCAGGTGGAGGATTTGGCCACAGTGAATGCTGACTTCTATGCAATGGGATGTATCCCCAACATCATTGGTGCGATTGATGGGACACATCTTGCATTTGCCCCTCCCCCCGGCTAAATGAACAGGTCTTCAGAAATCGTAAAAGTTATCACTCTATGAATGTGGAGATGGTGTGGTTGGCGGACCAGTACATCTCCCATGTCAATGCAAAGTATCCAGGTTCGGTGCATGAAGCTTTTATCCTGCATAATAGCAGCATCCAAAATGTGATTGCCCAACTCCAGAGACACCGGTTGTGGCTAATAGGTGAGCCCTGGTTCCCACCCAGTGGATGTTGGTGTATGGGTATGGTGTGGGCCATATGGCATAGTGTGTGGCTAAGAGCTGTCCCTCGATATTTGCAGGTGACTCTGGTTACCCCAACCTATCATGGCTGCTGACCCCTGTGAGGAATCCCAGGACAAGGGCAGAAGAACGTTACAATGAGGCACATGGGCGAACAAGAACGACTATTGAACGTACCTTCGGCCTCCTGAAGGCCTGGTTTTGGTGCCTCCATCTAACAGGTGGATCCTGGTGCCATTCCCCAAAGAAGGTCTGCCAGATTATCGTGGCATGCTGTATGTTGCACAACCTTGCCTTGCGACGCCATGTGCCTTTTCTGCAGGAGGAGGAGGCTGGAGATGGCCGTGTGGCAGCAGTGGACCCTGTGGACAGTGAAGATGAGGAGGCAGAGGATGAGGATGAGGACCACAGAAGTGCAGTCATTTGTCAATACTTGCATTGACACACAGGTAAGACAGTGTTATTTCACATTTCATTGACAGTTTGATGTGTGACATTGTCACTGGCAGGCTGTGAATTCCTACTTCCGTACCCACTCACTGTACCCATTGGCGTCTCTTTTTGCAGATGCTGGTGCCCCACTATTGCTCCTGGTGTGTTCACTGCAGCCAACTACAGGTCTTTCCTATGTAAACATTACTGTACAGTTGAATTGCAATTTTTGAACATTGTTAAACAAATACATTTTGAAATCATTTGACATACTCCATACTTGTATTTTTTCAAAGTGTGTTTACTGCAGTGCTCTGAAGAAAAGGGGGAAGTGCAATGGGCTGGGGTGATGATGGGGGAAAGTCCAGGTTAGAGTCCAGGATATTTGTAGCACAGGTGCATTGTCTAAGGGGGCAAAGGACGGGGAGCAATGGCAGTTCAAGGTGGACAGAGTGACAGAGCGGGACACAAGGGTGACAATCAGGAGAGCCTTATTTCCTGGCGGGGGTCTTGGCAATAGTCTATGGCTTCTGCCTGGATCGAAGGGAACGTTTGCGGGGTGGTTCTCCTTCTGCAGAGGGAGGGGTGCTGGTGGGCTGTTGATCCTGTGGCGGGGCCTACTGTCCACTAGCGACAGCGGAGGTGGAGGGCTGTTTAGTAGTCTGGTTAGTGTCAGGGGCCCGCGGTTGTGCCACTGCCTCCCTCATACTGTTGGCCATGTCAGCCAGCACCCCTGCCTTCGAGACCAGGGTGGTGTTAATGGACTTCAAGTCCTCCCTGATCCCCAGGTACTGTCCCTCCTGCAGCCGTATGTTCTACTGCATCTTGTCCATGATCTGGCCCAGCGTATCCTGGGAATGTTGGTATGCTCCCAGGATCGCAGTGAATGCCTCCTGGAGAGTTGGTTCCCTGGGCCTGTCCTCCCCCTGGCACACAGCAGTCCTCCCAGCTTCCCTGTTGTCCTGTGCCTCTGTCCCCTGAACTTTGTGCCCACTGCAACTGACCCCAGGTCCCTGATTGTCCTGGGTTTGTGGTGTACACCAGTGGCATTTTTGGGTCAACGGAGGGGACCTGAGCCATGATGAATGTGTGACTACAGGATAGGGTCCTCCACGGTGTGACTGCTTGGTTTGAACTTCACAGCAGTAGAGTGAATAACTGTTGGATGCGCAGATAAGGCTTATTGTTGCCTGCACATACAAATTATTACTTAAGGACAATGAGGTATCTTGTTGAGGTAAAAACATTTTGGCAAATGACAGGTAGAGAGAATGTTCAAGACATAGGCTTATGTTAACACCCTACTATGTTTGTATCAAACCTTGTGTACCCTAAAATAAAAGGTTACAAAGAGGTTGTTTTATAGCAGTATCTCGAACCCATGTGTGGCCTGAAAACACTTATTCTGATCTCCCTCTCTATGAGGTTTAGACCAACGTGTTGGTATCATCTTAACATGGTAGGACCGACTGACATGTGATGAAGTATGCCACAAACAGTGGATGAGGCCTTTCTGTCCGAAATCTTGTTTGCTTCTTGTTTTCCATAAACACAATTACTCCAGAAAAAATGTAGGAATAAATACCTTGCTTTAATTTGTGGTTGTCAGTTTCACTTTGGAGGATGTATGGCAAACAGACCTCTAGCTCCCTTGTTGTGTGAGTCATTGTAGGCAGGAAACCAGTGAAGACACTTCCTGTGCAGAAGGATGATGGGAAATTCAGTGATGTCACTTTCTGTGGAGCTGGATGATGGGAAATACAGTGATGTCACTTCCTGTACTGGTGGGCAGTGGGAAATAAAGTCAAACAATCATCCCATGTTTAGTCGCAATGTAACGCAGTCTGTCAAAACAATTTGGAAAAAGACTGCACTTGAACACACGTGCACTAAACAGTCTATATATGTCTGTTAACACTTCTCCACAGGCCCCCTACTTCTTAAGGTGCGTCTCTATTGCTAGGACAAAAGAGTTATTGGAGTTCTGCCATGCCTTTTATGGAGGCAGTGAAAAAGCTTGTTATACCTCTACTATTGTTCTTTGAGAAGATCAAATTCTGGCACAGGATCTGGGGTGGATTTCAGAGTGTCATTCACAAAGTGATGCTCCACCCTGATAAGGCTGGCTGAGCTCCATACAGCCCCACAGATGTGCCAAAGCATAAACCAAGGGTCCAACATGGTGTGTCTATGGGATACTTTTCCAGCCAGCAGCATGGCTGCCTCGGCCACTATCACCAGGTTATTCATTGACGTTAGCAGGAATGTGAAGCTGTACAGCACAGAAATACTTTTTTCCCAGTTTATTATATCCTCCAACCCACTGAGGGAGGCAAGTAAGATCAGTGAAGGAAGCAAGTTGGTGGCAGTGTAGGGTATTCAATTACCAGCACTGCATGCTTTGCCCCATAATCATCATCCTGCTGACAGATTATTCTCCCTCCCCATGTGCTTTAAATGGAGTGGTGGTCCATGACTACGGGCCAATGTAATTCTGGGGGAGATTGAAGGCACTGTGGAGGAGGAACAATTAACTGTGAGGGTCCGGCTTACGGACCGTCTCACTCACTCCATTGATTGCCTAACTCAGCATGCAATGGAGCGCTGCAGCGGAGACCCATCCTGAGAAAGGGGGAGCAGACCAAAAGGGCTCTTTCAGCACTGCTCATTCAACAACCCCTCCCCACGGGTTTTTTCTTTAATGCTTGCAGTGACTGATGACACTGCAAGGGGAGCTGCTTGAGTGAAATTTGGATGGAAGATCTGGCTCCTTGTGGTGGAGCTCTGTGCACTAGAAACCCCCATGGTGACAGTGGGCCTTGCCCCCCCACCTTCATGAGGAAAACGAGATGCAGTGAATCGAATCGGAGGCAGATGTTTGGGACTCCCCTGCATTTCTTATATTGATGCAGAGACCTCATGGATGATCGGCAATCACGCGGTGAGCAGTGGCACCTCTCATGAAAGGTTGAGATGGCAAGGACCATAGATCTCACTGATGCTGAGACACGTTCATTTGAGGGTCTGCTTTGTAATGCTGATGGGGGCCTATGGTGGTACGTTTTGAGAGGTGTGAGGCATTGCACCATCGGGACCTCATGAGAGGTAGACTTTGAACAGTAGTGCACTCGGCTCTGCCTCAAGTGACCCATCTCCTTGACTAGGATTTATCAGGAACACTACCTAAGGGAGAAGAAGCTAACTCCTTTTCCATTCCCTGAGCACATTAGTGGGATGCGAAGGGTGTATTACTTCAGATCAAGAAATAATGACTAAGAAACATTCATTGTTTTTATAGCCATTCAAGGAGTGAAGTATTCAGTCACAAGAGGGACGGTTGGTCTTGGCATATACACAGGGACAGATCATGGTGAAACCACATGGCTCCAAGATTATGGATGCAAGAGGAATGACAGAATCACTGCAAATTGATACAGACCCATCTTCTGCCACTACTATTGCCCTGGAAGCAGCACTCTGTGAACACTCAACTAAATTTGTTGCAGTATTGCAGGCCACTCTAGATGTTAAATCCACATTACAACTGAAGATTGATGCCATGGCACAGGAGATGGGCCTGCTTTAAACAGATCACAGGAAACTAACAGAAAGAGTTGACACAAATGAGGCAAGGATGGTGACAATGCACCCCTCTGTGAAGGAGATGCAACTGCAACTAAAAGAGCTTCACAAAGAAATCCGCTTTTTGAAACTGAAAATTGATGATACAGAGGGTCGTTCACACAGAAATAATGTGTGCATCATTAGCATACCGGAACATGTGGAAGGCCCTAGCATGGAATTGTTCCATGAGTAGTGGTTTGCTGCCATAGTACTAGAAGGGAAAAAATCTGTCTTCTTGTCTGTTGCGCATGCCCAAATGGGTTCTGAACATACCATTGATTCCATAAGGTACCCTAGACCGGTGATGACAAGTCTTTTTATTTATGGCGAAACAGTGACCATAATGTGCAAACCTCCCGCAATAAGGGTCCATGGATGGTTGAAAATTGTCATGTGAACTTCTTCACAGACTATATCACTGAGGTTCAGAAGAGGAGAGATGGAATTGTATGGTCTGATATTGGAGTGAAGTTACGCGAGAAGTTTTTGCATGAACACTCATATTATCATGGTCACTCCAAACACCATAATGGACAAGATGTTGGGCACATGTTCATAGTGCTGGTCTGTTGGCAAGGTAGTTCTTGAAGCCTTGACCAGGGAGTGGGAGTTTCTTCTTAAACCAAGTCTGATTGTTGAATGGATGGATAGCTGCCTCTAGACCCTGCTGTTGATTTGAGGGGTAATGGTGGCATTCATGTTGGTCGTATTTAATCTTTGTGATGTATGGCAGGGTGTGACAAAGGACACTCACCTCAATATAATTTTCTCACCTGCTAGCTCAGCTCAGTAATGCAATTTGTAGGACTTATTTATAAGGTTTGGCATACAAACGGGATCTTCAAAGCTGTCACATGCTCTTTTAGTTAACATGGGAACATTTTGAGAATTGGCCTTTTTCCATGAAGAAGGCAGTTGCATCACTGCCAAAATAACTTTCTCTACTCTTGAAAACTACAAGCCGGTCCGAGAATCCCTGTTTTACACCCTACAAACAAAATTTGAATTTGCAATGGATTTCTGAACTTTGTGAAAGTCTTTCATATTTGACATGGGCATATTATGAGAATATGTTTTTTCTATGTTAAAATGCAGTTGAACAACTGCCAATGTTTTTTTTCCTACTCTTGCAAAAAAAGACAAATATCCACATTCAGGAAATACAGTTGTATGTACGACTTACAAACTTTGTGCTCCCAAACAGAGCAAATGTTTTAACACTGTTAAACGTTTATGTATGGATGTAAGTATGTGTATTTGTAAAGGCTGATTCTAAGTAGCTAGCAAAGAGTACCAAGCATACAGAAAACAAATACTCATAGAGATGGAAGAGCTTAGGAAGGGGAGGCCCATTACATTATCAAATTCTAGAGACAAAAATAACAAAGATGTGCCAGTACCTGAACCTATTTCTCCAAGGCAATAAACCAATAGAGTTAGGAAGAATCAGCTTAGGGAATTTGTTCCAATCAAAAATACAGCATTACTTTCATTATATAGACTAACTTATATGGCAGAGGCTAGAAAAGAGAATTAGAACTGAGGTATTTGGATGTTTAAGAAAGTGTGGGCATACCCAGAGGATTTGCTAGATCAATGGGAAAGAAAGTTCCAGTTTAGATGCTGCAGTGGCTTGAATACCATTAACATTGCATGTGTATTTATAAAGTGCACATTTACTCCTGGGGGTATCATGGTGATGAATAACATATGTTTATTGTTTCCCAACTCAGTGGTGTTCATTTTATCAATCATGGAGCAATGAAAGGCTGAGATGACCCACCAGGATTTAAACATGAGTATGAGGAACTGAGCCACCAGAGAAATACTATCTGTTTGGGGGTCTTCAACATAACTATAATCGCACACTATGGGCCTGATTTCGACGTCATGGGATGGGCTAATCTGTGCAATGGTGGCTGATATCCTGTCCGCTAAATCTAAATACCATTATACTCTGTGGTATTTAGATTTCAGCGGACCAGGTATCCATCATAGTTGTGACGGAGTAACCTGTCCACCGAGATCTAAATCAGGCCCCCTGTTGGACATGGACATAACTACTATCACACACTATCTTGCTTGAGATTTGAACTTGATTATAATCACATACTATCACCAAAGGGACTTGAATATTACTATAATCATGCACTATCTTTTTGGGGACTTGAACATGACTATAATCACACACTGCATATGTAGGCCTGGGGCATCCCTATAGTCACACACTATCTCAGTGGGGACCTGGGACACACTATAATCACACACTATCATTGTGGAGACTTGAACATGACTATTATCCCACTATCTCTTTGGGGACTTGAACACAATCCTAATCACGGATTATCTCATGACTAAGACCACACACTGTGGCCCTCATTATGAACATGGCGGTAAACACCGTCGACCGCCGTGGCGATGGCGAACAAAAGATCGCCATTGGCGGTGAACAGAAACCCGCCATATAATGATGTAAAAAACAGAAACCAACAAAAATCTCCCTGCCACCAGTCACTGCCAGGAACTTGTCAGTGGAAATGCTGGACCTCCCACCCCGCCGAGCACACAAACTCCCGCCCTCCAAATAATGAAGCACAAATCACCACAGCGGTCAGTGGAAGTCGAACGACCATTGACGGTACAGACCGCCCCGGGCGGCAAGTGGACCCAACAGTAAGAAATGCATAAATTGGCAAGTTTGAAACCCACACACCTGACACACATCCACAACACTATAAAAAACTCACAGACACACCCCACAATCCTTTGAAAAAAAAATAGGCCAATACAGAGAACCCCAGAGCAGACACCGGACGCCACAATACACGATACATACACCCAACCACACAAAGCACCCTCATCTAGATCCACACAAGACACCATTCACAACACACACCAAACACCCATGCTTCACAGAAAGGGAGCTAAGGACCATGGTGGATGCGATATTGAAAGTCGAGCCACAATTATTCGGGGCACAGGTCCAGCACACACCCATCGCCAGGAAGATGGAGCTATGGCAGACAATAGTCAACAAGGTTAATGCAGTGGGACACCATCCACGCACCCGGGACGACATCCGCAAGAGATGGAACGACCTGCGTGGGAAGTTAAGGTCCATGGCATCCAGGCATCACATTCCAGTCCAGAAGACTGGGGGACCTCCACCAACACCACGGGACTACACTGAATGGGAGGAAATGGTACTGGCCATCCTGCACCCTGAGGGACTCACTGGACTCACTGGAGGAATGGACTTGGGTAAGTCGTCTACATTTACCCCATATCCATCACACCTGTAATGCATGAACCACCCCACCCCTCCAACACCCACCAGGACCACTACCCCACCCAGGCCACAATCACTACATCCAGTCCCTCTGCATGCCCACAAACCCACTAACAGGCCCACATCCCTCCCCCTGTGCACAGCCACCCACCCCTGCAAAGAATCACAATGGCCTACAGCACCCATAATGCACCTCCACATCCAAAGCAAAATGCAATGCTAACCTCACAAAAGCACACTGTATGGCCCCAAAGTGTGAAAACCTGTACAAAACTGCAGAGTCCTGTGCACCCCATCCGATTATGCAATTGTAACAGACATGTCCATTCCCCCCAACAGGCACCACTACCCATGCCACCCTGACGGACAGGACAAGGAGTGGCGGTGCCCCATAGGGAGGCAGAGGAACCTCCCAGGAAACTGGGGATGGAACCCTGGACATTGACGATCACCCTGGCCCCTCATACAGTCCTGGACTGTCATCATCAAGCAGCCACACCCAGGACACCACTGACACCCCTACCACCCAGCCAACAACATCAGCCCAGGGCAACCATCCCCACACCTATGTATCCAGGCCACAGACTGGTGGAACACATGGACAGAGGCCACAGTCATCCCCTACCAACAGGCAGGAAGACGATGGCCCCAGTACAAGTGGTACCGCAAGACCTGTGCAGGGGAACCAGGCACAGGGGGCTAGGCCCAGTGGGAGGGCATCAGTGGCCCAGGGGGGAGGCCACAGGATTGATGCAGCAACCCAGGACGTGATCTCTGAGGTCCTGGGAACATATCACCATACCCACAACAGATTGGCCCAGATAGTATCTACCCTGGAGCAGAGTCAAAGGATGCAGGTAGCACACCACCAAGAGGCCATCGAGCACTGGAAACTGCACAATGCCTCAATGGCCAGCATAGCAGGTGTGCTGCTGCTCCTTGTCCCAACACAGCCCGAGGCCCACACTGACCTGGAAGCCCCTACTACAGGCCAGGCTACAGACCGGACAACAACAGCATCAGCAGCAACTGCACATGTTCCACTGTCTCAGGGCACACAGGGGACATCCATCTTAACCCGTACAGGCCAACACACAGGAACCCAAACGGACCCTCAGGCCCAGTTATGGCACTGGAACACCTGCCAAGACCGAGGCCCCCTCAAAGAAGTGACTCTGGCAATAAATGTCCTCCAAGTGTCCCACTGAACCAACAACCAAACCGTGTGAAAACAACAACAAACCCTGGTAAACATAGATGGTCCTACCACTACTGCCAACAAATGCTCCAACCATGTTGGCATATTGTACAACCACCAGTAGCCCACTCCCATCACTGTAATCTGCATGATTTAATCCCTGCACCAAATAAAACACCAGTTGACCTATTACAATGTTCCCTATCATTATGTTTAAACAAAGTGAAGTATGGATGCAACTGTATCATAGCTCATTTATTATTACCTGAGTATCAGGAAATGCACCACATGCATAACATGTTGTTGTGCCTACAGATGTGTTGAACTATTATAATGTTGCCTGTCCTATGCAGATCTGGTCACAGTGACAATGATTATTGACCCAACAGCCCCTAGATGAAAAGGCACACTGACAGTATGCTGCACGGATAGCAATTTCATCCAATAGTCCCACATAGTTACTGGAAATAGAGTTGTATCAGTTGGGTCCTGGGATTTACATCTTCCCCCTCCTCATCATCACCATCACTCTCATCCCCTCTCTGGGGATGCTGGTCTGGATATACAGCTCCCTCCTCCCCCAAGAGAGGGATAGACTTCCTCAAAGCCAAATTGTGCAGCAAGCAACAGACCACCACTATTCTGCACACCTTTTGAGGCCCATAAGCCAGAGAACTGCCAGAGAAATATAGGCAACAAAATCTCGCCTTCAGGAGACCTATTGTGCGCTCTATCACCCTCCTAGTACATCCAGGGGCATCATTGTAATTCCTCTCTGCAGCTGTTTCAGGATTCCTCACTGGTGTCAGTAGCCAACACAAGTTGGGGTAGCCAGAATCACCTAGAACATGGTGAAGAACAGGACCGTCAATGACAACCTTCAGAGGCAGACAGCCTGGCTAGCTGCTATGTGGCAATAAGTGTCAGAAACACCTAGCTATGATCCATCCTCTGTCCTCTTGTAGTTGTTCCATCTTGTGTGGCACACTACTGTTCCTAAGCACAAAGGAATCATGGACTGATCCAGGGAACATGGCATTCACATGTGAGATGTACTGGTCTGCAGTACACACCAATTGAATGTTCATGGAATGAAAGTTCTTCCTGTTTCTGTACACCTGTTCACTGACTCTTGGGGGGATGATAGCTATGTGGGTGCCATTGATGGCACCCATCACAATGGGTATGTTGGCAAAGGCATAGAAGTCCGACTTGATGGCAGGGAGGTCAGCACTTTGTGTGTGTGTGCATTCGTATTTATGCTGTCAAGTGGCAGGGACTCTGACTGATGTCCATCTACATAGTGGCCCCCCTGGGGAGTAGGGGTGTAAGGGTCAAGTCTGCAGTACATCAGGTCCTTAAGTTCTGTGGGGAATGGCTGTAGAGTAGGGTTCTAGCCATTAGTCAGGTCCATAGCCTTGTGTACAGCGGTAGGTGCTGCCTGGTGGAATATTTTCTGGGTGGGTGTATTTGTGAACCGCTTATGTACCTCCATTCAGCTATTTACAAGTATCTCTCCTGTTTTGTCTCCCCATCCCTGTTCTCTTGTGTTGTCTGTGTACATCAGCATCATCTGGCGAGTGAGCTGAGGCACCAGCGAGTGGGGAGGCAGCGGCCCTCGGATCCTCGGAGGCAGAATCATCCAACGCCAAGGGGACCAGTGGGTTGGAGGGCGAGGGGAGTACCACGGGGGAGGCAACTACCACTGGAGGTAGTGACTCCGATACCTTCTCCGATGGGAGCTCCCTGGCGGACCCTAGTGGGCCCAACCCTACTGTGTCATCTTCCGCCACCCCATACCATCACCGCCCTCCCAGGTGCTCCCCACCAAGTTGCCCATGTCCGCTCACCCAGAAGGGTGGGCGTCTCCTTCGTCCCAGGTACCTCCTCCCCTGCCCCAGTCATCCCTGCTGCCCTCATGGAGGAGGCTATTGACCTCCTGAGAACCATCTCTGTAGGGCAGACAACCATCGTCAATGTCATCCAGGGGCTAGCATCAGAGGTGCAGCAGACCAATGCCTATCTGGATGGCATTCACGGTGCTGTGTCTGGCCTACAGATATCTTTTCAGGCTCTGGCCTCCTCTTTGACGGTAGCCATTGTCCCTGGTCATTCCGTTCCCCCCTCCAACCACCTCTACCCCTTCCAGCACCCACTCCCTTCACCTGTCCAAAGCACACATTCTGACACACAGGCACATACCTCAACACACAAGAAGCACACTTCAAAACACAAGCACCACACCTCCCACCACAAGCATACACACAGGAGACATAAAATGCACACACACCAACATCCACTTCCCAAGCGTGTCCACCTCTTCCGCCTCCTTGTCTGACCCCTGTACATGCACACCCACAGGCAATGCACCCTCATTCAATGTTGCTGACCCTATTCCTTCAGTCACCACAATAGCACACATCCATTCATGCACCCCTGACACCACACCTGCACTCACCACAACGACTTTAGTTGACACATGCAGCACACTCACCAGGCTTGCAGACACCCAGACAACATCCATTTACACTGGCAGCCTGTCTTGTCCCACTGTGTCCACCCCACCTCCTCCCAAGACCCTCAATGCACCAAAACACCCACCCATCACACATCCACCACACCTCAGCATACTGTCCAGTGACCTGCACCCACGTCACGCACACCTACACCTGTCACGACCACTCCCTCTACCTCCACTCCCACGTCTTCCTCCAGGTCCACCCTAATTGCACCTAAGAAACTTTTTCTATCCTGTGTTGACCTATTTGAACCCGCTGGCCCACCCCGTATCGTCCCAAAATGTGCTCACCTCCTTGCCCTGTCCACTCCTCCCACGTCACAGCCCGCCCCTGTCCGCCCTTCCCATTCCCGGTCTACCTCCCCTGTGAGGAAGAGACCCCGTGATGGCCCACGATCATCTGCGGCACCCCAGGCAAGTCCGCTCCACCAGCTGCTGTGACAAAACCTAAGCCCCCTCCATCTTCCAAATGGAAATTTAAGCCCCCCCAGTCATAAGTCCCCTCCCACCACCCTCTGCCTCTGTTCCCTGAGGTGCCTGGATGCCCCATTGTTGCCCCTATGATGTGGAGTACTGTTGCACTTGTGGGAGTCAAGTTGGGGCCATTGTGGCCCATCTGACTTATCCACCTATGGAGTGGCCATTGGCCTTATGTGCACTTCTGTTGCTCAGTGAGCAGAATAAAGGTTAATGCGTGGCCTGTGTTGTTTAAGGCACACTCTGGATCCTTGGTCTCTCATTTCATTGTTTGAGGGTGTTGGGCACATGTATTTACTTTGGGCAGGTTGGATTTGCCTTGTGTCAGGTAAGTACCTCTTGCTGTGGGGTGTATGGCTTGTGCTGCTGTGAAGGGTTGTGGGTGCGTTGCAGGGTGGGTGGAGTGGGTGAGTATGTAACTGTGCCCTTTCTTCCCTTTTTTAGTAGGTTGCGGTACTTACCGTCGTCGTCTTCGTCGGCGGTCTCGGTCATGGAGGTATTCGGCAAGGAGCAGGGCTGGCATGATCTGCAACTCTCTCTCCATGTCTGCTTTGGCGTGTTGTGTGAGCCTCCGGTGAGTGTTTCCTGATATTTGGTTAGTTCCCGCCTGGCTTTGCATGGCGGTGGTTCCCGCCCCGGAACTGACGGCGGTCTAGTGCTTCATTATTTGATGGGCATGTGGGGGCTTTCCGTTGGTCTGTGGGAAGGCTCTGCAGTCATTGTCGGCACTCCTCTGCTGGCAGTGAGTGGTTTTCAGGATGCCTGTGTTTCAGTTGGTTCATTATTTGGCGGTTCGGACCGCACGTCTGTTGGCGGTTACTACTGCCACCGCTGGCGGTGCAGTGTTTACCGCCGTGTTCGTAATGAGTCCCTATCTCTGGGAACATGGGTAACATTATAATCACACACTAACTATGTCGGACCTGTACATCTCTATAATCACACACCATCCCTGTGGAAGCCTGTGTATCCCTATAATCACACACCATATCTGGTGAAACATGAATAGCCCTATAATCACACACCATCTCTGTGGGGACCTGGGTATCCCTTCAATCGCACACTACCTCAGTGGGGACCCGTACATTCCAATAATCACATACCATCTCTGTGGAGACCTGAGTATCTATCTAACCACACACTATCTCTGTGGGAAAATGTACCTTCCCATAATCACACACAATCTCTGGTGGAACATGGGTAGCCCTATAATCACACACCATCTCTGTGGGGACGTGGGTATCCCTATAACCACACACTACCGCAGTGGGGACCCGGGCATCTCTATAATCACACACTATCTCTTTGGGATCATGGTCATTCCTATAAACACATATCTCTGTGGGGGCATGGCCATTTCTATAATCGCACACTGTCTCTGTGGGAACATGGCAATTCCTATAATCACACACTGTCTCTGTGGGAACATGATCATTCCTATAATTACACACTTTCTCTCTGGGAACATGAGTAGCCCTATAATCACACACCATCTCTGTGGATACCTGGGAATTCCTATAATCATACACTATCTCTGTGGGGACATGGGCGTTCATGTAATCACTCACCATCTCTGTGAGGACCTGGACATCCTTATATTGAGACACCATCACTGAGGGGACCTCGGCATCAATATAATCAATCATTATCTTTGTGAGAACTTGAACCTGACTATCATAACACACTATTTTAGAGGGACTGCAAAATGTCTATCATAACACATTAACCCTACAGGGGCATAGAGGTCACACACTTTCTCTACATGTCTGTAATCACAATCCCTGTGTGGATCTGGGGATCCCTATAATCACACACTATGGCCCTCATTATGACATTGGCGGTAAAAACGCCTACCGCCGGGGCGACGGCCACCAAAAGACCGTCGCCGCAGCTACAAGCCATCTGCCGTATTATGACCACAGCCAGATTTCCGCCACAAGAATGGCGGAAATCCGGCTGTGGCCATGCCGGTGGATGGCGGTAATGTGGCACTCCTGCCACCAGCAGTGCCACGCTAGTAGACCGCCACCAGCCATATTAATAGGCATAATATGTCCTGGCCGTGTTCTACTGGTGGGAACTGCTGGTGGTAGCAGTGCCCTGTCCCGCCTCCTGCCGGATGTATGCATGCGTGGAAGCATCTTGGAATGGGTATGTGTATGGGTGTGTGTGTGTGTGTGTGTGAAGGGGGCATGAATGTAGGAGGGGGTTGGGGTCTGGAGAGGTAGTGGGTAAATGGGGTGAAAGGGGGGAGACCCCTATCAGTGACAGAGAAGTAATTCCCTGTCACTGATGTGGCCTACCGCCATGGTTTTCGTGGCATTACGAACACCACAAAAACCATGGCGGTAGTCGGGATCATATTCCCGCAGGCGGAACAATGATGGCCGCCGAGCTGGAGATGGATATCTCCAGCCCGGCGGCTGTTACCGCCATGGCGGTCAGAGTGGTACATTGGCAGGTTGGCTGAAGCCAACCCGCCAATGTCATAATATGGCGGTAAGTACTGCCAGTCTGTTGGCTGTACTTACCACCATATGAACGCCGACCGCCGAGGTTGTAATGACCCCCCATATCTCTGCAGGACTTGTCCATGACTGTAAACACGCACGGTCTGCACAGGCCCTTGGGCATCACTCACTATATTCACAAAGTAACTGCTCGTGACGATTATAATATACTATCTCTTTAGGAGCGTGAGCATTACTATCATAACAAACTCTATTTGTTGCTTTGAACATGATTATAATCACGCACAAGTTCCGTGGGGACCTAGACATGACTGTAATATCACACTGTTTCTGGATAAACTTCAACATGACTATTGTTGTAGATTATCTCTACAGGGACTTTAAATGACTATCATGACAGTCTCTATTTCAGGACGTGAACATGACTATAATCACACATTATCTCTGTGATGACATGGGCATTACTGTACTAACACACTATTTCTGAATGAACATCAGCTTTACTATCATCATACACTATCTCTAGGGAAACGTAACATGACCATATAAGAAAACAGTATCTCTGCTGTGACCTGGGCATGGCTATAATCAGATACTATCTCTTGGGGTATTTCAATAAGATGATAATCGCACACTATCTGTGCAGCAAACTGGGCATCACTTTGATGACATACTCTCTCATGTGACTTCAACATCACTACCATCACACACTATTTCAGTGGGGTCTTGAACATGAAAATAATCATACGCTATCTCTATGGGGACTTGAGAGTGACCATAATTAATCGCTATCTCTGTGGGGACATGGGTAACATGATGGCCCTCATTATGGCATTGGCGGTAAAAGCCGCCTAACGCCACGCTGACGGCCACCAACATACTGCTGCTGTGGCCAATATGCATTCACCATAATATGACACACACACACCAATCCGATAGAATACAGCCACATACACAAATCCGCCAGGCCAAAGGTCAGTGCTAAACTGGCGATCCCAAAACCCATACCGTTACGCCAACAAAACAACGCCCACCACATTATGACCCACGAATCACCGCGGCAGACATTCTACGGTGGCAAACCATTCGCGGGACATACCGCAGCGCTCAGAATGGACACCCACGTTCAAAACAACACTACATTGGCCAATACCAAAAACACACACCTGACACTCATACACAAACCACAGCCACAAACCCACAGCACTATAATACACACACCCACATTACCTAGAACCCTTTACGAATTCAAATCATTGCCACAAGACTGACACCAAGACCACTGTGACAACTAAACACACACCACTTACACCCATACATCCCTCACGCACCCCACATCACACACCCCACCACATTACTCAACCACACTCTCACCAACACACACCACACAACACCCATGTCCCCACAAAGGCACCCCCGTTTCACAGATGAGGAGTTAGGGGTCATGGTGAGGAAATTGTCAGGGTAGATTCACAGCTGTTTGGAGCACAGGCGCAGCTGATTCCCATTGCCCGGAAGATGGAGCCATGGTGGAGAATCGTGGACAGGGTGAACGCCGTGGGACAGCACCTAAGAACAAGGAACAACATCAGGAAGAGTTGGAACGATCTACGGGGGACGGTATGTTCCATAGCAGCAAAGCACCAGCTCGCCATCAATGTTCCCTCTAATTTTTTTCACTGTGTGCGGCAGTGTGAAGTCTCTGTGCGCTGCAGCCAAGGATATGTGCGCCAAGAAATTGACCATTCACGCGAACGCAGCGCATAACTACCAAGATCTTTGGCATTAGCCTCTCCATACCACTGAAGCAAAAAAGGGATATTTATATAAACATTGCTCCATGCAATAGGGCATTAAGGCAGTTTTGTGACCTGGTTGCACACCCCAAGGACATGACCTTGTTAAGTGCCACCTACACCCCAGTTAAAGAAAACAGAAATCAGGAGGTTGAACCATTATGAAACTTTAATGAATACTCTCAGAGTGCTGGAGAGGGCCCTGCACATCAAATACAGCCAGTTGTATAATTAGTTAACATTTACAATTTGATGAACACACTGCTGATAAATGCCATGATGCCCCTGCCAAGATACAGGATGAGAAATGTTCCTACCCCACCCACACATGGACTGTAGGAGGAGCCGCATCATAGTTTAGACAAGTCAGGTGCCAACATAAGATGTGTGACATGTTTGTTTTTCTCGCCGGTCCTTGCCATTCTTCCAGTGCTGATAAACTCGGTCTAAGTCAACTTTCCCATTTGAGAGGTAAGCCTTTGTCCTCATCAGCATATCTAGGTGGCTCTCCTCTAGTTTGTTTCTTTATTTGGACTTGATTGAGTTCATGAGGCTGAATCCTCGTTCGCAGTTTGCACTTTGATCCTGGAAAGTTGCACAGACATCAACAAGCTGAGATACAACACTATATTGTGCAGCATTCCGCAGAGTGAAATTCACCAAGTCTTGAAAGGTCCTAAACAATTTGTTTTTTATGTGCGCTGCCACCATATATTTATAATCTCTGTACTGCCGAACAACATCATCAGGGGTGTCACAATCACCCAGGACCAAGACCTTCTTATACTTTTCAACAAGTCTTTGTACATTCTCAATCCCAAAATCAAACTGTGATTGTGTTGTTACTGTATGGAAATCAAAGCTTGTCCATTCCTTCAATTCATCTTCTGGGAACCTTCTTTCCATGTGCTCACAAAGAAGTTTAATAAAAGATAACATCGGCTCACTATCATACTCCCGGTCCTCTTTGCACAAAGCCATCAGATCTCTTACTGTGTTGCTCCAAAAGACCGTGTCGCCCAAGTACTGTTCCTTTATTTGGGTAATTTTTGCTCTTGCATACTGTACAGCTTCAACGGTGGTCAAAGAGCTTTTCTGAAACAACTAGCACAAAGATGCAAGTTCACCCAGAATGTCATTTAGTGCTGCAAAGGAAATGTGGTAGTTTGAGTCAGATAGTTTTTTGTAGCAATATTTAGCAATTGGGTCATTCTCAACTCTTTCATGATCAAAGTATTTGAGAGCAACTTTGTAATTACGCAAGAGTGCACCAACAGCAAAATGCCTTGAAAGCCACTGCACCTCACTGAGTGGCCGAAAGGAGACCGCTTCACATTCAGTGACCAAAGCAATTTCATCCAGCTTGGACTTCCTTAACGGAGAGCGGGAGAACACAGTGTAGGCAGTCCTCAGTAATGTTTCCATTTCCCTGATCATCAGCACTTTTTTCCAGGCATCATCACCTCCCAAATCTTCTCTGTGCGCAACACAGTGCTGCTCAACTAGATGGGGAATGGATTGTTTGAGGCGTGTAGCAACACCATTGTTCTTTCCCAGCATTACTGATGCACCATCTGATGTGAACATGACCATTTTCAGAAGATCCAGTTTATTGGCAGTGTAGAAGTCTTTTACAGCTTTAGTGATAGCCTCCGCATTGCATGCACTCAGAGTTACAATTCCCCCAAACACTGTTTTGTGCTCTGTTGATGTTACAGATCGGAACATGAAGTAGAGGATGAGCATTTTTGTAACTGATATATCTGTGCACTCATCAATTATCAATGTGTGATACAGAGCACTGCAAAGTTCTGCCATGAAGTCAGAGCGTATCACGCTGTTGATGGCCTCCAAAAACTCAAAGGCATAGTTCTTGCTCCTCCAGCTGTCTGGTATCTTCACATACAATGCGATGTGTTCATGGATGTCTTGAACAGATAACATTGACGTGTTCATTTTGACTGCTAGCAACACATTGTTGATGAGAATCTTTATCTCCTCAGGTGGGGATCTTTGCCGTTCAACCACTTCTAGTCTGTTTGCTCTGTCACTGGCAGTTTCCGTTAGCATGGTGCACACTCCAAAACCCAGCCTGGCAGCAGCACTTTTATTTCTCAGTGTCACCAAAGCAGATTCATGAACTTTGCTACATAGATGGCGTTTAAAGTAATCCAGCTTCCAGCCATCACTTCCCAGTAGAAAAGTCCCCTGCATTCTTTGCTTCTGCACATACTTTGCAAATCAGGCCTACTTCTAGATTGTATAGAAATAGCTCTCCCAGTTGTATAAGAACCTTGCTCCCGGACTTCTGTGCCTCAGTCTCCACAATTTCTTTCAGTCATTCTTCTTTGAACACAAGACAGCATTTCTTCCTTTGTGGTGAAGCACTGCTCTCTGCAGAAGTCACAGCTTTGTGCTTGAACATTTTGGTGGCACTGTCTAAGAAGCCTGCAAAAGAAAAAAAAGGGTTGAAGAATGTTGTAATTTTATAATGTAATAGGTGCATCACAAGTGAAATCTACCAAATAATTACCTTGTTTCCATACTTCTACTCACATGCGCCTTTTTGTAATATATGAGTAGCGCTGTCGGAGATGCCTGCAACAGAAGAAAAGGTGGGTAAGGTGGTTAAAGTAGGTTGTCATATTCCACCTTACTAGGTGCACACAATGAAAATCTGCTACATTATTACCTTGTCTTTCTGCTCCTACTCATGTGTGCCTGTTCAAATTTGTGTAGCAGGGTCTAAGATGCCTGTACAAGAGGAAAAAATTATTAAAGCACCTGAACGTATCAATGTCTCAGTTGCACCATAAGGAAAAACTAGCAAATAATAACCTGCTCTTTCTGCTGCTACTCCGGTCTGCCCATCCTCATCTATGACCAGTACTTTCTGAGATGCCTGCAGCAAAAAAAAAGGTGGTTAACAGTTGGTTACAGCATGTTGTCATATTATAATGTGCCAGGTGACCCAGATGGGGTACCTACCAAATAATTACCTGGTCCTTATGCTTCTACACATGTCGGTCCATTCAAATCTATAACTTGCTCGGTCCGACAAACCTGTAATAGAAGCAAAGGTGTGGATCATGAACGTGATTTATGTAGAGACCCTTAATCCCACCTGGAACGTCTACAGAATTACCTGGTCCTCCTTTGCACTCACGCCTGGCCATTCAAATCCAAATGTTGACTAGCTGTAATTGGAAAGAAGATATTTAGCATAGGTTATAGGAGTTACAAAAACATTATGCATGACAGTTCCAGAGCAATCGAGTAGTTACCTGGGCTTTCAGTTTAGATTCGATGACGCAGCCTTTACAGGCCTCAAGTTATCTGCTTGGCCACTCGCTAAAACTAATCGGATTTATAAGGGTGAGCCATTTTTAGGCCTACTGGCTCATTCTGGCAAGCTGACAAAAAAACTGTGTTCTGTTCATTCAGACAGTGAATGAGCAATGAAGGTGCCTTCAAGTCTTGTTGTTGTCTTGTCACATTTGCTGTGGGTGCAACTACAGAACTCCAGTGCCAGCTTATGTCTTCTTACAATTTGCTGCTTATTTTATCCTGGAGATTAATGGTTACTTTTCTGCTCTGACTGCAAAGTTAGAGGATTTAATAAAGTGTGCTGTGGAGTTCAGTTTGTGAAGAATTAGCATAAAAAGAATCATACTAATTCGGCGCAAACAGAGTCCTGCCTTTTACTTTTTTAATTTACAGGCCCTGGGCACATGTAGTGCACTTCACTAGGGACTTATAGGTAAATAAAATATGCCAATTGGGAATGAACCAAAGATACCCTGATTAAGGGAGAGAGCATATGAACGTTAGCACTGGTACTGTGCACAGAGTACTAAAACCAGCAAAAACTGTGTCAAAAAAGTGGAGGGAGGCAGGCAAAAAGTTGTGGGATGACCACCCTAAGGCTGTCAGGTCTAACATGTGTCTTCCCACCTCCCCCAGCTGAAAGTGGGGAATGCTACCCAGCCCCCTGGGAGCTCTCATCACTAAGGCGGAAGAATCTGGTCGATTAGGTTGGTTAATTTGATCATTACTTTTCCATTGATTAAGTGTTATGGTAAGAGTGAGGCATTTAGTGGGGGAGAAGCAATTGTACTCCCACCAGGAATTATAAACATGGGGGTGAGGGTTATGTATGTTGTACAGTTGTTAGCCATGCGTCTATGTTAGGTGCAAAGAAAATTAGATCTATAACCACGATTAGGGTTGCTGGATTCACTAAGAGGATGTTAGATCTGGACTTCTTGTCGCCTGATTTTGACATTATGGAGCCAGGATAAATTGTTGCTTTGGTGAATGAGCCATGTTTGGAGAGCCAGTTTTAAAATGTGTCACGTGAAATCATAGTAAATGAGCACTGATGGACCTGTTTGCCTGACAGGTTGTCATAGATGAAAGTCAGTGATGATCTGCTTATAGATGAATTTACAGAGAACTTTTCATAACTGAAAAAAAAGCAAGCGCTATATAAATACTATTACAATACAATATGAAAACTATCCATATTAGATTGTGAATTAAACTAGTTGAATATTTGAGCACTTGTTTGGTGTATATTGGTTTTTGTATTTTTGTGTATTATTTTGAGGTTCAAATTTGCTCAGGCTGGAAGCACTAAGCATCAAGTAATGATTCGGTGTGGGTCCCCAGATTCCAGTAATAAACCAGTGTGGGGCCACGTAAGTCAAAAGTTTAATAACAGATGATCTACAATATCAGAGTCCACCAAACTAGATCTAAACTCTGCTACTGAATTTTTTTTTTTTTTTTAAAACGACGATCTTTCTGTGCGACAGCATTTATTTTTTCTTGCAGAGCACATTTAAACCTTATGAAGGCGTCTCATTCCTCCAGTGCATGGAGCAGTTCTAGTCATTATTCCAGACATGTCCTCTAGGGATTTGATGTACCCCGTTTTCTATTTACGTTTATCAACGGTGTACCCATTAAGGTGTACTATTGGGTAGTCTGTCTGTAGCATGCCAATAAGAACTGTTATTTGGTTCGCAGCTGCCGCACCACTGCTGAGTAGATTGAGGAAAGCAAAACGGTTTGAAGCCAGAACAGGGACGAAGACATTTCTATTTGTCGCAAAGCAAATGATTAATGTATTTCCCTCAGTTCTATTTGCATCGGATATAGTGCAATCCTGTGAATGGATTTAGCCCCACGCACCATGGCACAACAGCAGAAAATGACTTATTGTCTCAGAATAAGTTAAGTGTGTGCTACAAACATCTGCGTAACCAGCACACCCATTTTGTATTAGAGTTTTATTCACCCACAACACTGCGAGTGACTTAAATCAGAGTAATACATTACTTTAAAGCCAAAAGAAACTTACGTGTGAGATGGACCTTAACTAAACTGGAATAACAAAATGCACACTGAAGACAGCAACACCTGCAAACTCTTAGGCAAAGCCAGTCTCGCTTAGCTAACAGTAGCAGAACTACGCGCTGCATGCAAGGTTTGGATCCAAATATAGATCTCTCTCCATGACAAATGAGGGGTGTGTAGCAAGAGAGTATCTGTGTGTCACACAGTGCCGATTTTAAACCCTGCTTATGGCAATGCTTTTCCAAATAAAAAAAGTCACTCTACGTGCTCGTCGAGTGAATGCGATGCAGATTCTGCTAAGGTACCATGTTGTGGAGATTGTGTATGATTCTTTTATAGATTTAAACTGCAAGGATGTCTGAATACAGCTAAGTGACGTTTCAGCAAAGTGTTTATTTTGAAATATATATGAGTTACAGGGCTACAATCATCATTAGCAAAATCCATGCGTTTATAAAATCATGTTCTAAGCCAACCTCAGTCTTCTTTCTTTGCATCAGAGACTGCAGCAGTCATACAAGATGCTACTGAAAATTGAACCAAGACAATACTGCAGAGTACTGAGCCAGTCACTAGCATCCACTTGATGCAAACATGTAACACTCCTCAGAACACGCACCCAAGGATTAGCAGAAACATGCTCTCAAAATACAACCAGAGCTTTTAAACATTTAATTAGCATTTGTATAGCGCACATGTTACATAAATAGGGCACTAAGGGCCCTCTAGGAAGGAGAGGAAACATTTGTGCTCTTTTTTTTTTTTAACACTCAATCGAACCAGGGCAACTCTTTTTCAGGTACTGGCCTCACCCAATCATTTACGTTCTGCACTCAAACTGCAAAACCCACAAGGAGAAACACTCTATGATGCATCACTTGTACCACATTTTAGTGACCTAGTTATGATCTCATGTGTTGTGAGGAACACGCAGTGTCTGGGGAATTATTACAGGAAAGCGGTTCAAACGCGGCTTAAATCGGCGGCAGGGGAGGAGGGCTTGTGTGAAAGAGCGAGGGTGGGAAAGTGTGCTATAGCAAGTTTCTGCTGGGCACCTTTACTGGCATTGACCACGCACGCAAAATACACGTACCTGCTATAGTCAAGAGCTCCGTTTGTGAAGTGATCTGTCCTCGGATGGCTGCACTGTTGTTTTTCGTCCTGCTCGGCCGTGAAGAGTGACCCCGTTTTCGGGCGGCTTCTGTTTTTTAAACGCAGCGCTGACGTCCTCTCTCCCGCATGATGCAGGCAGCGACGTGATGTTGCAAAAACGTGCGCGCTTGACAAAGGGGCCTGCGCGGTGGAGGAAGGAAGGGTGCGCCCCCGCCCGCGCGCACACCTTACAGGGAACATTGCTCGCCATACAGAGTACTGGCGGTGGACCCCTACCTCCTCCCCCACAGCTCACAGTATGGGAAGAGCAGGTACTGGCAATACTGCATCCTCAGGGACCTGCTGGAGTAGCCGGAGAACTGGACACTGGTAAGTCAACATTTACCACTTATCACCCCCAATACCTGCATGCCATCACACCCCCTCACACCTCACTCCCATCACTCCACTACATCCCACTCACTGCACCTACACATATGACTAACCACAATGCCATGCCCTGCATGGTATACTAATGCATAGGCACTCCTCCCAGCCCTGCATGGACACCCATCACTAAAGCATGCACAGCATAGGGAAACTAATAATCACACAATACATCACCATATACAAGCAAAAGGTGGCAGGACAACACCAACGATAGAGGGGAAGCCAGGGATGTACAAATGTCTCACACATGAAGCATAAAACATCACTTACATCCCCACAGGTGCCCCAGGCAATGTCAGTGGAGAGGAGGTGCCATGACTATCCAGTCCCCCAACAGAAGATGCCCCCAGTGATGACAGTAACTCTGGACTTCAGGATTTGGAGAACCTACCTGGCCCATCAGGGACCACTGGACAGCCGGTTACCCAAGCCTACTCACAGGCCACCACAGAGCCTCCCCTATCAGGATCCAAAACCCCAGCACCCACCCAGAGTACCCACACCCCTGTCCCAAGGACACATCAATCAGCAGTGTGCCCTCCTATACAGGGATCCCAGGGCACACCTCACCCCCAAGACAGTCAGGGACCTGGGTCAGTGGCATTGGGCACACCATTCAGGGGACAGGGGCACAGGCCAACAGGGACACTGGGAGGACTGCTGTGCACCAGGGGGAGAACAGGACTAGGGAAGCGACTCTCCAGGAGGCACTCTCTGAGACCCCAGGAGCCTACCAACATTCCCAAGACACGATGGGCCAGATCCTTGACAAGGTGCAGGAGAACAGGCGGCTGCAGGAGGGACAGTATCAGGGGATCGGGGAGGACTTGCAGGCCATCAACACCACCCTGATCTCCATAGCAGGGGTGCTGGCAGACATGGCCAACATCATGAGGGAGGCAATAGCACACCAGTGGGCCCAAACCACTAGCCAGTCAATTGAACAGCCCTCCACTTCCGCTGCCGCTAGTGGCCAGGACAACCCACCACAGGACCCACAGGCCACCAGCACCCCACCCCCTGCAGAAGGTGAACCACCCCACAAATGTTCCCTGTGACTGAGACAGAAGCCAGAGACACTTGCCAGGAAATGAGACTCTCCTGATTGTCCCTCTTGTGTCCCACCCTGTTACCTTGTCCACCTTGAACTACTGCCTTTGCTCCCCTTCCTATGACCACATGGACTCTGCACCTGTGCTACAAACAGACTGGAACAATACCCTGGACTTTCTTCCATCATCACCCCATTCCATTGCACTTTCACCTCAATTTCTTAGCACTACATTAAATACCCTTGAACACAACTCAAATACTTGTGTGTCTTATGTTGAACAGTGTATTAATGGAAACAGTTACATCCGATGCAAATGAACTGTACAGTGTGAGAGCATAGAAATAATGACCAGTATCTGGCTGTTGTCGGCACATCAGTACACAGTTGTCATTGCACCAACATCTATAAATTGATAATCCATAGTTGACAGAACGTAGAGGTAAAAAGTGGTTAATGCAATCATGCCACAGCCACACAGAATACAACAATAGTCAAAGAAATGTGAAGCTGCACTGTCTCACCTGTGTGTCATTGGAAGTACTGACGGATAACTGTGGTTCTGTTGTCCTCATGCTCATCTTCAGCCTCTTCATCCTCACTGTCATCAGGGTCTACTGCAGCCACAGGGTCATCTCCAGTCTCCTCCTCCTGCAGAAAAGGTACATGGCGTCTGAGGGCCAGGTTGTACAACATGCAGCATGCCACTACTGTCTGGCAGACCTTCTCGGGTGAGTAGCACAGGGATCCACCAGATGGAGGCACCTAAACCTGGCCTTCAGGAGACCGAAGCTTCTCTTGATGATCTGTCTGTTTTGCCCATGTGCCTCATTATAACGTTCTTCAGCACTTGTCCTGGCATTCCTAACAGGGGTCAGCAGCCACGATAGGTTTGGGTAGCCAGAGTCACCTGCAGGTATTCAGGGCCAACATTTAGCCACACACTATCCTATGAAGTTAACACCAGAGCAGGGACGGAGCAATCCCACTGGTTTATTATGGGATGTATTTGCTTGGGCACAGATAGGACAAGAAGTCACATAGTTTTCAGTATCAGTTTTGAGAGTAGGCCACCAAAAGGAGCGCATAAGGAGGTCTTGATTCCTCGATGACCTGCAAAAGGGGAATTGTGGCACATCTGTAGAGCTTCTGTTTGGACTATTTTAGTTGGTAGGAACAAGGCTTTCTTATGAAAATAGTATCCCTTATCCTTACGTAATAATGGATGTAAGTTATTCATTTCAGGCTCTCCTAGATTGGAATATTCAGAGTGAACCTTGTCCAGAAAGGATTGTACAACTCCAATGATCTTATCAGGTTCAATACGTGCTGTGTGGTAGAATCACTACACTCCGGATATCATCGTGAAAGAGCATCAGTCAGCATATTTTGGGATCCAGGGATATATGTGATGTAAAAATCGTATTTGCTGAAGAAAAAGGGCCATCGAGTCTGACGGCTATTATGACATTGAAAGTTTCTTAGACACTGCAGATTCCGATGATCAGTTCTAGCCTCAAAAAGTTCTTTAGATCCCATGAGAAATTGTCTCCACTCAGTACAAGCCGTCTTTAAGGTGAGTAATACCCGTTCTAACACGGAGTAATTACGTTCAGAGTCAGAGAGTACGTGGGAGAGATAAAATACAGGATGTTCTAGCCCATCATCATCTTGTTTTTGGAGCAGAGCGGCTCCTATTGCTCTTTCTGAGGCATCAGTGACTACAATTAATTGTTTGGTGGTATCCGGATGCCGTAAGATAAGAGTCTGGGTGAAGGCGTGTTTTAGTGTTTGGAAGGCTGTTTCTGCATCTTTGGTCCAATGAAAACCTTTCCGTAGACTTTCCTTTTTAAGGGTTTGAGTTATATGACTGGTCTGCTGGGTGAAATCGGCTATGAATTGTCCATAGAAATTGGCCAGACCTAGAAAACACTGAGGCCCTCATTACAACCTTGGTGGTAAATGCCACCTACCGCCGTGTTGAATGCCGCCAAGATACCGTGAACGATGCGGTATGCCGCTACGGGTATTATGACCCACACAGAGAAATCGGCCACTATACAGACACCCACACAAGTCCGCCAGCCCAAAGGTCAGTGATAAATTGGCGGTACCAAAACCCACACTGTTACGCCAACAGGAATACGCCCACAGTATCAGGACCCACGAATCACCACGGTGGTCTTTCAACCACGGTAAACCATTGGCGGTACACACAGCCACACTCAAAATACCCACACATTTACAACACACCACCACATTGGACAATTCAAACTACACATACCTGACACACATACACACACCACACCCTCACACCACTATAAAACACACACCCACATTACCCACAACCCTTTGGGGTTGCGAACAGAAAGAGACACAAGCCAGGAGCACCCACTCAATCTCAACCACAGAACACCATCACCCATACACCATCCACGCACCTCACATCACACACCACAACACATCACCCACACATCACCCCACACTTCCTCACACATATCACTCACACCACATCCATGGCACCCCAAAGACACCCCAGGTTTTCAGAGGAGGAGCTAAGGGTCATGGTAAAGGAAAACATCCGGGTAGAGCCACAGCTATTAGGATCACAGGTGCAGCAGACATCCATTGCTAGGAAGATGGAGCTATGGCGGAGAATTGTGGACAGGATGACATCAGGAAGAGGTGGAACGACCTACAGGGGAAGGTACGTTCCATGGTTGCAAGACACCAGGCAGCTGTACAAAGGACTGGCGGTGGACCCCTACCTCCTCCCCTACAACTAAAAACATGGGAGGAGCAATTCTAGCAAAAACGCATCCTGAGGTCCTCGCAGGAGTAGCAGGAGGACTGGACTCTGGTAGGTCATATCTTTACTGCTATATTTCCCACCCTTCCTGCATGCCATCATAAACTCCTACCCTCACGCCCATCACTCCGCCACCTCACATATACCCCACTATCACAACCCACCCATCCCAAAGCCAAGCCCTACATGTAACACCAATCCATGGACCCCCATCACAGACCTGCATGGACATCAATCACCACAGCATGCCCATTAGAGAGAATCACCTAGCCCACACAATCACCACGCACACAAGGGAAAGCTGACAGGGCAATCACAAGCATACAGGGAAACACACCCATGTACAAGATGGCACATGCAGATACAATAACACTGCATTTCCATCCCCACAAGACCCCTACTCAATGTTACCAGAGAGGAGTTGCCAGCAACATCCAGTCCCCCCCCAAAAGAGGCCCACAGTGATGACAGCAGCTCTGCACGCCTGGATCACAATGACCAACCTGGCCCATCAGGGACCTCTGGACATTCGGTTACCATGCCACAGTCCAAACCCACCACAGACCCTCCCCCCTCAGGAAACACCAGCACCCACCCAGCTGGCCCATGCCACTGTCCCCAGGACACGTCAATCAGCAGGGTGTCCACCACTACAGGGACCCCAGGCAACCCCACAAACACAGGAGGATCAGGGACCTGTGGCCAGTGGCAGTGGGCACACGGTTCAGAGGGCAACAGGGAAGCTGGGTGGACTGCTGTGCAACAGGGGGAGGTCAGGCCCAGGGAACCAACTCTCCAGGAGGCACTCACCAACATCCTGGGAGCATACCACCATTCCCAGGAGACCATGGGCCAGATACTGTACAAGTTGCAGGAGACCTAGCGGCTGCAGGAGGGACAGTACCTGGGGATCAGGGAGGACCTAAAAAACATCTACACCATCCTGGTCACCATTGCAGGGGTGCTGGCTGACATGGGCAACACCATGAGGGAGGCAGTGGCACAACAACGGGCCCCTAACACTAGCCACACCGAAGAACAGCCCTCCACCTCCGCCGGCGCTAGTGGACAGGAGGCCTCATCACAGGACCAACAGGCCACCAGCACCCCACCCCCTGCAGAAGGAGAACCACCCCTCAAATGGTCCCTGCGATCCAGGCAGAAGCCAGAGAATATTGCCAAGACCCTCGCTAGCAAATAGGACTCTCCTGATTGTCACCCTTCTGTCCCACTCTGTTACCCTGTCCACCTTGAACTGCCATTACTCCCCTTCCTTTGCCCCATTGGACAATGCACCTGTGATACCAAGAGACTGGACTCTAACTGGACATTCCTCCACCATCACCCAAGCCCATTGCACATCCCTCTCTACGTATGAGCACTTAAATAAACACCCTTGGGACAAATACAAATCTGGAGTCTGTCAAATGATTGAAATATGTATTAGTAGAACATTCTGAAAACATTGCATGTCATAGGTACAGTTATATATACATTGGTATGACCTTTAGTGGCCAGCAGTAAACATACCAGGAGCCAGAGTGGGCCACAGAGATCTGAAATTAGAGATGCCAAAGGGTACAGTAAGTGGTCATAGACATAGAGAAATCAGACTGCCATGTACAATGTCCAACACAAAACTGAAAAGTAAAGTGAAGTTACAGTGTCTTACCTGTGTGTCACTGGAAGTACTGCAGTATGATATTACTTCTGTTGTCCACATCTTCTTCCTCTGCCTCCTCACTGTCCACAGGCTCAACCGCTGCCACAAGACCATCTCCAGACTCATCCTTCTGCAGAAAAGGCACCTGGTGTCTCAAGGCCAGGTTGTGCAACATGCAACATGCAACAATGATCTGGCACACCTTATTGGGTGAGTAGTACAGGGATCCACCTGTCAGATGGAGGCACTGGAACCTGGCCTTCAGGAGGCCGAAGGTCCTCTCAGTTATCCTCCTTGTTCACCCATGTGCCTTATTGTAACGTTCCTCTGCCCTTGTCCTGGCATTCCTCACTGGGGTCAGTAGCCATGAGAGGTTGGGGTAACCAGAGTCACCTGCAAATATCGAGGGACAACTGTCAGACACACACTAACCCTTAGGGACAACCCCATACCCACACAACAACATATACTGGGTGGGGACCTTGGGCTCACCTATTAGCCACACCCGGTGCCTCTGGAGTTGGCCCATCACATATGGGATGCTGCTGTTCCTCAGAATGTAAGGGTCATGCTATTCCTCAAGATAAAGGCGTCATGGACAAAGCCAGGATACTTAGCATTCACATGGGAGATGTATTGGTCTGCCAAACACACCATCTGCACATTCAGAGAGTGATAGCTTTTTCTATTCCTGAACACTTGTTCATTTATCTGGAGGGGGGGGCGGCAAATGCTACATGAGTACCATCAATGGCACCAATGATGTTGTGGATATGTCCCAGAGCATAAAAGTCAGCCTTCACTGTGGCCAGATCCTTCACCTGGGGGAATACAATGTAGCTGCGCATGTGTTTAAGCAGGGCTGACAACACTCTGGTCAACACGTTGGAGAACATTGGCTGAGACATCCCTGATGCCATGACCACTGTTGTTTGGAAGGAACCACTTGCCAGGAAATGGAGCACTGACAGGACCTGCACTAGAGGGGGGATACCTGTGGGCTGGCGGATAGCTGACATCAGGTCTGGCTCCGATTGGGCACACAGTTCTTGGATTGTGGCCCGATCAAGTCTGTATGTTAGTATAATGTGTCTGTCCTCAATTGTCGCAAGGTCCACCAGAGGTCTGTACACAGGAGGATGTCTCCATCTCATATTCATCCTCAGCGGTTGAAGCCTAGGGAGGAAAAGGGTGAGCAGAGGGTCATAATCACACATCTAGTGCAATAATGATACTTTTCTACATTTATAGAACCAGTATGTGAATCCGAGAGTTAGTTGCTGCGCCAATGTCTGCTGTGACGCAGTTAGGTACCATGGCCTGTGCCCTCCTGAAACGGAGGCTGCCCGACCTGTGAGGAGGGACAAGTGGAAATTAGGTAATTCCGCTGGCTTTGTGCGCTGTTGCGGTAGGCGGTCGATGACCGGCGTGCAACTTCGCATTTGTTATCATTGGGCCCTATGGGTTCTAGGAGCCAATGGCGATGTACGCCGGTGGTGACGGTACGCACTGCCGCGGACGTGACCACCATTTTCTATCCCTTCACTCACTTGCAACCTGACCTCATCCTCATCCACTACCTCCATCGCCAGCACGCCCATCACTACACACCCCTCACTGACAGTCACCACCCCCACTTCCACGCACACGTCCCCTGTGTCCTCTCCTAGTGTGTCTGTGACCCCTCCTCCCAAAGTACACAAACACAAGCACCCACCCACCCAACAGCAATCCACCTCCCAACAGCAGCCAGCCCATGCACCTGCACCCAAACTCAGCAGACAGACACCTCCTACAACCACTCCCTCTTCCTCCACTCCCAGACCTTCTCCTTCTTCCCGCCCCAGTGCCACTAAGAAGATTTTCCTGGCAAACATCGACCTGTTCCCTACCCCTTGTCCTTTCCCTCAGGCCAGGGTGGCCAAAACCCAGCCCTGCACCTCAGCCACCAAGTCTACGTCCACTGTGGTTCCTGCAGCTGTCAGAGGATGAAAGGGGGCACTCGTCAGTCCAGCCAGTGTGCCACCAACCCCTGCCAAGGCAAAATCCATTCTGCCACCTGGCAAGGTGAAGAAGGGGACAGCATCCAGCAAGGGGAAGGAGCCACAACCACCCAGCAAGGCCACCCCAAAGGCTCCAGCTGCCAGACCCAAGGTGACACCACCATCTGCCAAGGTGAGGAAGGGGCACAAAACACCAGACAAGGCACTTCAGCCGTCCGAGGCTGCAGGTGAAGTCCTGGTGGCTACCAGCACAACCGCCAGCACCGCCAACTGCACCGTGGCCAGCACCGCCAGCAGCCCGCCATTGGCACCGCCGCAAGCACTGCCACCTGCACCGTCACCTGCCCCACCGTAAGCACCACCACTGTCAGCAGCAGCAGCCCCAGTAGTCAGCCATCCGAGGCTGCAGGAGAAGGGCTGGAACCTCCACCCACCACTGCCAGCACCGGCACCTGCACCGTGGCCGCCACCTGCACCACCGCAAGCACCACCGCAAGCCCCGCCGCAAGCACCGCCACCTGCACCGCCACCTGCACCGCTGACAGTAGCACCACTGCAAGCAGCATCCCCAGTGGGCAGTCGTCTGAGGCTGCAGGAGACGGGCTGGAGCCTCCCTCCACCAATGGCAGCACCCACACCGGCACCGGCACTATCACCAGTGTGCAGCCGTAGCCACCGCCAGATGGACTCTAGCCCTGCATCCATGGACTATCATGCATTCCAGTCACTACAAATCTCGTGGCTCAGACACCCAGTTGAGGGACTGTGAACTGCACACCCCAAGTGTTGCATCACTGGGCACCAAGCCCCCTCCAGAACCAGTGGAGAAAGGCACCCTCTCACCCTGTCCTTGGCAGGATGAAGCAGACTGAGTACAAAGCCCCCTCGAGAACCAGTGGAGGAAGGCATCCACTCACCCTATCCTTGGCAGGATGAAGCAGACTGGGCACAAAGCCCCCTCCAGAACCAGTGGAGAAAGGCATCCACTCACCCTCTCCTTGGCAGGATGAAGCAGACTTGGCAACAAGCCCCCTCCAGAACCAATAGAGAAAGGCATCCAGTCATCCTATCCTTGGCAGGATGAAGCAGACTGGGCACCAAGCCCCCTCCAGAACCAGTGGAGAAAGGCATCCACTTACCCTATCCCTGGCAGGATGAAGCAGACTGAGCACCAAGCCCGCTCCAGAACCATTGGAGAAAGGCATCCACTCACCCTATCCTTGTCAGGAAGAAGCAGACTTGGCACAAAGCCCCCTCCAGACCCAGTGGAGAAAGGCATCCACTTGAGAGACTGTGGCCTTGCACTCCCCAGGACCAGGCAGTGGGCAAACCACCCACTTGAGAGACTTGAGAGACTGTGGCTTTGCACTCCCCGGGAGCAGGCAGTGGGCAAACCACCCACTTGAGAGACTGTGGCTTTGAACTCCCCAGGACCAGGCAGTGGGCAAACCACCCACTTGAGAGACATGAGAGACTGTGGCCTTGCACTCCCCAGGACATCGCTGTGGGCATGGAGCACCCTCCAGGAGCAGTGGCGTAGTCCCATCTTCCGGCGGAGGTGACCCCGCTTCCCTGTCCCCCTGAGGTGCCTGTGTGTTTTCGACCTGATGCCCCTGCAGTGTTCTTTACGTATTGAGGCAGGAGTCAAGTGTGGGCTTGGCCTATGTGATATGGCCCTGTGGCCCACGGACATTTTGAGTGGACAATGTACTGCCTTATGTACATATTGTATATATTGTAAATACTGTTTTTGAATTTGTAACGTATATCTGACTATTTCTAATATGACACTCATTTGACTCAATTCCTTTTGTCCTTCCGATCTATCAGAGGGTTAAGGGGTGTATATGTAATGTTGTTGCATGTTTTTGTGTGTATGGTGTTGAGGGTGAGGGTGGGGGTGGGGGTGTTGAGTGTTGCATGTGTGTGTCACTCTCTTCTTCCTCTCCCCTCCCCTCTCTGCTAGGTGCAATACTCACCGTGGTCGTTGCCGCCGCCGTTCGTACTCCTGGTAGATGAGAAGATACACCAACATCGGTAACACTTGTAGTTCGGGCTCCATGGTGTCCTAGTTCTTCGTTGAGTGTCGAGAAGTGAGTGGTTTCCCTTCAGAGTACTGTTTCCGCAGTGCTTTTGATGGCGTTGGTACCGCCCCGGAAAAGCAGGTGGATGGGCGGGTTGTGATGTGGTGAGCGGTACATTGACTTCCACCTGTCTGTTGGTGGTTACCGCCATGGTGGTCCGTGGTGGTCGTAGTGTTAAAGTGGCTGTGTGTGTTGGCGGTTTCCGCCGTGGTCGTGATTCCATTTTTTTTACCGCCGGCCTGTTGGCGGTGTTACCACCGCTTTAACACCGACCGCCAGGGTTGTAGTGAGGACCTGAGTTTCTTTGATGGAAGATGGAGATGGCCAATTCAAAATGGCTTGAACCTTGTCTGGATCCATAGTGATTCCAACTTGGTTGATATGGTAGCTCAAATATCTTACTTCAGTCTGATTGAATTCACACTTTTCTGGCTTACAGAAAAGATGGTGTTGTCTGAGCCGTTTTAAAACTTGAAGCACAGGTTTCATGTATTGTTCAGGATGAGTAGAGATGATAAGTATGTCATCTAAATAGACAACCACTGTTTGGTGTAAGAGATCAGACAAAATGGTATCCATAAACCTCTGGAATATAGGAGCGTTTGTAAGACCGAAAGGCATCACCTCATATACAAAATGACCAAAAGGGGTTCTGAAGACTGTCTTCCATTCATCACCTTCTTTTATTCTCTAAAGATGGTAGGCTCCCCTAAGATCTAGTTTGGTAAATCTCTTAGCTCCTCGAACACCTTCTAGAGTTTCCTTGATGAGGGGCAACGGGTAGCGATCCTTTACGGTAATTTTATTTAATCTTCGAAAGTCTATGCAGGACCGCAAATCTTTCATCTTCTTGGGCATGAAAAAGAGGGTAGCCCCTGCAGGAGAAGAAGAAGAAACAATCAGACCACTCTGTATATTCTCCTCTAGGTATTTTTTGGGGATCTTCTTCTCAGGCTTAGTAAGGGAATACATCCTCCCAAAGGGGACTACTGCGTTAGATGCTATAAGAATGGCACAATCATATTCTCTGTGAGGTGGAAGTACCGGCTTATCAGGTTTTTGAAACACATCAGCATACTCCATATAGTGATTGGGTACTCCTTGAAGAAGGTTGATGGAACAACCTTTGACATCCTTTTCTTTGGAGACCAATAGGTTCCCGCTGAATAACAATGCTGTTGACAGAAGTGGGAGGATAGAGAGATGGTCCTGGTTTCCCAGTTGATGTAAGGGTTGTGCAGAGTGAGCTATGGAATACCTAGAATCATGACATGATCGGGTGAGGAGATTAAGTCAAAAGAAACGTATTCCTGATGCTTACCAGATTGTAAACACAGGGTAGAGGTGGTATCAGTAACAGGACAAGAGGCAAACAGGGAACCGTCAACTGTTTGGACTTGTTCCGGTATCTCTTTGGATATCCGAGGGATCTTCCTTTCCTGAGCCCATCTTTAATCTAAATAGATTCCACTAGCCCCACAGTCCAACAAGGCCAGAGCCTTTTCTCCATGGCCATCTTCTAACAAGGGAGATAGGTAGGAGGAACAGTGCTGTTATTTCTTCCAGGGAAGAACATATGGAAGGTATCTCGAATAATCCCGTCCTCCCCCTTCTCACAGAGGACAGGAACTGGTGTTTCCCAATGATCTTGCCGGGTGAATGGGACAAGCATGAATTAGATGACCGGAAGCACCACAATAAAGACATAGGGGGTCATTACAACCTCAGCGGTCTTTTAACAAGACCGCCGAGGGACCGCAGTGTGGAAGACGTCCTGTGATTCGGCGCAATGATGTTCTGTTGGCGGTGTGGTGTCGGCGGAGCTGCCCCCCTGGCTCCTGTCCCCTCCCGGAGGATCGACGGAACAGATAAGTCGATTGTCCATTACGGGAAGGGGGTGGGGGGGTGTTGTGTGGGTGCATGGTGGTGTGCGTCTGTGTATGTAGAGGGGGTGTGTGATTGTGTGTATGCTTGAGGGGGTGTTGCGTGTTTTGGGAATTAGTGCGTGTATGTCTGTATGTATGTCTGTATGGATGTGTGCTTGTATGTCTGTACATGGGTGTGCGTGTCTGACTGTGTGTGTGGATGTAGGCATGTATGTCGGTGTGTGTGCGTGTGTGTGTTGGTGGTGCCTGCGTGCGTGTCATGTGTGTGTGACTTATGTGATGTTGGGGGTCGGTGGGGAGGGGGGCCCTGCCACCTTTGGGGGGTGGCAGGTGTGGTGGGGGGTGCAGGGGAGGGAGTCAGGGTGAGGGTAGGGGGTGGATTTCATGGCGGTTCCTACCGCTGGAAATCCACGGCGGTAAGCCGGGTCAAAATACCGGCAGCGGTATTGTGACGGCCACCGGGCTGGAGACCCAGGTCTCCAGCCCAGCGGGCGGAACGGAGAAGCGGCGGATGACCATGGCGGTAACTGCCATGGTCATAATACTAAAAAAAAGACCGCCAGCCTGTTGGCGGTCTGACCGCCGCTTTAACACCGTCCGCCAGGGTTGTAATGACCCCCATAGACCCTTCCTCATCTGGTTTCTCGTTCACTAGGTGATAAGGGTCCACGAACCATGTCAATTTGCATAGGTTCTTCCTCCGAGGGTCCTTTAGTTTCTGAATGTGTTTGTTTCTACATAACGATTTGAGAATGTAGTAGTATTTGCAGAGGATGGTATACGAATTTTCTTCTTTTCCATCTTGCGTTTGTGAAGTGGATTCTCTATGGCAAGAGTTACGTCCATCAAACTTTGAAGATTCTCCACTTCACCAAATGTACTAGTTTGTCTTTGATCTCCTCTTTAAGCCCTCTTCGATAAAGAGTTACAAGGGTACGTTCTACCCAAGAGGTTTCCACTGCCAGTTGTCTAAATTGTGTAATGTATTGTAATACGTCCTGACTTCCTTGTTGGATGTTACATGAGGCTTCTTCTGCAGAAGTTTTTAGTCCAGGACGTTCAAACATTTGTTTGAATGCAGCAATGAATGTGGGGTAATTTGACAGTCTGGAATCGTTGGATGTTACTAAAAGAGTAGCTCAGGCTAAGGCTGGACCGGACAGAGCGCTGATTAAGTATCCAACCTTGGTTTTGTCCTGCGTGAATTGTGACAGTCTAAATGCAAAATATACCGTGAGGGCATCTAGGAATTAACACAACTTATTAGGGTCCCCCGAAAAACGGGGTGTAGAGGCAGAAACTGTGGGAACGTCAATGGTCCTAGAGGTCGAGGCTTGGCGTAGGGGCTGCATTTTCATTCTGTAGCTTTTGTATTTCTTGCGCTTGCTGCTGGATAGTCAGGAGCATGGACTTGTTTGTCTGTTCGGTACTCGTCGCGGGGTCCTCCATTGTGCTAGACCACGACCAGAGTTTTTGTCGTTGCAATCTGTCAAGCTTTGGTTTAGGCTTACAGTCCAGACAAGAGGGAGATGGAGTGTGACCTCGGTTCTTACAAGTCCAGCTCTGGCGGAGGTAGGGGCAACCCTTTCCGGTAGCCACGTTGCTGTTGACAGTGGATGCCAATACAGTTCGTGCCTTCTAGAAGGAGTCCCTGAGGAAAAACCCCAAAGGGAAAAAACCTCCAGATGGGAACGCCGTGGAAGAAGGAAGACACAAGAAAAAATCAAAGTCTTGAACCAGGACTAAAACAAGAAAAAACACGAAGAAACAAAAGAATCAAAACTGGAAATCTGATAGAAAACTAGCAGGACTGTAATCACCACAGAGCAGTGTTGCAACGCAAGGAGAAAGGAAATGAAGGCCCTTATATACCTCTAAACAGGAAGTAAGAAACAGGAAAAGGAAGGACTGCCATCTTGAATTAGGAAAAGAGTAATGGAACAGATAGGAAAAAACATCACAGGAAGAAATGAACAGATGCATGCAGGGAACCAGAGGAGAGAGAAGTATGATGGGATAGCCACAGATGGCTTCCCCCAGGAAGAGAAAGAAGAAAGAAGAAAGGAGAAAGAAAAGAAGAACCAAGAAGGCGCCAGGTAAGAAAGATGCTGGGGTGGGGGGGGGGCTCAAGGACCTAACTAAGGGCCAGGTGTAGCAATGTCAGAATTTGCGATTTTAAAGAATCGCAAATCCTGATGCAGAACGGTGTCTCAGACACCGTCTGCGACTCGCTATGGGGTCGCAAAGACCCACCTCATTAATATTACTGAGGTGGGTGGCATTTTGCGACCCCATAGCAAGTCCCTGCACTCACAGGGATGGTGGCCTGCTGAAGTCAGCAGACCTCCATGTCTGTGACTGCTTTTTAAATAAAGCAGTTTTTTAAATTTATTTTGCAGCCCGTTTTCCTTAAAGGAAAACGTGTTGCAAAATAAAAAAACATAACGAAACCTTTTGGTTACGGTTTTTCAGAGTAGGCAGTGGTCCATTGAACCACTGCCTGCTCTGAAAAACCCTTTTTGGCAACATTCACAAAGGGGAAGGGGTCCCATGGGGACCCCTTCCCTTTTGCGAATGGGTTACCACCAGTGTGACACTGGTGGTAACTGCGAATTGCTTTGCAACCGCATTTGCGGTCACAAAGCAATTCTGCATTGCGATGCGAGTCGCAAATAGGAAGGGAACCCCCCTTCTTATTTGCGAGTTGCATTCACAATTTGTGAGTCGGTACCGACTCGCAAATTGTGAATGTGCATCGCAAAAGGCTTTCTGCATGGCGCAAACTGCAATTTTCGCAGTTTGCACCTTGCAAACAACTTTCTACATCTGGCCCTAAATTCTGTATGCCGCGCAAAATGCGCGGCAAGAACAGAAGCCCAGTTTCGGGCTCCTGTCCTCGCCGCAGGGGCAGGGACAATCTGCGGCTGGAAAAAAGGTGGGCGGCAGGCCCCCCGGCAAGGAAATCCAACCACGGCACCTGCCGCAACCCGATCAGACCGCGCCGCCGGGAGGCGCGGTGAGACAGCCCCCTCCAAAACCAGTCGGAAAGTCATCCACCTGAGAGACTTTGGCCTTGCACTCCCCAGGACAGAGCAATGGGCATGTTGCCCCCTCCAGAACCATTGGGAAAGTCACCCACTTGTGAGACTGTGGCCTTGCACTCCCCAGGACAGAGCAGTGGGCATGTTGCCCCCTCCAGTGGGCTTGTTCCCGCATCCGGCTGAGGTGCCCCTCCTGAGGTGCCTGCCTATTTGCAAACTGATGCCCCCGCAGTGTACTATCTGGATGTGGTCAGGATTCGATTTGAGCCTTAGACTGTGCCCTGTGGCCATGTGGGCCCTTTGAACATTGGACTGGCAGTGTACATGTGAACATATCTGTTTCATTGACAAATCGAATTATTGATTTTGAATTTGATATGATTACAATTACTTTCATCCATTCCTGTTGTCCTTGCATTATTCTGTCATTTTTCGGGGCCAACTTGTTTTTCGTGTGCAGCTGGTTGTGTGTGTGGTGTGTGTGTGTCGGGTGTGTGTCATGCGTGTGTGTGTCACTCTAGTTTTCCTCCCTCATTCCCTTGTGTGCTAGGCGGCTGTGCTCACCATCGTCGTCTTCGTGGGCATTGGTGTCCCAGGTGGAGCATAACGTAGAAGATCATCGGGAAAACTTGCAATTCGGGTTCCATGGCAGTGTTGTTCTTCCCTGTGTCTCCGAAGGTGAGACCTTTCTTTTACTGTGATGTGTTTCTGCCAGGCTTTTGATGGTGTTAGTACTGCCCCGGAAAAGGTGGCGGATTGCAGGGTCAAAATATGGTGGGCGGTACTTTGTCTCCCGCCTGGCTGTTGATGGCTACCGCAGTGGTGAGTGTTGTTTCCGCCCTGGTGGTTGGTGTGGCACATTGGCCGTCTATAGGAGTTATCACCTCCATGGTCATAATTTGGCGGTACTTACCGCCAGCCTGTTGGCGGTGTTACTGACACTTTGGGGGTCATTCCGACCCCGGCGGTCAAGGACTGCCGGGGCCGGGGTTGGCGGGAGCACCGCCAACAGGCTGGCGGTGCCCCACAGGGCATTCTGACCGCGGCGGTTTGGCCGCGGTCAGAACAGGAAAACCGGCGGTCTCCCGCCGGTTTTCCGATGCCCTGAGGAATCCCCCATGGCGGCGCAGCTTGCTGCGCCGCCATGGGGGATTCCGACCCCCTCACCGCCATCCTGTTCCTGGCAGTTCCGACCGCCAGGAACAGGATGGCGGTGAGGGGTGTCGTGGGGCCCCTGGGGGCCCCTGCAGTGCCCATGCCAATGGCATGGGCACTGCAGGGGCCCCCGTAAGCGGGCCCCACATAGAATTTCAGTGTCTGCATTGCAGACACTGAAATTCGCGACGGGTGCAACTGCACCCGTCGCACCCTTCCCACTACGCCGGCTCCATTTGGAGCCGGCGTCCTCGTGGGAAGGGGTTTCCCGCTGGGCTGGCGGGCGGCCTTCTGGCGGTCGCCCGCCAGCCCAGCGGGAAACACAGAATGGCCGCCGCGGTCTTTTGACCGCGGTGCGGTCATTCGGCGGTTCCTGCCAGGCGGGCGGCTCCCGCCGCCCGCCGGGGTCTGAATGACCCCCATTATCACTCACCGCCAGGGTCATAATGAGGGCCTATATTCCCACACTATCTCTGAGGGATATGGACATCCTAATAGTCATAATTGTCACCCACTGTCTCAGTAGGGATTTTGGCACCAAGATAGTGACACAGTTTCTTGGTTGGAAGTTAAACATAACTATCTTCACACACTGTCTCTACAGGGACTTGAAAATGTATATCCTAAAAAATTATACAAATAAGGACTTTTACTTGACAGTCATCAAGCACTATCTTCACAAGTCTCTAATTACTGTTTCTGTCGGGACCCAGGCTTCCCTACTGTTAGACACTACCTCTGTGGGGACCTGGGTATGGGTATAACAGCACAATATCTCGGCGGATAATTGAGCATGACTGTAGTCACACACTATCTGTGCAGGCACCTGGGGATCACTATAATCACATACCATCTCTGCAGGGAGATAAGCGTGACAATCATAATACACTATTGCTCCAGGAACTGGAACAAGGCTGTTATAACACTCTTTATGTCGAGACTTGAACATGACTATAATCACACATTGACACTCTCTATAGGGACTTGAACAGGACTATAACTAAACACTGTGGCCCTCATTACAACATTAGCTGTAAATTCTGCTTACCGCCATGCAGAAGACCGCCAACACACCGCCGCGGCCGCGGGATTTCGCCACAGCTATTACGACCCACAGCTCGGAATCTGCCAAAATATAGACACCCACACAAGTCCGCCACCCCAAAGGTCAGTGATAAAGTGGCAAAAACTAAACCTCCACCATCACGCCAACAGGAATACGCCCACACTATCACAACCCACGAATCCACGCGGCGATCTTTCAACCGCGGTAAACCATTGGCGGTACACACCACTGCGCTCAAAATACACACACTCTTACAAAACACAACCATATTGGACAATTCCAAATACACACACCTGATACACATACACACACCACTCCCACACACCCACACCACTATAAAACACCCGCCCACATCACCCACAAACCCTTACTACCTAAAATATTGACAAAGGCCAGAGGGACAGCACAGCACAGATAACACCACCATACAGAGGCACACAACACCATCACACATCCACGCACAAAACACCACACACCCCTAAACATCACCCCACACATCACAACACACACCACCTCACAAATCACCCACACCACCCCATGGCACCGCAAAGACACCCCAGGTTTTCTGAGGAGGAGCTCAGGGTCATGGTGGAGGAAATCATCCGGGTAGAGTCACAGCTATTCGGATCACAGGTGCAGCACACCACCATAGCTAGGAAGATGGAGCTATGGTGCAGAATCGTGGACAGGGTCAACGCAGTGGGACAGCACCCAAGAACACGGGATGACATCAGGAAGAGGTGGAACGACCTACGGGGAAAGGAGCTTTCCATGGTCTCAAGATACCACATAACGGTTCAGAGGGCTGGCAGCGGACCCCCAACTCCTCCCTCACACCTAACAACATGGGAGGAGCAGGTCTTGGCTATACTGCATCCTGAGGGCCTCGTAGGAGTAGCTGGAGGAAGGGACTCTGGTAATGCAAATCTTAACTATTACATCCCCCACCCTACCTGCATGCTAACACATACCCCCACCCTCACCCCCATCACTCCAACTCCTCACATATATCCCACTAGCACAAACCACACATCCAACACCAAGCCCTGCATGCAACAACAAAGCATGGACACCCATCACCAATGCATGTCCACTGCACATACCCACACAGACCCCTAAACAATCAGCACACAAGGTCCTACGCAGGAATGCAAACACTGGGGTACAGGGTCATCCACCTATTGCACACCATGGCACACAGAGATACTAAAACTATGCCTTTACACCCCTGCAGGACCCCTACCCAACGTCACCGGACAGGAGGTTCCAGACATGTCCACTTCCCCGACAGAAGAGGCCCACAGTGATGACAGCAGCTCTGTCCAACTGGATCTAGATGACCAGCCCGGCCCATCTGGGATTTTGGGACAGTCGGTTCCCCTCACACAGGCACAGGCCACCACAGAGCCTCCCCCCTCAGGAAAAACCACCACAGCACCCACCCAGCGGGCCCTTATCTCTGTCCCCAGGACACAGCAGTGTGTCCACCATTACAGGGAACCCAGGCTAACCCACCACCCCAAGAACAGCAGGGACCTGGGGGCCGTGGCAGTGGGCACACAGTTCAGGGGACAGAGCCCCAGGACCACAGGGGAACTGGGAGGGCTGCTGTGCGACAGGTGGAGGACAGGCCCAAGGAACCCACTCCCCACGAGGCCCTCTCCAATATCATGGGAGCCTACCGCCATTCCCAGGAGACGATGGCAACGGTACTGGCCAAGTTTCAGGAGACCCAGTGGCTGCAGGAGGAACAGTATTTGGGGTTCAGGGAGGAACTCAAATCCATCAATACCACCCTGGGCACCATTGTAGGGGTGCTGAAGGAACTCGTGAACACCTGGAGGGACACTGTGGCACAACAAGGGGCCCCTGACACTAGCCTGGATGATGAACTGCCAACCACCTCCGCCGGCGCTAGTGCACAGGAGGCACCGCCACAGGATCACGACACCAGCACCCCACCCCCTGCAGATGGAGAACCACCCCGCAAGGGGTCCCTGAGATCCAGGACAAAGACAGAGAACAATGCCAAGACCCCTGCCAAGAAATGAGACCACCCTGATTGTCATCCTTCTGTCCCACTTTGTCACCCTGTCCATCCATCAACTGCCCCAGTCCCACTTCCTATGCCCCTTTGGACAATGCACCTATGAAACAAATAGACTGGAATCTGCCATGGACATTCCTCCACCATCACCCCTGCCCATTTTACAACCCACTCCACTATTTAGCACTTAAATAAACACCCTTAAATCACAAAACTATCTGGAGTCAGTCTGTGCTTTCCCAAATGTGTATTTGCAATAACTCAGGAAAATAGCAATATCCATTGTATTGTCAACATACCTATGTCACACAGCTCTAGTCCATGAGGAAAAATAGCAGAGGTCACACAGTGGGACCCACATCTGTGAAATCGAAAGGGAAAGTGACAAATCAGGGTCCATACACTGGGTGAAAGTGACAGACAGGTGAGAGGTAGAACAACTGTATCAGATGTTGCAGGCAGTGATGTCTTCTTACCTGTGTCTTACTGGAAGTATTGATGGATCATGGTGTTTCTGTTGTCTATGTCCTCTTCTTCTACCTCCTCTTCTTCACTGTCCACAGGCTCCACAGCTGCCACAACACCTCCTTCAGGACCATCCTCCTGCAGAAAAGGCACCTGTCATCGCAAAGCCAAGTTGTGCAGCATACAGCAGGCCACGATGATCTGGCACACCTTCTTTGGTGAGTAGTATAGGGAACCACCTGTCATATGGAGGCACCTGAACCTGGCCTCCAGGAGGCTGAAGGTCCTCTCTATAACCCTCCTAGTTCGCCCATGTGCCTCATTGTAGCGTTCCTCTGCCCTTGTCCTGAGATTCCTCACTGGGGTCAGTAGCCATGACAGGTTGGGGTAGCCAGAGTCACCTGCAAATGTCAAGGGACAACTGTTAGACACACACTAACCCTTAGGGACAACCCCAGACCCAGACAACAATTCACACTGTATAGGGTCCATGCCCTCACCTAATAGCCACACACAGTGCCTCTGGAGTTGGACCACCACATAAGGGATGCTGCTATTCCTCAGAATGTAAGGGTCATGCACTGAGCCAGGAAACTTGGCATTCACATGGGAGATATATTGGTCGGCCAAACACACCATCTGCACATTCATTGAATGGTAACTCTTCCGGTTTCTGTACACCTGTTCACTCCTGCGGGGGGACCAAGGCCACATGTGTGCCATCAATGGCACCTATGATGTTGGGGATATGTCCCAGGGCATAGAAGTCACCTTTCACTGTAGGCAAATCCTCCACCTGAGGGAAAACGATGTAACTGTGCATGTGTTTCAGCAGGGCAGACAACACTCTTGACAACACGTTAGAGAACATTGGTTGGGACATGCCTGATGCAATGGGCACTGTTGTTTGAAAGGACCCACTTGCCAGGAAATGGAGTATTGACAGGACCTGCACTAGAGGGGGGATTCCTGTGGGATGGCGGATAGCTGGCATCAGGTCTGGCTCCAACTTGGCATACAGTTCATGGACTGTGGCACGATCAAGTCTGTAGGTGACTATTACATGTCGCTCTTCCATTGTCGACAGGTCCACCAGCAGTCTGTACACCGGAGGATGCTGCCATCTCCTCACCTCCCCCAGCGAACGTGCTCTATGGATGAGAATAGCGATCAGAGGGTCAGCCAACACTGAGGTACGAAATAAACAACTTTATTGCACACATTTGTCAATCCGCTATGTGCCTGTCTTAGTGTGTATGCAAGGCCTAGATATGTGTGACACATTTAAAATTAATGCCATGTGGCCCCTGAAATGGCGGCTGCCTGTCCTGTAATGTGGGACAAGGGGATATGAGGTAACTGCGCTGGTGTTGTACACCGTCGCGGTATGCGGACGAAGACCGTGGCGCAATCCTGCATTGGTTAACATTGGACCCTATGGGTCCCAGGAGCCAATGACGATGTACGCCGGCGGTGACGATACGAACCGCCGCGGACGTGACCGCCATTTTCTCTCTGTTCACTCACTTGATACCTGATCTTGGACAGGAGAGGACCTACACTGCAAGTGCTGCTGTGACCTCAGTCTTGAAGCGAAAATGGCTCAAGTGTCTGGGGAAAGGGCCCCTGCCTTCACATCGGAGGAGTTGGAGAAACTAGTGGATGGGGTCCTTCCCTCAGTACACGCTACTCTACTCTACGGTCCTCCAAACAGGTGAGTACACTGTGAGCATGCTGTATTGGCAATGCCTGTTTGGAGTGGTGTGGATGGGAGATGAGGGGGGGGAATGAAGCGTGCACGGGTGGACGGTGTGTATGTGCGTCAGGGCAAGTGTGGGAACATGGGCCAATGACTGTGACGGTCCGGATGCTTATAGGTTTTCCTTATCCCCTGTACTATTCCTGTAGGTCAGCGCCCACCAGAAGAAGGATATTTGGCGTGCCATCGCCAAGGACGTCCGGGCCCACTGAGCACCCACTGACGGAAAATATGGGAGGACACTGAAGCAAGAAGACGGCGGAGGCCCAGCTGGGGATGGCCTCCCAACGTGGGAGCGGTGCCTGTCGCACCATGACCCCCCTGATGTTCCGGATCCTGGCGGTGGTATATCTGGAGTTGGATGGGCGCTTGAGGGCATCACAGCAGCCACAAGGGGGTGAGTACACTCACATCCATCTGATTCAGCGCGCATTGGAGGTGTCTGGGTGGGGGAGGTGGGCTGTAGGATCCCCTAGGCTAGGGCAAGCCTTGTAAGCAAGGACCCTTTGTGAGGCAGGCTCAGTGGCACCCCATCCCCACCAGTAGTAAGAGCCATCTACACCTAGTCAGGCTCCTGTGACTTGCATGTGTGCAGCAATCGGGCATAGGCCTTGTACCCCATGTCCCTGTGATCAACTGGGGAACTCAAAGTGCATGGCGTAGTGCAGAGGACAAGACCGCCACCGCCACATGCACCGCCACATGCACCGCCGCCACGGGCACCGCCGCCAGCACCCAGGATACTGTGCCCTTCACCTGCACCGCAGACACTGTGCCCTTCAGCAGCAGCAAGCTCAGTGAGGCCGCCACCAGCACCGCCGCTCAGGACACCGCCACCAGCAGCAAGCTCAGTGAGCCCCCCACCAGCACCGCTGCTCAGGTCATTGCCACCAGCAGCACGCTCAGTGAGCCACCCATCAGCACCACCGCTCAGGACACCGCCACCAGCAGCAAGCCCAGTGAGGCCGCCACCAGCACCGCCGCTGAGGACACCGCCGCCAGCAGCACGCTCAGTGAGCCCCACACCAGCACCGCTGCCCAATGAACGCCGCAAGCACCACCGCTACTGAGCCCGCCGCCAGCGGCCACGCCACATCCTGTGCCAGTGGCACCACCGCAGACATGGCTGCCATCCCCAGAGGTCATTCGTACGAGGCTGGTGGTCAGTTCCAGGGGCCTGGACAGCTTCCATGTTGCCCCACCATCAGTGGAGTATCAGATTCACTACCTGAGACCTTGGCAGGATGAAGCACTCTGGGCACAAAGCCCCCTCCAGAACCAGTGGAGTATCACATCCACTACCTCTGTCCTTGGCAGGATGAAGCACTCTGGGCACAAAGCCCCCTCCAGAACCAGTGGAGAAAGGCATCCTCTACCTCAGTCCTTGGCAGGATGAAGCAGTCTGGGCACAAAGCCCCCTCCAGAACCAGTGGAGTATCACATCCACTACCTCTGTCCTTGGCAGGATGAAGCACTCTGGGCACAAAGCCCCCTCCAGACCCAGTGGAGAAAGGCATCCACTACCTCAGTCCTTGGCAGGATGAAGCACTCTGGGCACAAAGCCCCCTCCAGAACCAGTGGAGTATCACATCCACTACCTCAGTCCTTGGCAGGATTAAGCACTCTGGGCACAAAGCCCCCTCCAGACCCAGCTGAGTATCACATCCACTACCTCAGTCCTTGGCAGGATGAAGCACTCTGGGCACAAGGCCCCCTCCAGAACAAGTGGAGACTGTTATCCACTTGAGTGACTGTGGCTTTGCACTCCCCAGGATGAAGCAGTGGGCAAACCACCCACTGGAGAGACTTGAGAGACTGTGGCTTTGCACTCCCCAGGATAAAGCAGTGGGCAAACTACCCACTGGAGAGACTTGAGAGACTGTGGCTTTGCACTCCCCAGGATAAAGCAGTGGGCAAACCACCCACTGGAGCGACTTGTGAGACTGTGGCTTTGCACTCCCCATGATAAAGCAGTGGGCAAACCACCCACTGGAGAGACTTGTGAGACTGTGGCTTTGCACTCCCCAGGATAAGGCAGTGGGCAACTCACCCACTGGAGAGACTTGAGAGACTGTGGCTTTGCACTCCCCAGGATACATCAATGGGCATGGAGCCCCCCTCATGGAGCTGGTGTCGTGCACTCATCCGGCTGAGGTGCCCCCCCTTCCCTTCCCCCTGAGGTGCCTGTTTTATTTCGATCTGATGCCCCAGCAGTGTTCTCTCCACTTGTTATGGGTATCTTGTGTGGGCCTCGCCCATGCATTTTGGGCCCAGTGGTCCACGGACTATGTAGGTGCAGTACATGGACTTGAATTCTTGGTGTACATATTTGTTAATAGTGTATATATATTTTTGAGTAATAGATTTTTCATGATTACAATCGTTCAACTCATTTCCTTTTGTCCTTGCGTTCTTCCAGGGTGGGGGGTCAAGGGGGAGGGAATGTAATGTTTCAGCAAGTATTGGTGTGTGTGTTGTTGTGTGTGAGGGTAGGGTTGGGGGTATTGCGTGTTGCGTGTGTGTGTCACTTTCTTTTCCCTCCCCCCTCCCCTGTGTCGTAGGTGCAGTAGTCACCGTGGTTGTCGCCGCCGTCGGTCGTGCTCCTGGTAGAGGAGCAGGAAGACTATCGCAGGGAGAATTTGGAGTTCCGGCTCCATGGCATCCCGGTTCCTCGTGGGGTATGTAGAGGTGAGAGTTTTCCCTTCCAAGTCCTGTTTCCGCCGTGTTTTTGTTCGCGTAGAATCCGCCCCGGAAAAGGTGGCAGATTGGCCTTTCATAATGGTGTGGGCGGTACATTGTCTTCTGCCTGTCTGTTGGTGGTGACCGCCATGCTGTTTGTTTGTGCCGCCGTGGCAGTCGGAGTGTTAACGTGGCTGTCTATGTTGGCGGTTTCCGCAGCGGTCATAATTCCATTTTTTTTACCGCCGGCCTGTTGGTGGTCTTACCACGTTTTAACAACGACCGCCAGGGTTGTAATGAGGGCCATAGATTTTTTAATAGCTGTTTTATCATTATATTTTGTATGGGATTATTTATTAAATGTTAATTTTAGATATTCCTTTATTAAGACTAATCATTGGAGTGAATGAGTGTATGAGAAGAGAATTGAGTGGTGGGTAGTATTTGTTCCCCACTGGGGGTTATTTCTCTTAATCATCATAATTTTTTATGCCATAGTGGGGGTGGTGGCAGAAATGGTTCTAAGTTCATGTTTAAAAAACATTACTTATCGATAAATACTTTTCAGTGTAGTGCTATAAAGTGATATTTTAAAGTCAACGCTTCCATGTGTTAAAGAAACCAGTTTTTTTCATTTTAAAGAGACTTTATCATATTTTAAGTGGTTTTTGTTGTATGATTTACATAACAAACATTTTCAGGGCTCGGCTTGGTTATGAGCTCTAACACCCAAGTCACACCCTTTGATTGGTTCCCCTGTTAATTTGTTTGGCTCGTCCTCCACTAGTTTCACATGACAAGCTCACCTGTTACATGGGCATCACCTGTCCTGTCAACAGAAATCCTAAAACTAACATCCAAATGACTCCAACCCAGATTTCTCTCTTGTGCACATGGGCTACTTGTGGGTCCAGCCTATTGGAGCCCCGGAGAAGGAGCATGTGTGGAGTTAGAATAGTATATACACACTTCTTACGGTTAGTGGCCGGTCTTCATAATTATAGGTATGTTATGTTGTGTGTGTTGAAAAATGTGTGTGTGGGGGGGAGAGGAAGTGGTCTTCTAAAAGGGGCGTGGCTCATGAATTTAAGATAGTATCTTAAAATTTTAAACACACAAATTACATTTCTGTGACAATGGGCCACCCAGAAGGTATTTTGATCCTCTCTAAGCTTTTTTTTTGCATCCAGATATATAATGCAACTACTGGCATGCCCCTAAAACCAGCAAGAGCAAATGGCTTTGTCATTAGTTGCTAGCCATTTAAGATAATTGAGTAACAACAATGATTTTGTTGTAAATATTTAATAATTAAAATGTTTCAATTCTGAAATTGTCAGAGTGTGAATTAAACATTATGCGGCCTGTGGAACAGGTAATGGTCTTCAGAGTGCCTAAGTCGCTCCCATTATGTACATTCTATGTTAGATGTGAATGCCCTTTTTCTCTCCACATCACAACAATTTCCATATTTTGACCTCTACCATGGATCATCTTTATCAACTATGAAAAGCCACAAACCAACATCTTCCCTCCCTTAAGGGCCCTACATTGGTTACCATTTGCCAGAAGATCACCCTTCAAGGTGCTTTGTATCACCCACAAAGCAATACATGGAAAAGGACCGTTTTTCATCTGGAATAAAATCACCAAATACATTCAACAACCTCAAAACCCCACCAAACACGAAAAAAACATGGGTGATACACCTTTCTGTTCAAGCAGCCAAACTATGGAATTCATCACCCCCAAACATAAGATCCACAGATAACTATCTTGTCTTTAGAAGACTACTCAAGAGTTGGCTCTTCCTTGTATAACCACCACACTCAGACATTAATGTACAGCAAATCCCTGTGTATGTAAACATTTATATTCTGATTGTATGTATGTGTATTTCTTTGTACAAAAATGTATACTAATTATGGTTTATATAAATATATATAGATATTCTACACACATATATATGTATATTTATTTATATACATATATATATTACTTTATGCTTGACATTTATATAAGTCACTGCATAGTTTTCATGTACGTTATTAGATTAGATGCTTATGGGTCTCTGTTTTATTTATCTATCACAATATGTAAATGTGATAGTAACATCTATATCTACAAGTGTTTCACTATTGAACTATTGAGGAAAATATACAATTAAAATATAAAAAAGAAAATATATATTTATAAAAACACACACAAAATTAGCTTCAAGTACAGCAATACTTGAAAGTCTGAGTTTATACAATACAACTTTATATCTCAAACTTTATCTTCCTTGTACATGTATAACCTTCCTATGTAGTTATCAATATATTTATTACTTTGCACCTACTGTAAAATAGGGTGGGAAACATTTGACTGTCTCCAATGCACTACTCTATGCCTCACCCTATAATTCTCTGAACATATCCACTACTTCCACTCTCTGACTCATCCCAAACCTCTTTTACAGCTATGATCTCCAAAATAACCATTTCTAGACTCTTCCCTCCTATATCAATCTGTCACTCACCCCAAACCTTATTTTACTATTATGATGTCCCTAATAACCCTTTCTATATTCTTCCCTCTTGTATCCCTACTTTGACTCATCCAACCTCATTTTACTACAATGATCTCCCTAATATTTTTCTAGATTCTTCCCTCTTCCACTTCTCCTTTGACTCATCTTACTACTATGATCTACCAAATAACACTTCGTAGACCCTCCCCTCCTCTATCCCTCCATTTTCCCATTCAGTCCAACCAACAGAATTGCATGTTATAATGCTATCTGTATTTAACCACCGCCTCCATCTTGACCACTCTGACTCCATCTTGTGCGTAGCTTAGCTTCAGATGCCGTCAAATCGGTAGCACAGGTTTTTTTCCACAAAACTTCTTTTCTACACTGAACGTGAATTCACTTCTTCTCACCAGCACCGAGTTGCAAAGTGCAGGAACATAACTTGGGGTATGTGGACGTAGACATAAGAGAGCCTCAGCCTGGGAATGGTTTCAATGTTTCCACTACGGAAAACTACTGCTCCTCTGCCTCTGGAATGCGCATCGTGGCAGGGCCCGTTCCTTTGTGTGTTTTCGACGTAGACCGAGTACAGCCAGCGCTTGGATTTCATAACTTACGTGAAGGGAGGGGGAGTTTGCTAAAACCTTCCTCTTGGGTTTGTTTAAGGTATATATGGCGGGGAACCTCGGCACTGAGGTAGAAGGAACTAATTTTGGGGTGGATGAACTGCTCTGAACAAAGTCCAGTTGGGGAAGATTTCTTCTGTCTCAGCTGTCCAGGGTTCCATAGCTTGACACTGGCACCAGGCTGATGTTGTTGGATTTGATCCCCAGGGTGATGCATTTTTATTCTTAATTATCTAAATTGGCTGTGCACACACACATATATATATATATATATATATATATATATATATATATTCACTGTATATATTCATTATTGATGTATTGCACCTTTTTATGCCTGTCATTGTTTAATTGCTGTGCGAATTTTAGCATTTACACATGTTTTACAGCATTCAAGTTTTCGTGTGCTTTATTTTGATATCTGGAAGTGCCTTAATAAATTCATTACTCAAACTAGGAGTGCCCTCATTCCTTCGCATTGTTTTCTTCTTAGTTTGAAGCAAAGCAGAACACATGTCCACCGCTCAAATTTACAACTCATATTTCCCTATACCCATCCACTACTCATCCTTTTTTGGTTCCGGAGCAGCATGCATACTGGGCGAAAAGAGCTCCAACGCCTCGTCAGGGGTATTTAGCGTTATATATATACACAATTACAATTGCAATCTTAAAGCTCATCTCTTTCCTCTGCAGCATCCTTTTTTCACTCTCTCCTTAATGCACTCCCTTGCATCTCCTTCACTTCACCACCCCAAACACACAACACACTCATCCATCAGAAAACACTGTATTATCTTTTACTTTTGCCTTATAAATATTTTGACAGCTGTGTGCCCCTTTCCCACACATGTGCACACCATCACAATTGCAACTTGAATTTGTGATAATTTCTCTGTGCTATCTGCTATCAGAATTTATGACCATAAATACTGAACACTTTTTTGAACAACTGACAGGCACTGTTAAAAACTTGCACCACCTTCAGCCTCAAATCCAGAGCTCTCAATCGTGGCCCATTAAAAAGAACTTGGAGCAGACTTATTTCAAAGTATGCACTGTTCAATAGCAATATGCTACACACAAAAAATACAGAAATACAACATCATGGAAATAGTTAACACTTTTAATGAATGTATAATCAAGTAAAGCTTTAGAAGTATCAACGGAAGCTAAATTGCTGACATAAAATACCTTAATGCTTTTTATATTCATTTTTTAGAAACTGATCAGAGTTTTTGCAGTTACAGTTAAGGACATGGTTATAGACTTGTTAGGGATCAGTTTCAGATCAGTTTCAGGTCCTGTTTTTAATTGCTACAATGTCTAAGACACATAGGGCCCCGCTCGCATGCCTTTCTATGTTTCTCTGCCATGGACCCCTGGGAGGTGAGACTGATTTTTTGTGACATAGAATGGAATCTTTTACCTGTCCTTCCATACACTTAGAATGCACTGAATAAACATTTATTAAATTACATGTCACATTTAACAGTGTGGTCTTAATGTTATTCAACAGCTCTTTCGGGCGTCACTCTTCCCCAACCCAGTTGGAATACCTACAATCAGCATGCTGCAGAAGGTCAACAAGTTGAGCTTTTGTTCCTGTGGAAAGTACTGATCGACAGGTCACGAGTCTCACAAAGTTCCCTTAGCCTGCCTTAAGATCCTAAATTGAATACTATAAGTTGGTAAACAATAACTTCTGTAATTAACACCATGCAGAGATCTAGGTATAAAAGAGAAGAGGTTGGTTCCAGTTCACTCAATATCAAGGTGAGTGAGGAAGTGGAAGCTTTTGTGTGTTTCTATACTTCCCCTGAAAGTCGCAGGAGAGGATGTACAATTCTAATAACTCTAGTCCTGGAATATTCAAAGTTGGACTAGTCTGGAGCCGGCTCTTAGCAGCAATTATCCAACTGGGGGAGCTGGGGCTGGCCAGAGTTGTTGTTGTGCTGGCTGTAACAGCAGAGCACAGAACATGGATGGACGGACTGGATGTGCCTCATGCATGCCTCATACACTTCACTACCACCACCGTCTACCCACCACACCCTTCTCCGTCCAACCTGGTGGCCTGCAAGCTTCCTTGCCACTTCTTGGACACTTTTGCCATTGCCTGCAGGATTGTGGGGGCTTTGGGAGGGTCGGTCGGGAGGCCAAGATGTGGCCAAGAAGACCGTATGCAGTGCAGAGTAGAGGCAGAGGTGCGCGGGACACCCCATTGAGTTAACCGCTTCAGAAGGCTGCGAGGCTGCCAGTAATCCATGGAAGTGGTTGGCCAGGCCCCCATGTGACAGTCTGCACTGCTCATGCATCTATGAGGGGGAATGTCAGTGGACTACCTTGAGGCAGAGGCAATCAAAGTCAATTCAGGCAGGCAGAAAGAAAACTACACTGCACACCCCACCAGTAGATTGCACCCCACTTTGGGAGCACTTGGGAGCATTGTATCATGGTTCCTGTCTAGGCTGCTCTCCTTGCCCGTCCTTCCAAGTTGTCCTGCCCACCCACTGTTGTGGCCATTCTGGTGCACCCCATTAACCTTCATTACTGACACCAAGTCCAGTCTCTCGAGTCCCTGGAGGAGTATTGGATCGTGAGTGCTCTAAGGGCACAAGTGGGGCTCTATTGAGGCCAGTGATGAACATGTTCATTGGAAGCTAGCTCATGATTACTACACTCCTGCGCCTCCCTACGTCCTCCAATGAGATAGGAAGGGGTAAGGGGCATGAAAGAAGCACCAGGAGTGGCAGAGAGACAGGAAGGGGAGACACTTGAACCTCCTGTTTATACCTTCTGCCTATATCCTGTAAAGGTCTACACAGGGCAGAGCGAGTTAAGAAATCAAAAAGCTAAACAAGCATTTGCAGTGTAATGGGTCTTGTGTTTGCTCAAGTTAGAACTATTAGTATTGTAAAATCCTGACAGGACTTTTCTTGCCATTTAATTTGAAAATGAAAAGTAAAACAGTTGGCATAAGTGAGACGATTCAAAGCATCAGGGCCACCATTAGCATAAGCGCGAAGGAGAGACACAAAAAGAAAAAGAAGTTCACTCATGTCAAACATATCGGGCAGTTATCCATGTAACAGGGGCAGTCCCCCCAACGAGAGACAAAAATAAAGCATTTACCAATGATAACAAAGGATTTTTGAAAGGCAAGCTTGCAAACAAGTGAAAGTGATGGGCGTGCAGTGGGTGTGGTTAAAAGCTCACAATTCTTACAACATGTCAAAGCGCTTGCGCGCTTGACCTAAAAAGGTAATTGAAAAAGAAGAGACACATCCAGGAGCTGCAGACACGATGCTAAGCTACGTGGTCCGGCAGAGTTCACTCAACCTCTACTGACAGACACAAGTGGAAGAGACTAAAGGGCTCACTGTCAGGTGTGGAATACAGTAATTCCCTGCAAAAGCACATTCAAATGCATACCCAAGGTGATCTTACCTGAAAATAAGTGTATTGGAGACAACGCTAAGTTCGCCTAGGACTTTCACATTTGTTTAAATCCCTAACCTCCAGACCACTATATTTGGGGGCAAGGCAAGTGACAGTGAGCATTTAAATGTATCATAGGTCCTCAGGAAACCCTAAAATGACCCAGAATTATGTAGCCCAGAACAACAGAATCGACCAAGGAACTGACGCAAGCAATTTGAAAACAACAAGTTGCAAATTAACAGAGCCAACAGAAACAGACATTGAAAAGGTACCAGTAGGCCTCTTATTCAAAGAGACTGTTTTCCCCCATTTAAACTGGTCCAACTTGCAAGAAGTACAAGGACAAAAGATACCTTTAACACAGCCACACAGTCCCTCCAACATGTATACTTAACAAGCGTATAGCATACCAGAGAACAGCTTAAGTATGACAGCTGAAAATTCAGCAATCAGCGGAAAGGTTTGTCCTCCCGTTCAAGATAGTCCCAACCACGGCTTGCGAAATTTAAGAGATTCTGCAAGTTCCATACATCTACCTCTGAATTCCAACTTGCAATCCCTCCTGAATATAATGCAGGCCACAGTTGTGGCAATTAATGATCATTCTAACAAAATGGACATTCAAGTCAATCTGCTCAACATGTTGGCCCTCTATGTGGCAGGGATAGACGAGAAGTTAAAACAGCTCAACTCACTCATTGTCAGAGGCCAGGACCTGCATGGCAGTATGCACAAAGCTTCCTGTAGATGCTTACCGATGTTAAATAAGCTAGCAACCCTTCACACCATCATGAGTTGCCTCCTTGAACAAGCAAAACGGAGCAGGCTTAAACTCACAGGGGGCAAGTTTGATTTTAAAAAAACCACAGACCCTCCCCAAGTGACTTTCACAAGCATGGTCCAAACAAGGCCAGGAAGATGCCCATGATATAATAATGGACACAGCAGAAATATACAGGTGGGGTGGAGTATACTAACATCAGTAAACCAAGTCTAACTTCAAGTGTTTATGATGGTGAAGATCTGCTAATTGAGAGTGTGCCTAGGATTGCTGCCCCAAATCATAGTCGGCAGGGTATGATTGACCAGAGAGAGGAAGCATTAGCTGAAGGAGCTGCCCATATCCTGGTTGAATAGAAAATATCTGATATGGAATCCAAGAATAGATGACGCATCCAGGATGCTAGGCTCCAAAATGCACAAAGCCCATGTACCGGCAAAGAGCTACCCCGGCTGAGCAAGCAGGAGAGGAAGAGACAGTGTAAAGGCAGCAAAACATATTCAGTGCCAATCAGGAAAAAAAAAAATGAAAGTCATACCCAATATTAAAAAAAGAAAATCATAAGGATTTACATCAAAGTCAAAGAAGAGCCAAACCACCAGACCAACCCAAGAAATGGCCCACGTGCATGATATCCATAAGTTGCCTGATAGCCAGAAGGCGGAGGTCAAATCTAGTAATCAACCAATGTGGAGGCAACCCATAGAAAAGGTGATAGCTACAGTGGCAACAACTTAATTGCAAACAGACTGGGTCAAACCTGGGGTAGCAACTACATCCGTCACTAGCAGACTGAAAGCAGAAGCTAATCTAAGCAGCTACTAAGGTGAAAGGAATCTACCACATCTACTGCTGCTACTCAGAAAGCAGAGGTTTATTCAAGTAGCCAGCCTAGATGGAAGGAATCCGTAATAGAGTGAAAACCCATTCATGTAACAACTGAATCCCAGACAGAGTGGCCTAACCCTGGAGAGTTCACAACGTCTGCTCGCACTGATTCAAAAGAGAATAAGCAGAGATCCATAATCTGCACAAGAGCTAAGGACATCAACTTTACCAGGCAGATCATAAATGCCCAACCATAAATCGTTGAGTTTTTCCAACCCCAAAGTAGAGAAACACCAAATTGCGTGAACCAGTAAAGTAATGATCTGGCTCTGTCATTTCAACAAAATAAGCCATTAAGTACGCAGAATACAAAATAAGGAGCAATCACAATCTCAATCGCACTAACATCTTCAGGTTGCTGGCAGAAATAGCGTTGGCAGGCATAAGATCATGTCATACAGCTTCAATAAGTTTATCACACCACTTAGGCTGCAGCAAATCAAATCCACTGTCATCACCTTCTCAGTACCCCAACAGGCCACACAGGTATACATGCACAAGAGCACCCTCAGGAACTAGGGTATTAAGATTAGCTGGTTTATAGAAAAGGAATACCCCTGACCACTCAACCAGGAACCATCCTGTCACGGCAGGAATAAAAAGTATATCTGATTTGTGAGGAGCAGTGGGACCATCCCCAGGATTTTTTCAGCACACCAAGGGGATGTTACCACAGGCCTGAGGATGACCAGTGATGAGGAAACTGGTTGTCCCACTAGACAGCCCATCAACCAAGGGATGGAATGGGGCTGGCTCGCAGCTGCGCTGTCTACTATCTACTACTGCAGGTGACCAGTCGGACACCCTCCACCCAGCCATAGACAAGTAAGGACTAACTGATAGGCTTGTGTAATATAGGTGGCTTAAATAATAAAATTGATGATTATGCAGCAATTTGATGTCATAATCAGTGGTCGAAGTGCATTAAAGTACAGGAACTGTGATATTATGCGTCATGTCATGGTGAAGGGGCGAGTGAGCGTGGGGGCGTGGTCAAAGGCATGGCTAAAAAAACAAGGTATTCTGTAATTTCTTTGGTCTTTCATCTTTAGGTAACTACATATAAAATAACCCACAGCTTAAATCAAAATTAAATGCAAGTTATGTTAATCAGTGGGAAATGCATTAAGAAACCTCTATTAGTTATTGCACTGCACCAGGGAGCCACATAATTGAATCGTGGTTGGTGTAGTGGAAAATTATGACTTGTGTATGTTTAGTGCTACGAGGTCCCAATCTGTGACATAAAGCACTGTGCCCATACAAGTCATTATTTGAAACTTGCATTACTTACAGTATATGATAGGCTGCAACAAATTACACTAAAAGGTTTAAGATAAAAAAGTGCTTCCAAAATATGGATTTTAGTAATACCCGACTGTACATAGTGCAATTGTTTTATAACTGTCTTTTAAAAGCACACACTTAACAGCTTAGCTTGTGGTTCCCTTACAATACTTCTAAAAAAAGTATAAATATGTGTCATCAGGAAGCAATTTTTATAACTGTATTTTAAAAGTACACACTTCACAGCTTAGCTTTTAGCTCCCTTACAATACCTCACAAAAAGAAGAAATGTGTGTCATCAGGAAGCTGAAAATGATTCCATCAATTAAAGCCAATACCGATTTCAAGCACCATTTACATTTGCAGATTGAGCAGTTGCTCGCATTTACATTTCTTTGAGGGAAGCAGGCACCCTGGCAAGAAGGTTTGTTTAGCTGTCAGCAGCTCCCTCACTTTGACAGCACAGGAGACCTCCTGCCTTACACTTCTGCTAAACCATTTCAACTTTCTGAATCAATGGTCCCAGATGGTTGCATTTTCACAAAAAGTATGGGAACTGTTTTTTCTCAAATACAAAAATGTATGGGCATGGTGTGCCCCTCAGATCCCCCTCACTCCAACCACTGGTTATAATATTACAGGAAACTTGGTCCGAAAAACCTGTGTTATTGTTAGGATACACTGAACATGTTAGCTTAGCTGTCAAATCAAGGTGCAGTGGCATCCCAAAAGAGGTCTCTCCATATATATCAGTTCGGATCTGAAGGTAAAGAAATCGGGCACCATATTATCAGAATAGGGTCTCCTTGCAGTCTTCTTGGAGGGATGGCAAGCAGAAGGAAACTCACTCCTAATTATCTTAAACACTTAAATCTCAGCACAAAAGAAAAAGGACCTGAGATTGAAACACTATGTGAAGCTTCGACAGATATGAAGACAGCCTATGCTGACACCGACATGATGCCAATGGGCGATTTTTAATTTGGACCTGTTCTATAATCAAGAAGAAGAAGCAGCTATACATGAATTGGGCTTTAGAGAAGCAATACCAGATCAAGTTCTGCCATTAATGAAACAGCACCGACAAACTTGGGAAAGCTTGGTTTGACTTTCACTCTTCAACAGGTTTAAAGGTACCTAATGGCAGGTCCCTTGTTGATAAACTGCCAGCATGGACAAGGATTATGGAAAACTATGGCCTTCATTTTGACCCTGGCGGTTAGTGATAAAGAGGTGGCCATACCGCCAACAGTCTTGCGGTAATTTCTGCCAAATTATGGTTGTGGCGGTGATAACTCCCATAGACATCCAATGTACCACACCAGCAACCAGGGCGTAAACAACACTCACCATGACGGTAGCCGGCAACAGCCAGGCGGGAGACAAAGTACCGCCCACCATTTTATGACAGGAAACCGTCACATTTTCTGGGGCAGTACCAACACCATCAAAAGCCTGGCAGAAACACATCACTGAAGAGAAAAGATTCACCATTGGAGTCACAGGGAAGAACAATGCCACCATGGAACCTGAACTGCAAGTTTTCCCGATTATCTTCTACGTTATGCTCCACCTGGAACACCAACATCGACGAAGTCAACGACTGTGAGTACAGCCCCCTTGCACACAAGGGAGGGAGGAAAACGACAGTGACACACGCACAACACACACCCGACACACACACACCATACACACATCTAGCTGCACATGAAAAAACATTTGCACCCGACACACGGCAAAAGAATGCAAGGACAACAGTAATGCACCAAGATGAATGTATTAATACCAACAGTTGATAAATTATCAAATTGTCCATGAAACAGATGTGTACACATGTACACAAACGGACACTGCCCAATCCAATGTTCAAAGGCCCCACAGGGCACGGTCCAAGGCCCAACTCAAATCCTGACTTCATCCGGATCGAACACTGCAGGGGCATCAGTTTGCAAGTGGGCAGGCACCTCAGTGGGTTGGGGGGCACCTCAGCCAACGGTAGGAACAAGCCCACTGGTTCTGGAGGGGGCTCCATGCCCATTTCCCTGTCCTGGGGAATGCAAGGCCACAGTCTCTGGAGTGGGTGACTTGGCCACTGGTTCTGGAGGGGGCTCCATGCCCATTACTCTGTCCTGGGGAGTGCAAGGCCACAGTCTCTGGGGTGGGTGACTTTCCCACTGGTTCTGGAGGGGGATCCATGCCCATTTCCCTGTCCTGGGGAGTGCAAGGCCACAGTCTCTGGAGTGAGTGACTTTCCCACTGTTTCTGGAGGGGGCTCCATGCCCATTACTCTGTCCTGGGGAGTGCAGTTTCTCAGGTGGGTGACTTGACCACTGGTTCTGGAAGGGAATCCATGCCTATTTCCTTGTCCTTGGGAGTGCAAGGCCACAGTCTCTCAGGTGGGTGACTTGCCCACTGGTTCTGGAGGGGGGCCCTCATACAGCAGCTCCTGGTGGCTGGCCTACATGGCTTCCGCTGGTGTTGATGTTTGCAGTGTGGTGGCAGATGAAGGTGCCTCCAGGGCAGCCTCTGCAGGTGGTGATGACTGCAGTGGTGTGGCAGATGGAGATGCCTCCTGGGTAGCCTCTGCAGGTGGTGATGGCTGCAGTGTGGTGGCAGACGGAGGTGCCTCCTGGGCAGCCTCTGCATGTGGTGATGGCTGCAGTGTTATGGCAGATGGAGGTGCCTCCTGGGCAGCCTCTGCAGGTGGTGATGGCTGAACTTCCTCAGCTGGTGGTGGGGTCCCAATGACCGCTGTTGGTGGTGGTGGAGGTGTCACCCTCACAGCTTCCAGTGGAGTGGAGGGTTTTGTCCTCTCCATGACATGTGCTGTGGATTCCTTACCCTTCCTGGCAGGGGTTGATGGCTTCTTCCCCTTCATGGCAGGTTGTACGTGGTCCTTAGCCTTCCGGGCAGGAGTCGAGGGCTTCTTCCCCGTCAAAGCAGGAGGTGCAGGCTTCTTCCCCTTCTTACCTGGAGGTGCAGGCTCCTTCCCCTTCTTGCCTGGAGGTGTGGTATCCTTCCGACCACGACTAGGTGGTGCCACCACTGTCCCCGTGGACTGTTTGGCTGAGTTGCTAGGCTGTGTCGTTGGGACTCTGCTCTTACGGGCAGGATGGGGGGAAGGCGGAGGGAAGAGGTCAAGTTGGGCAAGGAAAATCTTCTTATGGACGGTGGGGTGGGAGGAGGGATGGGAGTGGAGGTTGAGGGAGTGGTTGTAGGACGTGTATGTCTGCTGGATTTGGGTGCAGGTGCATGGGCTCTATGCCGATGTGAGGTGAATGGCTGTTGGGTGTGTCAGTGCTTGCGTTTGTGTCTTTTGGGGGGGACAGCCAGGGTGGGAGTCGACACAGGGGGTGCGTGCATGGGTGTTGTGGAGGTGTCTGCCAGTGAGGTGTGTGTTCTGCTTGGTGTGGTGATGCTTATGGTGGATGTTGATATAGTGCATGCAGGTCTAAGTGTGGACGTGACTGGGAGGGAGGTGGAGGCGGAGGCGGAGGAGGAGGGGGAGACAGTGGAGGCAGTGGATGTTGTTGTGTCTGCAACTGTATGGTGTTTGTGTGAGTGCTTGTGGGATGAAGTGTGGTGCTTGTGTTTGCCTGTGACACTCTTGGGTGTTGTCTTGTGTGCATGCTCGTCTGTATGTGTGCTTGGGATGGGCTGGGGTTGAGGAGAATGGGACTGGGAAGTGGATGTTGGAGGGGGGATGGTAGAAACAGGGACAATGGCTGCCATCAGGGAGGACGCCAGAGCATGAATCGATCTCTGTTGGGCCACCAATCCACTGTAGATGCCCTCCAGGAATGCACTGCATTGCTGCATCTGGGATGCCAGCCCCTGGATGGCATTCACAATGGTTGATTGCCCTACAGAGATGTATCTCAGGAGGTCAATAGCCTCCTCACTCAGGGCAGCAGGGCTCACTGGGGCAGTGCCTGTGGTGCCTGGGGCGAAGGAGACGCCCACCCTCCTGAGTGAGCGGGCACTGGAAACTCACTGAGGGGCTGCTGGGAGGGCGGTTCTGGTACTGGGGTGGCAGATGTACCTGCAGCTGGGGTGGTCACAGAGGTGTCCGTCCCCACCCCGGAGCTTCCATCGGAAGAGGTATCTGAGTCTGTGTTGTCTCCTCCAGTCTCCACCGTGGTGCTCCCCTTGCCCTCCGTCCCACTGGTTCCCTCGGTGTACGTGGATTTTGCCTCCTAGGTCATGTGGGATGCAGCTCCCTCTGTTGCCAGTGCCCATGCACCTCTGCCAGATGATGCTAATGCACACAAGGACAGGATTACAAAACAATAAAGGGGAGAGAGAGAGACAAAGGATACACTGGGTCAATGACTGCACCAACACCACAGTTGGTATATGCATCACCATCACACACAGAGAACGGGCGTAAGCACTATGGAATGCACTAGCAGGGATATGGCTAGTCACTAAGGCAAGATGAGGAAAACACACTGCCAACTGCAGCACTCCTGGGACCCACGATACCCTGCCTGAAACTGGCTGGACTGCTAACAAGCTAGGTTACCTGTATTTGACATACACCCATTACCCTTCAGATGACCTACGCTGCAATGTCTGGCCTGGCCTTAGGGGCATCCCCTGACACACATCCACCACCCGGATACCATCCTACCAACCAAAATATGTATTGATACCCACTGTACTCACCCCCTTGTGGCTGCTGTGATTCCCTCAAGCGCCCATCCAGCTCAGGGTAGGCCACTGCCAGTATGTGGGCCATTGGGGGGGGTCAGGGTCCGACGATCACCCCTTCCTCGTTGGGAGGCCATCCCCAGCTAGGCCTCCGTGGTCTTTCATGCCCAGCATCTCAGGTCCTCCCATTGTTTCCGACACTGGATGCTCTGCCTGCCATAGACCCCCAGGATCTGCACGTCCTTGGCGATGGCACACCATAATCCCTTCTTTTGATGGGCAATGACCTGCAGAGGCAATACAGGCAGGAGAACACCATTAAACAAACAGTCCAGCCCGTCACACAAATGGCCCACCATACCCGTTTCCATCACCATTGGCACACACATCAGCCAGCGCACACCATGTACACCTCGCAAGACATTACCCCCGCCCCGATGACACGATGCTTGCACACACATCCCCATGCATCCTTCCAACCTGCATTGTGCCCAATGTGTACTCACCTGTTGGTCTGGAGGCCCATACAGCAGTCTGTACTGGGGTAGGAACCCATCCACCAGTCACTCCAACTCCTCTGAGGTGAAGGCAGGGGCCCTTTCCCCCGTCACACGGGCCATGGTGGGTTCCAGACATAGGTCACAGCAGCACACGCAGTGCATGTGTTCTGTTGAAGGTCAGGAAAGAAGTGAGGAATCAGATAGAAAATGCCAGTCAGGACGCAGCAGTGTACACCCGTCACTGCCGGCGCAGATCCCCATTGGCCACTGGACTCCATAGAGCCCCATATTATCCAATGAGCAATTGCACGACGGTGCAAGACCGCCTTCCGCCACGACACCCACCTTCAGCGGCATTACCTCACTTCCACCTGTCCCTACATATAAGACAGGCGGTCGCCATTTCAGGGGGGGGCAACAGTCATATTTACATTAACTGCGTCGCAGATTAGATTGGCACATACCTCACCATTAACACTGTCCCATTACATAAGTGCACCAAGTAGACTGAAGTTGTGGTTCCATTTTTCCAATTGTGACAGCCTACTCACTCTTGTGTCCCTTAGATACCTACTACTGCAGATGAATAGGAAGTGGAGGCATACCCCCGTGTACAGACCCCTTGTGGACTTAGCTACCCTGGAGGACAGGCACATTATCCTCACCTATAGACTGGACAGGGCCACAATCACAGAGCTGTGTGCCCAATTGGAGCCAGACCTGATCTCATCTATCCGTCATCCGACTGGAATCCCCCCTCTTGTGCAAGTGCTATCAGTGCTCCATTTCATGGGCTGGTTCTTTCCAAGTTACAGTGGGCTTGGCAGCAGGAATTTCACAGCCAATGTTCTCAATTGTGCTGGAAAGAGTGTTGTCTGCCCTGGTAAAACACATGTGCAGCTACATTTCTTTCCCCCAGGTGGAAGAATAGTCCACTGTGAAGGCCGGATTCTATGCAATGGGACATATCCCCAATATTATTGGGGCAATTGACAGTACACATATTGCGTTTGTCCCCCTCCCACCAGAATGAACAGGTGTTCAAGAATCGTAAGAGTTTCCACTCACTGAATGTGCAGGTGGTGTGCCTGGCGGACCAGCACATCTCCCACGTAACTGCTAAGTATCCAGGGTCGGTGCCTGATGCCTTTGTTCCGAGGAATAGCAGCATCCCAAATGTGATGGCCCAAATGGGAGGCACAGGGTGTGGCTAATAGGTGAGCCTTGGCCCCCACCAACTATGTGTTATTGTATGCCTTCTGGTGTTAACCCCATAGGATTGTGTGAGGCTAAATGTGCTCCCTCAATACTTGCACGTGACTACCCAAACCTCTCGTGGCTGCTAACCCCTGTGAGGAATGCCAGGACAAGGGCTGAGGAGCGTTATAATGAGGCACATGGGTGAATCAGACGGGCCATCGAGAGGACCTTCGGCCTCCTGAAGGCCAGGTTCAGGTGCCTCCATCTGACAGGTGGATCCTTGTGCTACTCACCCAAGAATGTCTGCCAGATATTAGTGGCATGCTGCATGTTGCACAACCTGGCCCTCGGACGCCATGTACCCTTTCTGTAGGAGGAGGAGACAGGAGATGCCCCTGTGGCAGAGTAGACCCTGATGACAGTGAGGATTAAGAGGCTGAGGATGAGGACAACAGAACATCTGTTATCCGTCAGTACTTCCAAAGGCAACATAGGTGAGACCATGCAACTGCACATTCCTCTAACTATTGGTGTATTCTGTGTGGCTGTAGCATGATGGCATGATGGAATTAACTTCCTTTGCATCTCAAATTACTGTCACCTATGGTTTGTCATTTTACAGATGTTTGTGATATAACAACTATGTACTGATGTGCTGACTACAGTCAGCTAAAGGTCATTATTTCTATGCTCTCACAGTGTACAGTTCATTTGCACTAGATGTGACTGTTTCCATAAATACACATTTTCAGTCCATACAATACTAGTAATTAAGTTGTGTTCAAGAGGTGTTTAGTGCTAAGAAATTGAGGGGAAAGTGCAATGGAATGGGGTGAGATGATGGAGGAAAGTCCAGGATATTGTTCCAGCCTGTTTGTAGCACAGGTGCAGTGTCCAAGGGGCCATAGGAATGGGAGTAACAGCAGTTCAAAGTGGACAAGGTGACTGAGTGGGACACAAGGGGCACAATCAGGAGCGTCTCATTTCCTGGCAGGGGTCTTGGCAAGTGCATCTGGCATCTGTCTGGGTCGCAGGGAACGTTTGTGAGGTGGTTCACCTTCTGCAGGGGAACGGATGCTGGTGGCCTGTGGGTCCTGTGGCGGGGCCTCCTGCCAACTAGCTGCAGCAGAGGTGGAGAGCTGGTCAATGGACTGGCTAGTGGTAGGGCTCTGCTGGTGTGCTGTTCTCTCCCTCATTATGTTGGCCATGTCTGCCAGCACCCCTGCTGTGGAGATCAGGGTGGTGTTAATGGCCTGCAAGTCCTCCCTGATCCCCTGATACTGTCCCTTATGCAGCTGCCTGTTCTCCTGCACGTTGTTAAGGAGCTGGCCCATTGTGTCCTGGGAATGTTGGTAGGCTCCCAGGATCTTGGAGAGTGCCTCCTGGAGAGTCGGTTCCCTGATGCTGTCCTCCTCCTGGCACCCAGCAGGCCTCCCAGTATCCCTGGTGGCCTGTACCTCTGTCCCCTGAACGGTGTGCCCACTGACCCCAGGTCCCTGATTGTCTTGGGTATGAAGTGTGGACTGAGGTCCCTGTACAGGCTGGCACACTGCTGATTGATGTGTCCTGCGGGACAGAGGTGTGGGTACGCTGGGTGGGTGTTGTGGTGTTGGATACTGAAGGGGAAGGCTCTGTGGTGGACTGTGATGGGCCAGGTAGGTCATCCAGATCCAGAAGTCCAGAGTTACTGTTCACACCGGGCATTGGCTGGGGTACCTGTGGGGATGTAAGTGAGGTATTATGCTTCATGAGTGTGACATATTGTACATCCCTGGCTTCAACTCTATTGTTGGTGTTGTCCTGCCACCTTTTGCTTGTGAATGGTGATGTATTGTGGGATTGTTAGTTTCCCTATTCTGTGCATACTTTTGTTATAGGTGTCCATGCAGGGCTGGGAGGACTGTCCATGCATTGGTATAGCATGCAGGGCTTGGCATTGAGGTTAGTCATATGTGTAGGTGCAGTATGTGGGATAGAGTGGAGTGATGGGAGTGTCGGTGAGGTGTGAGATGACATGCAGGTATGGGAGGTGATAAGTGGTAATTGTTGACTTAACAGTGTCCAGTCCTCCGTCTACTACAGTGAGTCCCCAGGATGCAGTATTGTCAAGACTTGCTCCTCCCATGCTGTGAGCTGTGGGGGAGGAGGTGGGGGTCCACTGCCAGTATTCTGTATGGCGAGCTGGTGCCTTGCTGTGTACCTTCCCCCGTAGGTCGTTCCACCTCTTCCTGACGTCGTCCCTTGTTCTTGGGTGCTGTCCCATGGCGTTCGCCCTGTCCACGATTCTCTGCCATGGCTCCATCTTCCTTGCAATGGATATCTGCTGTCCCTGTGCTCCAAACAGCTGTGGCTCTACCCTGAAAATTCCCTCCACCATGACCCTTAACTCCTCATCTGTGAAATGGGGGTACCTTTGTGGGGACATGGGTGTTGTGTGGTGTGTGTTGGTCAGAGTGTGGTTGATTAATGTGGTGGGGTGTGTGATGTGGGGTATGTGAGGGATTTATGGGTGTAAGTGGTGTGTGTCTAGTTGTCACAGTGGTCTTGGTGTCAATCTTGTGCCAATTATTTGAATTTGTAAAGAGTTGGGAGTCATGTGGCTGTGTGTTTTATAGTGGTGTGGGTGTGTGGGTGTGGTGTGTGTATGAATGTCAGGTGAGTGTTTTTCGTATTTGCCAATGTAGTGTTGTTTTGTAAGTGGGCGTCCATTCTGAGCGCAGCAGTATGTCCAGCCAACGGTTTACTGCCGTTAAATGTCCGCAGGGGTGATTCGTGGCTCATATTGTGATGGGCGTTATTTTGTTGGCATAACGGTATGGGTGTTGGGACTGCCACTTTAGCACTGACCTTTGGGCTGGTGGATTTGTGTATGTGGCAGTCTTCTGTCGGATTGGTGTGTGTGTGTCATAATATGGTGAATATTCGCCACCACGGCGGTATGTTGGCGGCCGTTACTGTGGCGGTAAGCAAGATTTACCGCCAATGTCATACTGAGGGCCTATGTCTCTTATTTGGATTACACAATGGCAAACATGGCTTTATTCAGTAACAAAAAAACAGTTTCAAATCAAGCAACAATCAGATTATGACCATCTGCCACAAACTATCACTCTAGCAACGAACTCCCGGATCCGTTCTGAGTCTACCAATTTACTGTCCGATGGGCACACTATGAACATGAGGGTGATAACATAAGACAAAGCCATAGACCCAGACATCCTTAGCTGCTGTGCCAAATTTATGAGAAATATTTTGTATTTAAAGAACCCATAGTCAGCTGGTCGGATCTTGTACAACATATCACACTGCGATGTCCGAGGAGAACCCGTAATAAAGGCTGCACCCAGACAGTACTGACAAAACAATGGTTACTTCTCAAAGTGAGGCATTGGAAATACATTGTGAATAAACTGATGTGACCTTTAATGCCACTCCACAATGCCCTGAATTAAAGGAGGCAGTCAAGTGTCAAAGGAGTAAACTAAAAAAGGAGCTCTGGGCATATAAAAAGGCAAAACATGATGACTACTGGACAAAGCTGATCTGCGCCAGTAAGGGCAAAAGTGCTGAAAAGTCATGGAGAATGATTCACAAAAAAGAGCATGGATCATGGAAAGCCAACAATGCAAACGACAGCAAGCAGACGTGCGCAACTCATTTAATTAATCACTTTTTGACCTCCAGTAACCAGAAGGGCAGACCAAATCATAAAAAAACCCAACACATGTGACTATGATAAGAGCAATACCAACATAAAGGTAAGTACACAAAATTGCACTGAAGCCAGTGCACCAAACAACAGGCATCGATTGGTAAAAAAAAAACAGACTAGGCATAATTGCAAGGCTGTGTTAGTTACGACCACAGTTGACGCAATGATCAGTAGACACATACCAGCACAAAATGATATCATGAACAACTGCATTATAGGTGGTTTAACAGATCTTAGCCAGCAGGTTGCACGCCTCACTGGGTTTTCTAGCAAAGACCTTGAGAAAGTTATCATCAAACCATGCACTGACTGTGCACCAGGCCTGAATGGGCTACAACAGGCTCTTTTAAAAAAAGAACCCAAGTTATAGGCCAATCTCTTACAATGTTAAATATATATATTCTGCAGGTAGAAGAACTGACCAACTGTCATCTAGTTGCTTTGATTGATATTGAGGCTAAATATTTTGCAAGTCTTCTCTTAAACAATCACAAGCATTTGGCCAACAATCACGGATTACCCCTTTGAATCAAAAGGGATTCTGCCAAAACCCGGGCTGCCTATTGGACCTAATGGCCATAGTTTTGTTAATAGGTCATGAGATCCAGACCCACCCCCTGCTGTGTGCGTGCTTTATTTACTTTAAGGTAGCCACTGACCATCTTTCAAGAAACAGACTCTGGAAGAAGCTAACAGCCTGGGGTATATCAACGGAGCTTCTCAGACTGATACAGCTGTTATACACTGGAACATGGCTGCAGATGAAAGTGGGAGAAAGAGGGACTTTGTCAAGGAACAGTGCTATCATGCTATCATGGAAGGCCTACAACAAGGATGCGGTTAGGCCCCCCTGCTTTTCAAACTGTTTATCTATGATCTTACAGGAGAGCTAGACAAAGTTAACTCACATCCCCAGATACTCAGGAACAAACCCTTATCCAACCTGCTTTACGCAGATGATCTGGTAGTGTTGAGCCACATTGAGTGAGTTTACAGAGGCTGATAAATACCCTTTCTGAATACACACAGCAAAACAAATTGGAGGTGAACCTGAAGAAGACCAACATTATTAGCTTTGGGAGAAAAAAACACATTCAAACCAGGTATGTGGCAAATGGGCTGGGCTTACTTTCAGAGGGTGCTGGTATATAAATGCCTTAGAGTTTGGCTAGACGCAAAAGGGTCTTTCCAGAAGCAAAACACTTCAATACAAAACAAGGTACATGCCATCTAGGCCACCCTCACAACCCTAGGCAAAAGCTGTGGGGTCCTTGCATATACCCAATCCTTAAGGTTATGCAGGCAAAGGTCTCACCAGTCTTTTCATATGAAAGCAAAATAATGCAGGACAATGGTGCCAAATTGTTAGGCACTTTGACTATGAAAAGCTACAAAGGTGTCTGCGCCTCCCAAAGTCAGCATCGCCACCCCAGGTTCATGTAGATTTTGGCCTCCTCCAACAATAAGTGTTGTGGTAAAATGCGTTCATGAAGCTGTGTCCCAAGGTCAGGTTGACACACTCAACAGCATAATGTGGAATGAGTTAAAGAATGCTAAAGATAAGCTGCTCATGCCAGACATAGGGATGGAAGCCTGGATGATCTATGTCTCTGCGAGGCAAGGAGTTTGGGAATAAGCACAAATTAGTTTAGGAATGTAACAAATGCACGTGTCTGGGTACTGGGTACAACTGCTGACAAAGAAATTCTGTCATAGTGGTCTCATGCATGCATTGTCTTATAATCAGTTAATACTTTGGGGAATCAGCATTACCTAGGAGCGAACTATCAGAGACACACAAAAAAAGATTTTTGCCATCATATGGGAACAAAAAGGAACTTTTATGAGAACTTACTACTTTGGAGGAAAACCTTGGAGATCTTGAATGTGTAATGGTAAGTGACCCAACTGGTAGGAAAAAAAATGTGGAAACAAAGAAACCCTACGTAATCCTCTTAGAAAAGCTGCGCTGTCTATATTACAAAACATATATTACTAGGAGACAAACCATATGGGATAACAAAAATGCTAGCTTGTTTGAACAGACCTGATGCAAATAGACAGTCAATAAAAACATTTGATATAATATTGATGTGATAGTGTGCACAAAAGAGAAATCAATCAGGCATTAATAGATCACCGCAGGATATTACATGAAAGGAGTCTAAGTGCCCTGGTTGCAATGATGTTCATCACAGTAGATAACGTGATCACATTTACACCTAACAAGATGAAGCCCTAGAAGACCCCTTAACAACACAAGGAATAAGTAAGGCAATTTCTAAGCTTACTAAAGGAAAACCCTCGGAGCAAACATGGAGTACTGTGTGACCTACGTAGAAATATTAACTCTCTGACTCTTAAAAATGTGTACAAAAACACTCAAGATTGGAATACTACCAGCATTAATCAGAGAAACATTATCAGTTTCCATACTCAAACACGACAAAGACCCCTTAGACATGGCCTGCTATTGTCCCTTGTCAGTGTTAAACATCGATTATAAAACAATCAGCAAGTTGATGCATATCGGATACTGGAAATTTGACCATAACCAGCTTGTCCCAGTTCCCAACACACCTCCCCCCAACATACATCAGGTGACTATTCCATGTCCTTGAAGTGGTTCGCATGACACATCCAAAATTGGCAGTAAAGCAATAGAATTAGAAAAAACCATAGACAGCATTAGCTGGAAATATATGTTTGAGGTTCTATGACAACTAGGTCTAGGGGAATCCATAAGGAAGTAAATGTCCCTACTATACTCATCTCCAACGGCCAGGGTGAAAACAAGTGACTTGATCTCAGAACCATGCTTGGTGTCAAGGAGCACAAGACAAGGTTGTCCCTTGTCACTATTTGCCTTTGCCCTTGTAGTGAAGCTGTTGGTGGCTACTGTGCAAAGGAGGAATAAGCAGCTGGGTATACACCTGAAAGTGGTGAGTCAAGTGATTTCACTATATGTAGAAGATATTCTCTATCTCTGTGACTCCTTTCTGGTATGGCAAAAACTCACCCTTTGGTAAAGTGATTCAACTACTTGCTCTTGGAAGGGTCTAAGAATGCCTCTTCATATATTTCTCCCAGGCAGTTTATTCCAGTAGTAGCTCCAGTGTCTATGATGCATCTCTAACCTGTTGTTTTTAAATCTCAGAGTCCATGCATTGGTAATTCAGGGGAATATTAAATTAGTGTAAGTGCCCGTCATCAGTATCGATCACAACAGTATATGGCCAATCTAACGAGTCTTGGAAGTTTGCTGTTTGGACCCTCTCTTTGCACTAACAGCGCCACCACCCTGCCCATGTCAAAGTGTGGTGTTAGATATTTGGCTCCCAACTGAGGGTGACTCTTTGGAAACTACCTTATAAGACAGAGATGTTTCTAAATGAGTCCAGAGTGCCAATAGACAGAGCCAGGCCACTCTCTGTATCGGTTAGGTGTATCACTGTATATCATTTGCTAATGAGTGGAGAAGTGTGGCTCAATGGTTAGAGCGGCAGACCCTGAAGCAGAGATCTGGCTCAAGACCAGGGTTCAAGTCCCGCTTCGGCAGGTCTTGGGCTCAATTCCCCTTGACCAGATAATTCTCGCCTCGGTGCCTAATCTAATTCATGGGTCCCACTCTGCAACTCTGGGCAATAGCTTGCTTAATCTCCACAACGGCCCCAACAGCGCTTGGATGCCTGGCTTCACCCTGGGGGTGCTCAGGAGTGGGTGCCTCACAGGGAAAAGCCAGGAGGGGTTCCATAGCGGTATGAGTACAGCGCCTTGAGACCCTAACGGGTGAGTAGTGCGCTATACAAGTGCTAATTTACAATGAGTGTGACATTGTTTGAGGAATGTGTGTGAAACTTGGCAAATTATTAGGAAGATAAGTCTCCAAAGTCCTTTTACATGTACTACAATCTGCAAAGTTTCTGGCAACTCTAAAAGCATTCTGGTGTTTCTACCTTCTACCACATTAAAACGTACATGTTTTAGCAACAGGAGCAACAGCCATTATTTTGAAAAGAACCTGAAGCTTTAACATTTGCTACTGAGAATCACAGTTGCGTTTTACATCCAAGCAATGGCACTCAGAGCTAAAGATGAGGTTCCAGGGCCTACATCTCAGGAAGAGGAAGAAGTACTAATTTATTCAGAGGAGGTTGTAAACCAAGAAAAATATCGAGCAAATATTCCATAATTTGGGAATTTTTCTTCTATCCCACTTCAATTCTTGGAGATTACCATGCAAACTTTGCAACCAGCAGTTGAGCCCTGGACTAGGACGTTTGTACTGCTTTGGTACTGCAAATAAAAGAGGCACCTGAAGGTGAAGCATGACATTATTTTGAAAAGTTCTTATAGAACCAACATCCAAATGCAGAAACACACCACAGGAAACCAGGGCATAGAAACACCAAAGTTTGTTCCTCGAAAGGTGGTGCAGCATAATGATTAGGAAAACAACCCCCAGTTCAACAACACTGCATTGCTCTGGATGGAATGGATAACTGGTGTGTACCTATCAATATTGCTGAATTGGAAAAGCAATAGAGGAAGACAAGTAATAAAAACATTGTCACAGACTTGCAATGGCCTTTTGCCACTACAGTTTGCACAGGTTATTGAGAAAAAATTAACAAAAAGCAGAAGATGAAAAAAATAGCCTTCCAAAAAAAGATTATTTTGAAAAACACCCATATTACTTCAGGAAAGGAACTCCTACTTACTTCCAGCCCTGCAGTCAGCCCTGCTACACTTGACTACATGGTTCTTGTTAGACCGGGCATCCTTGATGTGGTCTCCCCTAACGTTTTGCCTCTGCTTCCTAGGTTGTTGCTGTGTGCTGGACTCTGTTCTTGCTGTTAGCTCAGCCGGCACCTAGGGAAACCTACCAAACCTGCGCATTTTTGAAAACGAGACACCTAGGAGAATCCAAGATGGGGTGACTTGTGGGGCTCTGACCAGGTTCTGTTACCCAGAATCCTTTGCAAACCTCAAAATGTGGCCCAAAAAACACTTTTTCCTCTCATTTCGGTGACAGAAAGTTCTGGAATCTGAGAGGAGCCACAAATTTCCTTCCACCCAGCATTCCCCCAAGTTTTATTGTGTGGGGAGAGAGCTGAAAGACTGTTACCCCCTTTAGTTGGGGTGGGGGCACAACCAGGCCCATAATAGTTGGTAGCAACCACCCCACTATTTTTCTTTTTTTAAAAAAATTCCATCGCATCTAGTATACTTTCTGCCCCCAGGGGTGTGGATCAGGGGTAATTGCCCCACATGGGGGCTGCCTTAAATATTCTTAGAGTGCAGTTTCCCTTAGAGAGCAGATGGAGATGTGGAGTTTGGGGTCTCTGAACTCACAAATTAAAATACATCTTCTAGTGAAGGTGGTTTTTAGATTTTTAGTTTGAAAATTCCACTTTTTTAAACCATTCTGTGACTCTGCCTGTTTGTGGATTTCCTATCTGGGTCAGACTGACAGCTGGGTTGTTTGTGAATCTCCTCAAGACTGTGACACAAAGGGAGCTGGGGTGTAGCCTGCATATCCTGATGAGCCATCTGGGCTAGAGTGGAGGAAAGAGTGGTCACTTACACCTAAATGGGCTACGGCTGCCCTCACACAACACAGTCACAAACCCCCTGGTGTGTGTCTGGGGCCTGGCCTGGGCAAGGCAGGACCCTGTAAACAACAGAGACTTTTCTTTGAAGTTGGGCAATTTCAAAGGCAGAAAGGGGTACAAGTATTGGACCTAAAACACCAGACTTTAGATTTCTTAAAGATTTGCTTCTGGAACCAAGAGGAACTCTGCCAAGGAGAAGAGCTGAAGAGCTGAAGAGAAGTGCTGCCCCTGTCTGTGACTGTGCTTTGTTGTGCACAGGCTGATTATGTCTGTGAGGGACAAAGACTGGACTTTGTTGTATATTACCGCTTGAAAAGAATCTCCAAAGTCTTGGACTGAGCTTGCCCCCTGTTCGCAAGTCTCAGGGCCATCAAACAATTCCTCTGCCAGCACCTGGACTCTCTGCTGAGACTCCGGCCCTGCCACTTGGTGCCTAGTACAGTACCTGGGCCCTTGAAAGGAGAAGCTGGTAGAAAATCAAGAAAAACCAAGTGTACCGACTTTGGACGACCCCGGACTGATGCCGCTACCGGATTCTGTGACGCCACCTGCACCGACGCTGCCTCAACTCCACCGATCCTCAACAAGGACCCAACACTTCTTCATGACTCCTCCACTCCTCCGCTCCGCAGCAATGGAACTGACACTAAATCGGATCCACTGACGCCACGATCCCCGACTCCGTGCACCGGCTTGTTTCCTCATTTTCACAAGGTACTGTACCTGGCGGTCCATGTGACTCCGTGACCAGCACCATTAGCGTCGGATTGTAAGGAACGAGTCCGTCACGATGCTGTGATATCACCAATTCAAAGCATTTGTGTTTCTAAGCGCTATATTGAAGTTTAATTTTTACAAAGTTGGATTTTTGTTGTTTGGTCTTGTTTTGTTCATATAAATATTGGCTATTTTTCTAACCTGGTGTTCAGTCATTTTGTAGTGTTTTCATTGTATTACTGTGTGTGTTGGTACAAATACTTTACACATTGTTTCTGGCTTAAGCCTTTCTGCTCGTGCCAAGCTACCAAGGTGGTGAGCAGGGGTTAACCGGGTGTGTTTCTCCTTTGCCCTGACTAGAGTGAGGGCCCTTGCTTGGACAGGGGGCAAACTGACTGGCAACTAAAGACCCAATTTTTAACAGCTATGCACAACGTGGGTTTGCTGGCATGCAGGGTTGACTGCAGAGTCTAGCTGCAAGCAAGCCCTGTGGCCAATCCCTACTACGAATGGCCTAAGGCCACATGCATCAGGGTTTGCAGCCCATGGTGGGTTGGCCAAATGGCCTGACATCCAACCTGCACCGCACACTGCCAAATGGTGTTTACAGCTTGAGTTGAATGACCCCGCTGCACCCAGTCTCTGGGCTTTCACAGCTTCTGGGAGGCACCCTACATGCACATCAGGGAGGAGATTGATTGCCCAGACGTGAGTCCAGGGCTTACTGTGCCACTAGAACTGAGCTATAACTAGCTGAAGAACCCTAAATAGGGTGAAACCAGCCCTAGGTTGCTTGTGTTCCAGTTCAGGGAGGACCTAGCCTGGCGGTTTGAGCTGGACTTTTCCCAAGAGGAGTAGGAAGAGTAATTTGCACATGGCTGAGTCCAAATTAAGGTGGCATGGTGGGTGCAAAAGGATGGATTGGGATATGGTCCGAGCGGTTGCTAGTAGCTGAGACTAATTCAAGCATTCCACTCATCATCTTGCTGTTTTTGCATTTGATTCCCTCTTTTTCCATGGCAGAGTGTCCCCTCATGAGTCTATTTTATGCTGCCTCAAGTGTGCTGCCAGTGAAAGGAGAAATAATTTATTTATTTATTTATAAAGTTTTGTAAAGCGCAAACCGGAACCTTGCAGGTATCAGAGCACTTTACAAGTGTTCAGCAGACAGGTAGAGTAACAACATAATCAAGGACGAAAGAAGATGTGAATGAATATACAAAGATACCGCCTCTGGGTCAAAACAAGTAGAGTTCATGAGATCTACAGCAGAAATTTTCTCATCAACATCACTTTAACTTCTTTCTTGGTAGAGGCCATTGATCAGCTTGATTTCAGGGAGTAGGGAGTTCCAGATTTACTGGGCAGTACCTGAGAAGGCTCGATCATATGTTTCCTTTTATAGAATGTAGGTGTTTTCAACAGTAGGATACTGGTGTCTCTAGATGCTCTAAAGCCAGCCGATAGCTCCACATTTTGTGCAAGGTATCAGGCGTGTCACTGTGGCTTTATGCTCAATAAAAACATAGGTGATCATTACAACCCTGGCGGATGGTGTTAAAGTGGCGGTAAGACCGCCGAGAGGCCTGCTGTAAAAAATTTGCAATGACGACCATGGCGGAAACCGCCAACAAAGACAGCCACTTTAACACTCCGACCGCCATGGCGGTACAAACAAACAGCGCAGTGGTCACCGCCCACACAATTCCAACCCGCCAATCCGCCACCTATTCCGGGGCGGATTCACTGCGGATAAAAACACGGCGGAAACAGGAATTCCGAAGGGAAAACGCTCACCTCTACACACCCCACGAGGAACGAGGACACCATGGACCCGGAACTCAAAATTCTCCCTGCGATAGTCTTCCTGCTCCTCTACCAGGAGCACGAACGCCGGCGGAGAAGACCACGGTGAGTACTGCACCTACGACACAGGGGAGGGGGGAGGCAAAAAACAGGGACACACACACACGCAACACGCAACACCCCCACCCCCACCCTTACTACAACACACACACTAATGCATATTGATATATCACAGTTACACCCCCAACCTCCCCGGAAGAACGCAAAGACAATAGAAAATGAGTGTAACCATTGTAATATATTAAAATCAAGTAGGCAAAAATATATATATATACATCATGTACAAAATATATACCAAGCATAGTAGTCCAGGTAGTGCTCCAATTAAGTCCGTGGAACACTGGACCCACACGGTATGGGCGAGGCCCACACAAGATCCCCGACCATGACGCAGAGAACACTGCAGAGGCATCAGAGAGCAACAAAACAGGCACCTCAGGGGGAGGGAAAGGGGGGGCACCTTAGCCGGTTGAGTGCGCGACCCAAATCCACGAGGGGGCAACATGCCCACTGTACAATCCTGGGGAGTGCAAAGCCACAGTCTCTCAAGTCTCTACAGTGGGTGGGTTGCCCACTGTTCCATCCTGGGGAGTGCAAAGCCACAGTCTCTCAAGTCTCACAAGTGGGTGGATTGCCCACTGTTCCATCCTGGGGAGTGCAAAGCCACAGTCTCTCAAGTCTCACAAGTGGGTGGGTTGCCCACTGCTTTATCCTGGGGAGTGCAAAGCCACAGTCTCTCAAGTCTGTACAGTGGGTGGGTTGCCCAATGCTCCATCCTGGGGAGTGCAAAGCCACAGTCTCTCAAGTCTATATAGTGGGTGGTTTGCCCACTGTTCCATCCTGGGGAGTGCAAAGCCACAGTCTCTCAAGTGGATAACAGTCTCCACTGGTTCTGGAGGGGGCATGGTGCCCAGAGTGCCTCATCCTGCTAAGGACAGAGGTAGTGGATGGATCTCTCCATTGGTTCTGGAGAGGACATGGTGCCCAGAGTGCTTCATCCTGCTAAGGACAGAGGTAGTGGGCGGATCTCTCCACTGGTTCTGGAGGGGCATGGTGCCCAGAGTGCTTCATCCTGCCCGTGATGGGCTCAGTAGCATCAGTGCCCTTGGCGCTCATGGGCCAGCGGTACGTGAGATGGCGGGGCCCTGTTCAGCGGTGCTTGAGACGGCGGTGCCCTGTTCAGCGGTGCTTGAGACGGTGGTGCCCTGTTCAGCGGTGCTTGAGGCGGCGTTGCCCTGTTCAGCGGTGCTTGAGACGGCGGTGCCCTTTTCAGCGGTGCTTGAGATGGCGGTGCTTGAGGCGGCGGTGTCCTGTTCAGCGGTGCTTGAGACGGCGGTGCCCTGTTCAGCGGTGCTTGAGACGGTGGTGTCCTGTTCAGCGGTGCTTGAGGCGGCGGTGCCCTGTTCAGCGGTGCTTGAGACGGCGGTCTCCATTGCAGTGACTCAGCTGCTGGCAGACCATCATGGCCCAGCGGGGCTTTTGCTGGCGGTCCTTCATGGCCCAGCGGGGCTTGTGCTGGCGGTGGCCTCCTGGGCAGCTGGACTGGTGCTGGCGGTGGCCTCCTGGGCAGCTGGCCTGGTGCTGACGGTGGCCTCTTCGGCAGCTGGTGCTGGCGGTGGCCTCCTGGGCAGCTGGGCTGGTGCTGGCGGTGGCCTCCTGGGCAGCTGGGCTGGTGCTGGCGGGGGCCTCCTGGGAAGCTGGGCTGGTGGTGGCGGTGGCCTCCTGGGCAGCTGGGATGATGGCGGTCTTCTCCGACGTGCTGCTCTTCCCAAACTTGCTGACCTTCTTGTGCCCCTTCCCCACCTTGGAAGGTGTCGCAGCTGACTCCACACTCCCACCTGTACCCCTGGGAGCGGCTTTGGTGGCTGGAGCCTTCCCCCTCTCCCGCCGGGCACTGGCCAACTTCTGATGCTTCACAGGTGGGGTACTGTCTGTGCTGTGGCTCCGTGCCATACTGGCTGCCCTGGTGGCCGGTGCACTCCAGATTCCGGTGACTACAGGCACCACTGGTCCCGGAGATGTTGTGGCTGAGGTGCTAGTTCGGGACCTAGGAGAGGGACGGGTGGGGGAGGTGTGGGAAAGAGGTCAAGGTTGGACAGGAAATGTTTTTTGGACACACTGGGATGGGTAGCTGGAGGGGGTGTGGGAGTGGAGGAAGAGGTTGTGGTTGTAGGAGGTGTTCGTTTGCTGACTTTGGGTGAAGGTGCATGCGCTGGAGGCTGTCATGAGGTGGATGGCTATTGGGTGGGTGTGTGCCTGCGTTTGTGTATCTTCGGAGGGGGCGTCACAGACACACTGGGAGAGGCCACAGGGGACGTGTGAATGGTAGTGGGGGTCGTGACTGCACGTGAGCGGGGTGTGGTGATGGGTGTGCTGGAGAGGGACGTAGTGACTGTAGAGGTAGTGCATGAGAAAGAGAGGGAGGAGGGAGACGAGGAGGAGGGGGACAGAGTGGAGGCAGTGGATGTTGCTATGTCTGCATGTGTGTGATGCTTGCGTGAGTGCCTGTGGGATGTGAGGTGCTTATGTTTGCCTGAGCTTCCCTTGTGTGTTGACGTGTGTGCATGCTGGTCTGTAGGTGTGCTTGGGATAGGCTGAGATACAGGGGATTGGGTCGGGGTGGAGGAAGTTGGAGGGGGGAGGCTAGACACAGGGACAATGGCTGCCATCAGTGCTGAGGCCAGAGTCTAAAAAACGCTCGCTGAAGGGCCGCCTGACCAGAATGAATGCCCTCCAGGAATGCATCTGTTTTTCTACACCCTGGATGGCATTCAAAATGGTAGGCTGCCCAACAGTGAGGGACCTGAGGAGGTCAATGGCCTCCTCACTGAGGGCAGCAGGGGTGACTGGGGCAGGGCCTGAGGTGCCTGGGCCGAAGGTGATGCTTATCCTCCCGGGTGAGCGGGCAAGGGGCGATGCCTGAGGGGCTGCTCGGAGGGCGGCACTGGAAGGGGGTTTGGCGGGTGTACCTGTAGATGGGCGGGCACAGATGTTGCCGCCACCACAAGGGAGCTCCCATCAGAGTGCGAGTCCATGTCACTGGTCTCAGCTCCTGTCCCCGCAGTGGAGCTCCCCTCGTCCTCCGTCCCACTGGTGAAGTCTGATTCCGTAGAGTGGCCCTCCATGGCCATGTGGGATGCAGCCCCCTGGTGCTCCGGTACCACTGCCCTCCGCCTGATGATGATAATGCACACAAGAACAGGGAGACCACAAAAATGGGGGAGGGGGTGACAGAAGAAAGACATGTTGAATGCATGCATTACCGCTAGCGTTGTCGGACACAACAGACACAGAAGCCCCCTGCACTACGCCGCGCTCTTGGGCTCCACTGTTCAATTCCTGGGAAATGGCCTACAAGGCTATGGACGACATCTGCACACATAGATGACACAGGGGCATGACTAGGTGTACTTGGCACTCTACAGAGGTGGGCTGGGGTGCCACATGGCCTGCCTTATGGAGGGACCTTGCCTACAGAACTCGCCCTGGCCAAGGGAAACCCACAGCCCACCTCCCCCACCCAGACGCCTCCACTGCGCGCAAAGTCAGCAGAATGCGAGTGTACTCACCCCCTTGTGGCTGCTGTGATGCCCTCAAGCGCCCATCCAACTCCGGGTACGCCACCGCCAGGATCCTGAACACTGGGGGGGGTCATGGTGCGACGGGCACCCCTCCCACGTTGGGAGGCCATCCCCAGCTGAGCCTCCGCCGTCTTCTTGCTCCAGCGGCGAATGTCCTCCCATCTTTTCCGGCAGTGGGTGCTCCGTCTGTGGTAGACCCCCAGGGTCAAGATGTCCGTGGCAATGGCACACCAAATATATTTTTCCTGGTGGGCGCTGACCTACCTGATTTGTACAGGGGGAAGAGAAAGTTATTACCAACTGCACCGTCAAAGTGATTGGCCCCCATCCCTACCCTTGCCATGTGGCACATGCACTCACCGTCACTTTATGCACGCCGCACTCTCCCCCCTTCCTGCTTACATCCACCCCTCTCCCCACAGGCATAGCCCATACATCATGCTCCCAGTGTACTTACCTGTTGGTCTGGAGGACCGTAGAGTAGCATGTACTGGGGGAGGACCCCGTCCACGAGTTTCTCCAACTCCTCCGATGTGAAGGCAGGGGCCCTTCCCCAGACACTTGAGACATTGTCTCTTCCAGACCGAGGTAACTGCAGCACTTGCAGTGTAGGTCCTCTCCTGTCGAAGATTAGGTATCGAGTGATTGAACAGATAGAAAATGGCAGTCACATCCGCGGCGGTGCGTACCGTCACCATCGGCGTACATCGTCATTGGCTCCTGGGACCCATAGGGTCCAATGTTAACCAATGCAGCATTGCGCCGCGGTCTTTGACCGCCTACCGCGACGGTGTACAACGCCTGCGCAGTTACCTCACATCCCATTGTCCCACTTTACAGGTCAGGCAGCCGCCATTTCAGGGGCCCACATGGCTGCATTTTCAACTGCGTCACACATACCTAGGCCTAGACTCAACACACATACTGGCCACTTTTTGATTATGAATGGTGTTCTGTGTAAGCTGTGGGTACGTACCTCTGAGTTGTTTGACTCTGCTCGCTGTTGTCCTTCATAGGTACCGTCCGCTGGGACATGTGAGGAGATGGCGGCATCCTCCGGTGTACCGACCGTTGGTGGACCTGTTGACAATGGAGGAAAGACATGTGATAATCACATACAGGCGTGACCGTGCCACAATCCAGGAAACTGTGTACCCAGTTGGAGCCAGACCTGATGTCAGCTATCCGCCATCCCACAGGAATCCCCCCTCAAGTGCAGGTACTGTCAGTGCTCCATTTCCTTGCAAGTGGGTCATTTCAAACAACAGTGGCCATAGCATCAGGGATGTCCCAGCCTATGTTTTCCAACGTGTTGTTCAGAGTGTTGTCTGTCCTGCTGAAACACATGCGGAGCTACATTGCTTTCCCTCAAATGGAGGATTTGCCCACAGTGAAAGGTGACTTCTATGCCCTGGGACATATCCCCAACATCATAGGTGCCATTGATGGGACACATATGGCTTTGGTACCCCCCCACAGGAGTGAACAGGTGTACAGAAACCAGAAGAGTTATCATTCGATTAATGTACAGATGGTATGTTTGGCAGACCAGTACATCTCCCATGTGAATGCCATGTTCACTGGCTCAGTGCATGACGCTTACATCCTGTGGAATAGCAGCATCCCTTATGTGATGGGTCACCTCCAGAGGCACCGTGTGTGGCTATTAGGTGAGCACCTGGAAGCTAGTCAGTGGGAATGGTTGTCTGGGTCTGGGGATATCCCTCCAGGTTAGTGTGTGTCTAACAGTTGTCCCTGGCCCTTTGCAGGTGACTCTGGTTACCCCAACCTGTCATGGCTACCGACTCCAGTGAGGAATCCCAGGACAAGGGCAGAGGAACGCTACAATGAGGCCCATGGGCGAACTAGGAGGGTGATCGAGCGGACCTTCGGCCTCCTGAAGGCCAGGTTCAGGTGCCTCCATATGACAGGTGGTTCCCTATTCTACTCACCAAAGAAGGTGTGTCAGATCATCGTGGCCTGCTGTATGCTTCACAACTTGGCTTTGCCACGACAGGTGCCTTTTCTGCAGGAGGATGGTCCAGATGGCGGTGTTGTTGCAGCTGTGGAGCCTGTGGACAGTGAAGACGAGGAAGCAGAGGAAGAAGACATGGACAACAGGGACTCAGTGATCCAGCAATATTTCCAGTGAGACACAGGTAAGAATACAAACCTGCCTATTACATGTCCTTAAACACTACTACCTCTCTACTGTCTGTCATTTTCACCAAGTGTATGGTCACTGAGTTGTCACTTTTCCTTACCATTTCACAGATGTGGGTCCCACTATGTGACATCTGCTTTGATTCCTCATGGACTAGAGCTGTGTAACATAGGTATGTTGCCATTACCAATGAAAAAGCTTTTTGGCACAGTTATTGCTAATACAGTATTCCGAAATCACAGACAGACTCCAGATTGTTTTGTGCTTTAAGGGTGTTTATTTAAGTGCTCAATATTGGAGGAGGTTGTAAAATGGTGAGGGGTGATGGCGGAGAAATGTCCATGGCAGAGTCGAGTCTATTAGTCTCACAGGTGCATTTCCCAAATGGGCATAGGAAGTGGAGCTGGGGCAGTTAAAGGATGGACAGGGTGACAAAGTGGGACAGTAGGATCACAATCAGGATGGTCTCATTTCTTGGCGGAGTCTTGGCATCGTTCTCTGTCTTTGTCCTGGATCTCAGGGACCGTTTGCGAGGTGGTTCTCCCTCTGCAGGGGGTTGGGTGCCGGTGTGGTGGTCCTGTGGCGGTGCCTCCTGTCCACTAGCGCCGGCGGAGGTGGTGGGCAGTTCATCGTAGAGGCTAGTGTCAGGGGCCACTTGTTGTGCCACAGTGTCCCTCCTGGTGTTGAGTACTTCCTTCAGCACCCCTACGATGGTGCCCAGGGTGGAACTGATGGTTCTGAGTTCCTCCCTGAAGCCCAAATACTGTTCCTCCTGCAGGCGCTGGGTCTCCTGAAACTTGCCCAGTACCGTTGCCATTGTCTCCTGGGAGTGGTGGTAGGCTCCCATGATGGAAGAGAGGGCCTCGTGGAGAGTGGGTTCCCTGGGCCTGCCCTCCCCCTGTCGCACAGCAGCCCTCCCAGTTCTCCTGTGTTCCTGGGCCTCCGATCCTTGGACCGTGTGCCCACTACCACTGCCCCCAGGTCCTTGTTGTTGTTGGGGTGGTGGGTTCGCCTGGGTTTCCTGTAGTGGTGGACACACTGCTGCTTGACGTGTCCTGGGGACGGAGGTATGGGCCAGCTGGGTGGGTGCTGCGCTGGTGTTTCCAGAGGGGGGAAGCTCTGTAGTGGCCTGTGACTGGGTGTGGGGAACCGACTGTCCTGAGGTCCCCGATGGGCCGGGCTGGTCATCTAGATCCAGTTGGACAGAGGTGATGTCATCACTGTGGGCCTCTTCTGTGGTGGTGTAGACATGTGTGGACCCTCCTGTCCGGTGACGTTGGGTAGGGGTCCTGCAGGGGTATAAAAGCATGATTATTACATCTGTGTGTGTCAAGGTGTGCAATGGGTGGGTGACCGTGTACCCCAGTGCTAGCATTCCTGTGTGGGACCTTGTGTGATGATGGTTTAGGGGGTGTATGGGTATGTGCAGTGGGCATGCTTTAGTGATGGGTGTCCATGCTTTGTTGTTGCATGCAGGGCTTGGTGTTAGGATGTGTGGTTTGTGATATTGGGATATATATGAGGAGTTAGAGTGATGGGGGTGAGGGTGAGGGTGGGGGTATGTGGTGGCATGCAGGTAGGATGGAGGATGTAATAGTTAAGATTTGACTTACCAGAGTCCATTCCTCCACCTACTCCTGCGAGGCCCTCAGGATGCAGAATCGCCAAGACCTGCTCCTCCCATGTTGTTAGTTGTGGGGGAGGAGGTGTGGGTCCGCCGCCCGTCCTCTGAACCCCCAGTTGGTGTCTGGAGACCACGGAACGCACCTTCCCCCGTAGGTCGTTCCACCTCTTCCTGATGTCCTCCCGATTTCTTGGGTGCTGTCCCACTGCGTTGACCCTGTCCACTATTCTTCGCCATAGCTCCATCTTCCTTGCAATTGAGGTGTGCTGCACCTGTGATCTAAATAGCTGTGGCTCTACCCGGACGATTTCCTCCACCATGACCCTGAGCTCCTCCTCTGAGAACCTGGGGTGTCTTTGCCATGCCATGGGGTGGTGTAGGTGATGTGTGGGGTGGTGTGTGTGGTGATAAGTGTGCTGATATGTAGTGGTGTATTGTGTGAGGTGCGTGGAAGTTATGTGGGTGATGGTGTTGTGTGCCTGTGGATGCTAGTGTTGTTGATGGTGGTGTCTCTCTCTGGCTTTCGTTCGTGATTTGTGGTTGTAAGGGTTTGTGGGTGATGTGGGTGGGTGTTTTATATTGTATTGAGTGTGTGGGAGTGGTGTGTGTATGTGTATCAGGTGTGTGTAATTCGAATTGTCCAATGTGGCTGTGTTTTGTAGATTTGTGTGTATTTTGAGCACAGCGGTGTGTACCGCCAATGGAATACCACGGTTAAAAGACCGCCACGTGGATTCGTGGGTCGTGATTGTGTGGGCGTATTTCTGTTGGCGTGACGGTGGAGGTTTTGTTATCGCCAGTTTATCACTGACCTTTGGTGTGGCGGACTTGTGTGGGTGTCTGAATTTTGGCGGATTCCGAGCTGTGGGTCATAATGGCCGAGGCGGAATTTCTCTGCCGCAGCAGTGTGTTGGCGGTCTTCTGCACGTCAGTAAGCGGATTTTACCGCCAATGTTGTAATGAGGGCCATAGTGAGTTTCTAAAAAGGGTACAGCAAACAAAAGGGTAAGTGTCACTAAGGCTTATTGAAAGTGTAGTGCAATTACCCCCTTATCTGCAAGAAACACGTTTTCATTTACCTTCACCATGTCTCTGTTTAAGGCATTTTGTATCTTCACATGCTTTTGCATATAATCACAGTTTCAGCGGTACCATTGACCTGTGCACTTCGCAGAGGGGTCTACCATTGGATGCACTGTATTCTGAACAACATTCAGGCACACTGACAGGCATTGTGTGAATCTCACAATTCCATCAGGCGCAAATACAGAGTTCTCCGTTGTGACTATTATAAACACCCACCTGCAACCTGAGCTTGTATGCATGCAAAAATCCGAGCATATAAAATGTTGTCTCACTGTATCACAACTAACATACAATGACTGGACCTGCCTATATTAATCCAATTTTCTTCCACTGTCTACTTTCCATTAGATGGCGATGCATGTGTGTGTGTATGTTTCAAGTGCAGCAATAAATCATGTTTATGTGATACGCCAGACTGAGGTACAAGTGACATAATTAACACTGTATTTTTGTAGTTGAGTGCTAGCATCACAATTTCTTTCTCTTCATATTTACCAACCCCAATAAGATGGTGAGTACTGGAACACAACAAATTCATCCATGGTAATGTGTATAAAATGCCACACTTTTCATATCTAACTATGCACTGCATAGCTCTTTTACCCCTACCCGTTTTCTTGTAGGATTCTACTCGACCATCAAGTCACAAGTAGAGGCTGTGTTTTATGCAGATTGTGAATTAGTGACACACCGTTTTTAGCATCCAGAATTCCAAGCAAAATCTCTCAATTATACCACAGTCTGAGACCAGTACCTGGTTACACTTGACTTTTGACAACCCAAGTCAAGCAGTTTTCAAATTGTTCAACTGTCACAGACATGTTTTGCCCTATTTGAGACTCATAAGTAGGATGAGAAAAACACTTTCACCTCCGGTCCCAACGTCATGGTGGGTTAGCAGCTAGCAGCCTGAGTCCTGTCCTTTTTTAAACCCGGGATGTAGGTGCCACTAGAATAAACAATTCATGGCATGATGGAGCATTATCTACATTACAAAACTGGCTTGAGTCCCAATTAAATGTAGTTGTATGTGTGAAATCCACCTGTTTTCACGTTTTTTGTAAACAAATCTTTGAAGTGGTATTTGCCACAAACTTATATAACTGAGCGCAGCGCTTACATGCATGATCGGTTCCTTGGTGCACATAGACTTATCTGCAGCACATAGAGGTCTTACACTGCGCACACAGAGGGAAAAAAATAGAGGCAACATTGCCCCTAAGTACCATTCATTGCTTTACAGTCTCTGCATCTTAACATTTCCCAGTTGCTCAATATACCCTGCTTTTCTTCACTGCCTACTTTGACCACAGCTCCTGCATCTCTTCACTGTCATAGCGCTCTACAGACGAGCAGTTCTTCACTTTTTTTTGCAGTTTTATATAGCGCGAACACAACCAGAAGGTATTGCTGCTTGTGAGTCACTACGGCCGGGTGTATGGGGGAATACTAAATGCAATTAGAACAAATGGCTTTATAACGCAAGTGTTGTAATGAAAATGCCTTTACAACGAAAGGCTTTTACAAAGAGATTTTCTACAACAAATATGCCTTTAGAACGAAACCTTTACCACGAAATGTAAGTATTTAACAAGTAAGTATAAACCCTTTATAAATATAAATATATATACATATATATATGTAAATAAATTGGATACAAGCTGATACAATGTTACTAGCAATGGATACTAAATAAACTTTGGAGATGACAGCTGTTTGGAGTGCCGGCTTTCTGTGTTTGGAAATGGTGTTGAATATTGACGGGTCCTTCACCGGTAGCTGAACACCGATCCCCCGCTAGGCGAAGGTCAAGAGGGAATGCAGGGACTGTTTTAAAAAATTTCTAAATATGTAAATACATATGTGTGTGTGTGTGTATATATATATATATATATGCATTGATATATATATATGTGTATATATATTTATATATACACACATGTTATTATTATATATAAATAAATATATTATTATATATATATAATAGGTTTATGTTTACTTGTGAAATGGTTACATTTTTTGTGAAAAGGCATCCGTTGTAAAGATATATATATATATATATATTTCAGCAATATAAATACACATTTATATAAATATATATATACATATATATATATACATAGATATATATATGCACCTTTTAACCAACACCTCCTGAACCCTAAAAAACTTATTTTCCACCCCAAAATTCCTTTACCACCCACAAAACCTCATAACCATCCTAAACCCTAAAAGTCACCCTACCACCTAAAAGCCCATACCCACCCTAAACCCTGGAAATTCCCTTACCACCCAAAAACCCATACCCACCTTAGAATCTAAAAGCTCCCTTACCACCCAAAACCCATAATCACCCTAAAACCTAAAAGTTTCCTTACCAACCAAAAACCTAAATCCAACATAAAACCAAAACGTTTCCTTATCACCCAAATGCCATACCCACCCCAAACCCTAAAAATTCCGACCACCCAAAAACTATTCCAACCCTAAAACCTACAAATTCCCTTACCACCCACAAATCCATAGTTACCCTAAAATCTAAAAGCTCCTTTACCACCCAAAAAGTACCATATCAACCCTAGAACCTTAAATGTTACCTTACCACCCAAAAAACCATAACCACCCTAAAACTTCAAAAATCCTTACCACCCAAAAACGATATCCACCCTAAACCCTGATAATCCCATTGCCACCCATAGACCTATACCTAACCCTAAACCCTAAAGAAACCCTTACCACCAAACACCTATTCTTACCCTAAACCCTAAAAATTCCGTTATCACCCAAAAACCCACGTCCACCATAAACCCAAAAAATCTCCTTACCACCCAAAAACCAATACCCACAATAAGACCTAAGAATAATATAAACATATATATATGCATATATATGTTACGAATTACACACACATATGTATACACATATAAATATTTTTAAAAGCTGTTTAATTACCTGCACTATAATTTAATTTCCCACGATTTTTTGTATACGCATAGTCGTTGTAAAACATTTAACATTTAATTCAAAAAACCTTTCCTTGGAAATGCATTTTCGTTATAAAGCCTATGTTGTATAGGCTTCTCGTTCTTTAGCCTTCGTGATAAAGGCTGTTAGAGCTGCACACCGTGGACAGGGCAACGAGGATCGTGTCTCGGCGTCGGCTCAACATCCTGTGATTCTGAGCAAATCTCTGAATCTCCCCGTGCCTAAAAAAACAATCGAATGTGTTCTTGTGTGTGTAACTGGTGCTCATGTCAAGCGCTCCGATACCTTTGGGTCGAGTTCGGGCTGTATAAAATTGAAGGAAAAAATGGAGCGCTTTACATGAAGTTACATTATACGAGGATATATTAATGTCACTGCCTTCTTCCTCCACAGCTTACGCTAATGACTGAAAAGTAGGAAAGTTGAAGGGGCAAGGGATCATTGCTGATGTCTGTGTGATGCATATACTCTTCAGTAGTTGTTATGATGGATCAGGGTGCTTCCGTCTGCTACGTCACCTCTCACCACCCTCCAGAAGACTGGTTGGTGCGAAACGTCACTCTCTCTGCCCGCCCGGTCCCGCTAGGATCAAGGGCTTGCTTCAGCGACGCTGATTTATGCTCTGTAGCCTGCCCACTCGGGAGGGGCCAGTCCTCAGTGGCCTTTGTTATTATCGCATTTAGCGGCGACGTGGCACCCTCCGAGACAGCCGATCTCTCGCTCTCCAGAGCGTGCCCTTGAAGATAAGTGCACAGAGAGTGTATATGTTTAGGTTGGTGTCGAATTTACTAACCCAACAGCAGTCAAAGGGGGCGTTTCCTTGCTTGTACCAGGGCCTATTGCATCCTTGCTACTCTACTAGCCAAAAGCGCCCCTAAAACATGCACCAGCGAGGCTGCTGCGCTAGTGCAAGTCTCCAGACTTTGTTGTAATCTTTCCGAAAGGCATAGTTGTTTTTGAATGGAGCACAGTATTCTGCAATGTCAAATCATATCTGTACCTTTAAATTGTATAACACGTCTGCCTTCCTTGCTAGTCTAGATAGCAGACAACCCCGGTCGCCCTCGCCCCCATAAACATTACTTTTCTCTGTGCCTCTTTCTGTCTGTTAGTCCGCAGTTGCCGTTGTTCAGCTGAAAACTATAATATACACCTAAAGAGGGGACGTGTAAATGGAGGCAGAGGTTAGGAGTCTAGAGGTTAGCGGTGCACCCCTTACATGCAGTAACGAAGCATTGGTACCATGGCCCATACGCAAACGAGGGAATAACCCCCGTCCAACAGTTTAGTAGTAAAAGAGTCACATTTGGGACCTAGGTGGCTTCCACTGCACCTGCTGTCGTGATGATAGCCACGCCCTTTTTTACAAGCTCAATAATGCGCTATTACTAGGGCTTCTGGTTTTATGGTATTTCTTATTTTACCTTTTCCGTCTGTATTTATTCATATTTATTTTGTGTTCCCTGACTAAATGAAGTTGTAAAAAGGTATATTTCCACATTTATTTAACTAATAAATGTGCATAAGTACTTTGAAGCCTGTCATGTTTTAGCAGATTATGCAGCCAAATGTAACATAGCAATACACCCACAGGTAAACATTAGCATTATACTAAAAATGGATGTTGACATATTTTGTTATTTAAGGAAATATCACCCTGTGTTTTAACTCCACACACCATCTATCTTCTCGACTGTTAGCTTGGAATTGAGGACAGAGGGTATGAAAAGTGACCTAAAAGAAGCCCAATTTTCTGTATTTTTCAATTTTTTAAAACAAAGGCAGGCAGGAAACACATTGTTTTCTGTCTGTATCTGTAAAAATCAGTAAAAAACGAAAAACTGGAAGTGTAATTTATAAAAAGCCACATAATGGTAAGTAGGCACCCTGCTGACTGGGATAGCTCAAACAGATCGACACAAAGTGCTATTGAGAGAGAAACCAAACGTTTAAAGTGTGTAAAATGCGTGGAGAAAGACTGGTATTTGAAAGGGGAAGAGCTAAGGCTGACTTGAACTCTGCTCGGTTGATAGGAACGTCACAGGGGAACTGAAACCTGAAAGATACGCCAAGTGAAGAAGAGTTACGCTGTTCAGAACACGTCAACGAAGTCTGGTTGATGCCTTCCTGACAAGTACGTGGAGTTGGGGTTCGTTGTATTGTTATCAGTTGGTGAGGGGTATAGTTTCTATTGCCCATTTAATTAAACGAACCTTTGATAAACTGGATAACACTGAACTTACATTTCCCCCTACCATCCAGGGCCAGACTGCTTAATAGGGCCAACCTGACAGTGTCTGATGAGCTAGTCTGACATGTCAGTGCGTCAACCGTTTTTTAAAGTTTTGTGCGACTGTTTATGGTCTGCTGGGCCAGTTTTCACTGTTGATTTCTCTGATATTAAAACACTCTTCGCCTGCAGCAAGCACCAATACATAAGATGTCCCATACCTTGCAAAACCCTTAAAAAGCCTGTCTTTACAAGTTTAAAACTGCCTCGATTTGCCAATGTTGGACTTTTTTAGCTATCTCATTTGCTAATTTAGGCTACTTTTAATTTGGTGTCAGGCCTATTTACTGACCCAGGGAGGCTACCTATAACTATATTTTTTCTCTATCCCCTGAATGAGGGAAAGGAACAGTTCTATGCTGATTTCCTACCTAAGTTGGCTACCTCAGCTAGGGGGCAGATTGTACTAGGTGTCGATCTTAATTTCATCCTCAACCCTGACTTAGATAGGTCCTTTACCTGTCTGCTGAGCCCAGGGCCCCATGGTCCCTCTTCCGCTATGTGGAAGACCTTGACCATGAAGATATGTGGAGGGAGCAGGATCAAGATGACAAGGTCTACATCTTCTATTACAGAGGTCATATACCTGAATTGATTACTTTCTCACCTCTAGAGTGTTGAGGTGACAAATCAACACAGACATTCTCCCTAAAGTTCTCTAGCACCACGCATCGGTTTGACTCTTCCTGGATGGGCCTAACACCACACTCAGCCCCGTAGCCCATGGGCCGGGAGCGAAATAGCGTTGAGGGATCTGGTAGTAAAAGAATGCATACAAGATACCCTGACCACTTATTTCCAAGAAAATTATTATCGTGAGGTACACTGGAGCACCCTTAGCGATGCGACAAAGGCTTTCACCAGAGGAGAACTCATATATAACACCACAGCAACACAGAGGAAACAGAAAACACAGGAGCTGGAAGTCCAGTTACGTGCTCTGGAAACACACGACAAATGGGACAACTCCATCCACACTCATAGGGCCTTGTGCAAACCAAGAGGGCAGCTTGAGCAATTGCTGTTGAGCAAAGCAGCCAAGAAATGACTATACATAAAGCAGACTTACTATGAAAAATGCTAGGCTCATTGGCTATCAGCTTAGACAGGCCCGAACCCGAAACCACATCCGTAAAATCCTAGACAGACGTCAGTCCTTCAGACTGATACCAAAACCATCATGAAATGCTTTACCATGTATTATCAGTCTCTCTGTACAGCTGACCAGATGCACAGGTGCAGACCAGATGCAGAGGATGCCTATTTGGCAGATTTTCACTCCACATTGATGGATGCTGTTTACCTCTTGCTTGAGGAAGAGATCACAGTGGTTGAGGTCCAAGCATCCATTATTCTTATGTCCTATGCAGTCATTCCAGTCATTTATTGGTGAGGTGAACTCACCTCATTGACAGGACCAAAATCAGGAAGTAGGAATGGAGTTGAGTATGTCCCACCCATACCAGGAGGTATAACTTGTGGCCAAACTCAATTCTCTTCCTGATTTTGTTCCTGTCTTGAGGACTGAGACAGGGCAGAGGGGTAGGACCGGGGTCTCTGCTAAAACCCTCAGGACTGATAGAGGAGGTCCCCGCCCTGCCCCAGTGCCTCTGTCTGACATGGGAGCAGCAAGGGAGTATGAAGAAGATGGACACTCCTCTCAGACTGCTCTAATGGCGGATGCCCTGGCTTTTGTCCTGTTTGTGAAGAGTGAGGAAATTGGTTGGGTCCACAGACACTTCTCACCTTTGGCTTCACCTCCAGTAAACCTGTGTTGTTCTGGTCACATTCTATGAGTGCAGACAATGAGTTGTCTCTTTATATTTATTTCTCCTCCCCGCTGGTCGCTGCATGCACAAGCAGGGTGTTGCTGATTGACTGAGCATGTACTTTGTAATTTTTTGAGCAGCACATGCTTGGGATTTCATTCTTCCAGCTCTCTTCTCTCTCTATTGAAAAGAGCACTGGAAGCAGGTAAGGTGTTATTTGACTCCTGGTGTTGGATACTTTCGGACAATTTACTGGAATTTTCTTCTTCGTTTCAATTTGTGTTTTCGAATAATGGGAAAGCATTAGTGAAAGAGCAGACATGTGGACTCTTCCCCTCTAGATCTGTTTATACATCCAGATCTCCAGCTAGGAAGAGGTCCAGGAAGTCCTCATTACAATGCTTACTTTGAGGAAAGAGTCAAGAAATTCTTGCTTAAGACTTTGGGGGAACCTAAAGAAGTGCCACAAAATGTGGACAGGAGGAGATTGGATTCCTATTCCTCTGATTCTCAAGGAGAAGATGAAGAAGATACTTCTATCCGTGAGTGCTTAAAAGTGAATATATAAAGAAGGATATGCTACCCGAGGTCATGTCTAGAGTCCATTTGACAATGGGGTTTCCCCCTTTGGAGTTGACATCTACTTCGACTGAACCAGTTTTGAGACAGTTTATGACTTCTCAGTTGTCTTCATTGCCTATTCATCAATATGTGTCTGATGTGGTTTTAGAGAATGAAAAGACCCTGACTGAACTGTTTCTAGATTTATGTCAAAACTGTACCCTCTAAAAAAGGTTGAAAATAAAATTTCAGAATCTGTGTCAGTGAATTATGTAGTTGCCAGCCTAGTGGGTCATACTTCAGTGGCTGAGAATATGGTTAAAGATACAGTTATTTGGAAAATTGATTCAGCCATGAAGAAATCGTATTTAGGATCCAACTAGGCAATGTGTGCACGAATTTATGGAGCATACACTGCTCAGTTTATGGTTATTATAGTTTGATTGAGAATCTTGAGAAACAAATCACATTTGTGTCAGACATGTCCTTTGAAGTGGTGAGGGCAGCATTGTTATCACAGGTTGCTACTATAGTTGCACAGAGTAATGCTTTTCTTAGAGACTGGCATACCGATTGTGCTCAGAAGAATGCAGCACTTCATAGGCCTTTTGAAGTTGTTAAACTCTTTGGACCTGAGTTGGATGAGAAGCTGCACAGAATAAGCACTCTTCTTCATTTCAGCAGTCTCAGTCATCATCCATTTCTCCTCATTCTAAATCTTCCAAATCATTTTGCCAGCGTTCAAGGCATCAATATGTTCAAGATCAAAGACGACAGAAAGGTAAACCCTTCAAACCTCAGTAAGATGGCAAAGGTAGATTTCCTTCAGGAAGCTTGAAGGAGTGGTCTTGACTATGCCTGAAATGGCCTAGATGGGCCAGTTGGATGACGATATCTAATTTTCTGGACACCTTGAAACAGTCTACTTTCGACGCTTGGGTCCCGTAGATAGTGGAGATGTATTACAAAATAGAGCTTAATTCCATTCCCCCAGATATGGGGACAATTCATACTTGAGAATCCCGAGACAAAGAAATATATCGAAGCCCTGAGGTTATTCATTAAAATGCTCCTTCAGGAGAATTCCATGATGGAAGTTCCACAGGATCAACAGGGACAAGGGGCCTACTCTAGAATTTTCCAGGTTACAAAAGCAGCAAGAGGGTTTCACCTGGTCATCGACCTCAAGGAGGTGAACAAATGAAAACAACTCTTACATTTCAAAATGGAAATGTTGCCGAAGATTGATTTGTCCTACAAACTTTCTCATTACTGTAGACCTGATGGATGCATATGTCCACATTCTTATGGCTCTGGACATCAGCAATTTCTGAGATTTTATTTTTTTAAACCTATTTTTATTTTTTTAAAGATGTTTTTTATTGAGCCAAATACAAGAACATTAACTTAACATGGCCAGGACAGAGATATGCAGTTGTGAATATATATGCATAAGGAATATTGTACTTATAAATGCATATTAAACATTTACATGAATTAGGCATATACAGCAATATAGTATCAAAGACTCCAAGTTTGAATAAAGAAAAAAAGAAAGAGAGAGGGAGAGGGAGAAGAGCTATAGGGATAGAAAAGGGAATCAAGTGATAGCCATGTGGAGAGAGAGGTAATAGACATTAGTTACAGCAAATGTAAGATGAAATAAGTATATATAAGAAGAGAAACAGGAAATATATTGACATTTTTTTTAAAAGGAGGAGAAAAATCAATTTCCTTCGCAGTGCATGAGAGATAGTTACTTAATGGCAACCATAGCTGATGACGTTTGAAGAAAGTTCCTGTTGAATCAAGCTTGTAGCTGTCAAGTCTATGATGATAACATACGGAATTCCACCACTGTCTGAGAGCAATGTTCTCTGAAGATTTCCAGTTAGAAGTAATAATAGAGATTGCAATAGAAAGCAAAAGGTCCACCATTTTCCAAGAGGCTCCAGATATTGTGTATGCCACCCAAAAACAGTAATTCATATGACATTGGTAAGGAGATCTGAGCTATTGCTGAAATGCGAGACCATATTGAGGACAAAAAAGTAGATAGGGATGGACAGAAAAAAAACATGTAAAAGTCAGTACGCTGCTGAGTGTGGCAGCGCCAACAATTGTCATTTTGTGCAAGTTTAAGTTTGTAAAGGCCTACAGGAGTGTAGAAAAGTCTATTATAAAAAAAATATAGGGTCTGTGTGAGGCTTGCAGTGCGTGCAGTGGAATGTATCTTATACCATATTCTATCCCATAAAGAAGTTGGCCAAACAACACTAAGATCTGATTCCCACAATGTCTCAATAGGTGATTTGAGTCTAGGTGAAACAGACGTTCTTAAACGTTTATAAATTCCAGCTGCCCTAGGATAATTAGAAGTTACAATCGGGTGTGGAGATGATGCAAGAGAAGAATGATTATGATGTATAAGTTTATTGAGGGCCTCTTGGACTAGAGTAGAAAGAATGATATGTTGGGATTTCATGCGAATAGGGAGATTATAAATTGCTGAGAGAGTAGTAAAAGGGATGATAGAGTCTTTATGATATAATTGGGAAATGAGAAGAATACCTTTAGTCATCCAAGCCTTCCAACACAAGGTTTTACCTTGTTTCCTAAGCAAACTATTGTGCCAAATAGGACTGTTAAAGAATTGATTAATGGGGGTAAGATGCAAATTAAAAAAAGGTTTCAGTAAGTTTACTGAATGGGAGAAAGTGCTGGGCAACCAGAATTTTTGGGGGGTTAGACATAAATATAATGTGTTTATGGGAAAAGAGAGAAATAAATGTTTCTTCCAAAGAGAACCATAGCTTTTGAGGGGTATCATTGAGTGTAGATAAATAGGGATGTATTTGCTTAATGCCAAAAGATTTGTGATAAATTATAAAGTCAGGGAAATAAACTCCACCTTGTACTTTAGGAAGTTTTCATTTCGAGAGAGAGATTCAGGATCGTTTACTGTTCCACAGGAACTTGGATAGAATTTTATCAATTGAACTAAAAAATAGTTTAGGTATCTTAATAGGAAGCATCATAAGGAAGAAGTTAATGATAGGGAGAAGCATCATCTTAATGGTGTCCAAGCGGCCCCACCACGTGAGATATAACGGAGACCATTTCTGTGTGAGATCTACAAGCTTTGCAGATAAGATTTCTAAATTAATCCTTAATGTATCCTTGAGAGTAGTGCAGTACCATACCCCCAGGCATTTAGGCCCTCATTCTAACCCTGGCGGTGTAACACCGCCAGGGCAGAGGGCAGAGGAAGCACCGCCAACAGGCTGGCGGTGCTTCCAGGGCCATTCTGACCACGGCGGTAACGCCGCGGTCAGAAAAGGGGAACCGGCGGTTTCCCACCGGTTTTCCCCTGGCCCAGGGAATCCCCATGGCGGCGCTGCAAGCAGCGCCGCCATGGGGATTCCGACCCCCTTACCGCCAGCCTGTTCCTGGCGGTTTTCACTGCCAGGAATAGGCTGGCGGTAACGGGTGTCGTGGGGCCCCTGGGGGCCCCTGCACTGCCCATGCCACAGGCATGGGCAGTGCAGGGGCCCCCTAACAGGGCCCCACCATGATTTTCACTGTCTGCTGAGCAGACAGTGAAAATCGCGACGGGTGCCACTGCACCCGTCGCACCCCTGCAACTCCGCCGGCTCCATTCGGAGCCGGCATCCTCGTTGCAGGGGCATTTCCGCTGGGCCGGCGGGCGCTCTTTTGGAGAGCGCCCGCCGGCCCAGCGGAAATGTAAGAATGGCCGCCGCGGTCTTTTGACCGCGGTGCGGTCATTTGTCGGCGGGACTTTGGCGGGCGGCCTCGGCCGCCCGCCAAAGTCAGAATCAGGCCCTTAATCTTAGAAGAATTCCAAGATAATCCTGCTTCAAGGAATAGAGAGCCAGTGCAATGAGCATTAAGTGGTAAGACCAGTGTTTTTTCTATATTAAGTTTATAGCCAAATACATCAGAATATAAATTGAGCTCATGCAGGAATGCAGGAAGAGAAGTGTCAGGGTGAGACATGAACAAAAGAATATCATCAGCATATGCCATAAATTTGATGTGTGCATTATTAATTTGAAACCCCGTAAATTGTTCAGATGTTTTTAATTGGTATAGAAGAGGTTCGAGAGCCAAAATAAATAGTAAAGGAGATAATGGGCATCCCTGACGAGTACCCCTTTTAAAAGGGAAAAAAGGATATCGGATATCGTTTGTTATAACCGAGGAACATGGTGAGGAATAAAGAATGGCTATAAAATGTCGGAATTTAGTACCTACTCCATGCCATTCCAATGCTTTCGACAAGAAACCCCAGTAGACCCTATCAAAAGCCTTTTCCGCATCCAATGATAAAAATGCCAGAGGAATTTTAAGTTTAGATGCCTTGTTAATATTTAAAAAAGTACGGGAATTATCTGCTACATTTCTTTTAGGGATAAAACCAGATTGATGAGAATCAATAAGGTCAGGTATATATGGGAGTAAACGGAGAGCTAAAACTTTGGCATAGAGTTTACAATCAGTATTAATTAAAGATATGGGTCTATAATTTTTACAGTCAGTCGCATCCCGATCTTTTTGGGGAATAAGACAAATCATGGCCTCCGTAAATGAGCCAGATGCAGAACCTGACATTATAAAGGGATTAAGTAACTGAAAGAGTTTGGGGAAAAGAGACTTAGCAAACTGAATAAATAATTCTACTGTAAAGCCATCTGGGCCTGGAGCCTTACCCTTGGGGAGAGATTGTAAAGCTGTATGTAGTTCGGTAAGTTGTAGGGGTTGGTCTAAAGATGAGAGGTCAATCTGCAATGGGTCTCTTGGTTTGAGATTAGAGAAATATTGGTTGAGAGATTCAACTGTTGGTATGTGTTCTGGAGTGTTCAGGTCCTTATATTAAGAAGCGAAACACAATGCTATATCTTTATCTCTAAAGTGTTTAACACCATTGTTATCTGTGATAGATTTAATAGTTGTTTTTTCTTTTCTTTGTTTCAAATATCGAGCTAGAAGAGAACCAGCTTTATTGTTACCACCATAATATCTGGCATTTATTTTCAGGAGGTTGCTGCATGCTTGTTCAGTGGTATATTGGTTAAACTCCATTTTAGCTGAGACTAGTGCTTCAAGATGTGATTTACTAGTTTTGTGAGTATAGTATTCATGTTCTAGGGACTTTATATTTTCAAGGATGGAAGTCGATTTTTGTTGAGCAGACTTCTTTTTTGAGTGAGCGTAACTTATGATGAAACCCCTAGAGGCTGCTTTGAATGAATCCCACACAAAATGAAATGATAGTTGATCACTATTGTTGATGTGAAAGTATTCTTCTATAAACTTACTGTAGGAAGTGATAAAAGTACCATCTGAAAGTAGAGAGTTATTTAACCTCCATGAAGCTGTTTTAGAACCATTAAGAAAAAGATCAAGGTCAGTAATCACAGGTGCGTGATCTGAGATCAAAATAGCACCGATTTCAGAGTTGACCATATGTTGCAATAAACCTTTACTCAGAGAGATATAATCTAACCTAGAATGGGAATGGTGTTTAGAAGAATAAAAAGAGTATTCCAAGAGGTCAGGATTGCATACTCTCCAGGAATCAGACAGAGAATGCTGTAAAATAAAGTTTTTAAAAGCTTTGTGGGAGGCATGTGGAATGAAACGTGACGTGGAACGTCTGTCCAAAAATGGATTGAGAATTCGGTTGCAGTCACCACCTATTAGTAAATTGTTTGAGGAATGTTCAGAGACAATATGTGAAAGATTCTTCAAAAAATTTGGATCTGGATGTGTGGGGCCATATATATTTAGGATAGTAAGAGAAATATTGTCAATTGTAAATATAACAAGTACCCAGCGACGTTCTGTATCTTGATGCTGTGAAATTATGGTAGGTTTGAGAGATTTATGACAGAGTATAATTACCCCATTTTTGTTTGTGATGGAAGGGGAGTAGAAAATGTCCCCCAGCCATTGTTTTTTAAGCTTAATTGCCTCAGAGTCATTGAGATGAGTCTCTTGCAACAAAGCAATGTGGCATTTCAAACGAGCTAGGTGAGATAAGAAACACTGATGTTTAATGGGGTGTTTAAGCCCCTTAACACTCCAAGTAACAGTTCTAAGTTACATAACAACAAGTATTAATAAACAACTGCTGTAACAAGGAAAAAAACTAGGCATATCAATTTTGCAAAAGCAAAGAAATGGGAAAGAAACAAGATAGTAAAGAAAAAGAAAAGGAGGAAGATGACCTCCAGAAGTTGTATATACATGAATGTGGCAATACAGGGACTAAAGTCCACGAAAGCTAAAGAAAACAAGATAGAAAGTGAATACCCCGAAAGGTAGAGGGACAGGGGAGAACCTGAAAAGACAGGCAAGAGTGGCTTCAGCACAAGAAAAGTGATATTAGATATTAAAACATATGAAGGCGAGTTTCATGGAAGAAAAAAAAAAACATACAACCGAAAAATGTACCATTCAGGAGACCAAATAATGTAATAACTACAGTAAAGGACTGTGACATGAAAAACAATAAAAATAAAAGCTTACCAGTGGAACGTGTAGGAGAACAGTTTGGATGGTGAGAAAGGGATACGGTTGGGAAAGGAACATGAGGATTGCACAAAGAACACTATCTAAAAAAAAAAAATATATATATATATATAACTATATATATATATATATATATATAAGAAAATAAGAAGATGCAGAGAAGGAAAACCATGGATATAAATATTAAACATAACCATTACTATTAAACTGTCCAGAAAAAAAAAGAAAGGACATTAAAGACAAATTAAATTATATCTTCAGGTAATTGCAGATGCTCCTAGTTCCATTGCTTCTGTTTTGTGTTGGTTAATAAACATTTGTAGTGCTGAAGGTTCCTCAAACGAGTAAGATTTGTCCTTGAATGTAATTTTGAAAAGGCATGGGTGAAGAAGACCATATCAAATATTCAAGGATTTGAGTTGTGGACGTAAGTCCAAAAACTGTTTGCGACGTGCAGCTGTTTCAGGAGAGAAGTCTTGTGTGAAAAATACTTTATGGCCTGACCATAGCAAAGAGCCCATCTTTTTGGCTTCCGAGAATATTTGCATCAAGTCAGTAAATTGGAGGAAGAGAATAATAATTCCTCTAGGATGTGCACGAGGGAAGTCTGTGGACCTAAACGATGTGCCCGTTGGATAGAGAGGGGAGAGGTAGGAGGCAAGCGAAGAATAGAAGGTATTGCTGTTTGAAGGAATGCAATCATGTTAGAGCCTTCCGAACCTTCTGGAGTCCCAAAAAGGCGAAGATTATTTCTCCTATTTCTGTTTTCTAAGTTTTCAGTAAGCCTTTTAAGTTGAGCTATGTCCTTAGAGATCTGAGGATTGACAGTGTTACAATCTTTAAGGTTACTGACTCTCTGTTCCAGAGTACAAATTCGTTGTTCGTGTTGGTACCATTGCTCCTCAATACGTTGCAAAGAGGCATTAGTGTCCATCATAAAGGGCTTTAGTGCACGCAATTCCTCCATGACATCATCTAGAGTAAGATGTGTAGGTGATTTTGAGGGAGAATCAAGGTCTTTTTTTGGGCGCTTGACAGAGGAGGTGTTAAATGTTTTTTTCGCAATTGCGCCAGCAGCATGAGATGAAGAGGCACTATCCTTTAAAAAGACTGCACCTCTATCCATTGTTAAAGCTGATGGTAGAGAAGATTTAGGAATATGTGTGCGCACCACTCGAAGAGGATTATTAGACTTGGAGAAAGATGATGACTGGCAACTCTGAGAATTATGTGTTCTCCTCATAAAAGCCAGCAGCAATTTGGTAATAGGAAGCCAGCAATGTGAGGTGTTGATGAAGTTATATTACGATGAGAAGCTGCTGCCAGAAGTTTCCAACAACAGAGCAAAATATAATAAAACAATATATAAATAGAAAATCCTAAATTATTCTCTCATAACAGGCATGACAGAATACCACAAGAGCAAAGAACTTTACTGCACATAGTCAAACAATTGGTGACTTGTTTTAAGGGAACCTTCTGAAAAGGAAAAAATCCCCTCCGTCAAAGGAAAGCATTTACCATGTTATGAAGAGCAATTTGAAAGAGCTCCTTGACAAGAGCTGCCAGTGAATACTGAAAGTTAAAAACCTCAGCTAAATGTGTTTGAAGAGAGAGGTCAAAAGTTCAGCTGGCTGTCAGACAGTAATAAATATTCTATTGCAGAGGAAACTAGATTTGTAGAATCACATCCAGGCAAGCAGTTAAAAAAGTCAAATAGAAACATCTCTGTGAAAGTTTGGGTTTGTGCAGAGGCTTAAGGAGTGAAACGCAAATGACGCAAATAAATAATTACCTCAGGCCCTCACATGAAGTCTCTGAAGTGACTTCAAAACTCGATGTCTCTGTAAGATAAAGGCATATTTATGCAGTGGCAGAGCTCCGGTGCTCAAAAATGCTGAAGAAATTAATCATTTTGATGTGAAAACATCTTCTTTCCAGGAACTGCTGAAGCCTCAAGGAGCTCTAAAGAGCAGCGGCCATCTTGCGTGACCTCCAGCCACGCCCCATTTGAAACCTATTATCAGTTCCAGGTGCTGCCCTTTTTACTTCAAATTTACCTCAAGAGTCTTCACAAAAAGATTGCCCCTCTGGTTGCTACCCTCTACTTGAGAGAGGGTCCGTACCTAGACCTGTTTGCCTTCCCAGAGAACACAAAGCTGAGAAGATTGTGTTCTCAGTTACTAGCAACTGGAGCATGGGGGAGTGGATGTGTTGCCCATTCTGTGGCATGAGAAGCTTCTTTATGCCTCCCCTCTCCCAAAGTTATTGTTAAAAATTCAGATGGAGGGAGCAGAAATAATAGTTCTGGCCCAGGAGATCTTGGTTCCCTCTACTTCTGTCAATTTTGCTTCTGTCTCATTAGAGAATTCCTCTTTCTTCTTTATTATCTTTGGGGACTCTCCATCTGATTCACCTACATCTTTCAGCCTGGAAATCAAAAGGAGATGGCTGAGGGAGAAAGGGGTTCCTGAACACGTGCCATTGGTCATTCAACATGTGTCGTCACCTCTTTCATGTTATTTAAGGAACTGGAAGAATTTTTTTAAATGGTGTTTTCATAATCACCACTCTTCCTTTACTTGTGAAATTGAAATGGTTTCACAATTCCTCCTTGCTAGGTTTCATAAAGGTCTTTCAGTGGCTACATTCAGAGCTCAATGGGCTACTATTTAGGCTTTTCGTAGTCCGGGTGGGAAATTCCCTGACCATGGCATTTTGACGTTTCAACTCCTAAAGAGTTTTGCACTCTCCAGACCTGTGACTCGATGCTTTTGTCCTTCATCGGACCTTCCGTTGGACCTCACTTCTTTACAAAAGTTTCCTATTGAACCTCTTTCCATAATAGAATGAAAGTGGTTGGCCTTAAGAGTTGAGTGTTTGATCACAGTCTCCTCAGCTAAACATTTAGGGGAACTAGGAGCCTTGTTGTGTAAATCTCCACGTTTGTGAATTTTTAAAGATAGAATCATTTTGAGAGCTGATCCGCCTTTTTGACTAAAGTACTTCCTTAGCGCATAAAGAACAAGAATTATTTCTCCCCTCCTATTTATCTCATCATTCTCCAGAATAGGAGTGGTTGTCTCATTTACTGGATGTGAAAATAGCTCTTGTAATATACCGGTATCATTCTCTCTTTCCGGTAGTCTTTTAGATTGTTTGTTACCTTCGATGGGGCTAATCGGAGTACCAAGGCTTCTAGTACTAACATCAGTAGCTAGATTCAGGAAGCTATCTCTGTTGCATATGAGTGTGTCAAGAGGTCCCCTCCTGCCAGTATTCAAGGACAATTGACAAAAGGCGTGGCTGCTTCTTAGGCTAAATTCAAGGGAGTCTAGTTTGCAGGAGATTTGTTGTGGTAGCACTGGGGATTCACCTCATACATTTTTTCACCACTGCAGGATTCAGTGTGTGTCTGTGTTAGGTAGAGATATTTTGGTCAAAAGGTTTTTGGAATCAGTATTAGGTAACTGAAGGCTCACATTGTTTTGATTTCCACTTTTTTCTGTATTAAACAAGTGAATGTTCAGGGCAATAATAATGAGTCTTGTGACTATTAGGCCAGTGTAAGCTTTGGTATTCCTCATGAGAAAATGACTGGGACAAGGACGTATGACATAGGGATAATGCCATTCTGAATATTACCTTATTATCTGGAATATTACAAGTATTATGGTCCTCCCTCCCTGGTGTTACTGGCCTCAGATGGCTTGGTATATCAGGAAGAGGATTGGGCTTGGCCACATCTTATACCACCTGATATGGGTGGGAAATAAGACCACTCCAAGTTCCTGGTTTTGGTCCCTTCAATGTGGTGGCTTCATCCCCAAGTAAAGGTAAATAACAAGAGCATATGCAGCCTACCTGGAAGAAGACCCCGGTGTCCAATGGCATTCCGACCTCTTTTTACACGGTACCTATGCACACTCTGACAGGGCCACTCAGTGATGTTTTCAATTATTTTTTAATGCAGGGGGTGGTCACAGACTGAATGTTGGAATCTTGCTTAACACTTTTGCTGTAACCTGGGAAAGACTCAGTGGCGTGTTCAGCCTGCCACTCAGAGCACCAGCACTTATTTTTGAGGGTCGGCACTTATTTTTCAGCTTCAAGCATTTGCTGCAAGCAAAAGACACATATGGGAAAGATGGAAGTAGAGAAAAACGAAAAAGCGTCACAATGGGAGAAAGCAGAAAGCTGCAAAGGTGAGCTGAAGAGGCAGGGAATGGCTGTAAATAGACTGAAGAGGTCCAAGATGGCTTCAGAATTACGCTGCCTTAGCATTCCGTGTTTGCACATTCAATTGCAGCAGCCGCAGGTATAAGCGGAGGGCTTTGGGCACAGGCACATTTTTATTTACAAATTAGGCACTGCTGCCACTTGATATATTTGCCCTAAATGGATGTGAACATTTTCATTTCTTTGCTAGTATTCCAACTACACACAATCTGGGCCAGCTTTAAATCCCACATCCGGCAGGCTTTGTTAGGAACCGCCATACATGGGATAATATAATGCAAGCAGGTGCCCTGATAGTACAAAAAAAGCCTAAACTCTGATGGTTCTTCTCTCACTTGACATAGAGAAGGTCTTCGATCGGGTACACTGGATATATGTAATCAAGGTTCTAGCCAAGTCCCCCTTGGGCCCCCGCATGAAGCAACTGATATTAGCAAACTTCCAGAGATCAGCCACCTGCATAAAGGTGAACAGTGAATACCCCTTGATGGTCCCCATCGCTAGGAGCACAAGACAGGGCTGTCCCTGCCTCCCTGATTTTTGCACTAACAATGGAACCTTTCATCCAACGTTTGCAGAATAACCCAGCCATAATGTAGATCAGGCAGGGCACACAGGAGGTGAAGCTGGCAGTATATGCTGGTGATGCCTTCTTCCTAACGGGACCCAAGACTTCTATTCTGGCCCTGAAGAAAGAACTTGCTCTCTTCCAAGCCACTGCTGGCTTCACTGAGCCCACTCATATACTCCTAGGTCAGTATGGTGTTACCTAGAAAAAATAATTTATAAATATCTGGACATACATTTGCCACAACCACAACCACCCTATTCCAGAGTAACTTCCCACCACTGCTGTAAGTACTCTATAAAGAGCTCTATTGGTGGGGCAAGCTAGAGATCTGGTAGAAAGGAAGGATGACATTGATAAAAATGAATTTTCTTTCTAGGCTCCTACATGCGTCTCAAACTCTTCCGCTGCGCTTTGTAAAACCTCCAATAAAACAGGTTGTTAGACTTGGCATCATTGGCATCGTCTCCCCTTACTTTTTGCCTCTACTTCCCAGGTTGTTTCTGTGTGCTGGACTCTGCTTTTTGCTGTTTTGTTTGATCTGGACACTTTACCACTGCTGACCAGTGCTGAAGTGTAAGTGTTCCCTCTTTAAATTATATGTGTAAATTGGCTTATCCATGATTGGCATATTTGATTTACTTGTAAGTCCCTAGTAAAGTGCACTAGAAGTGCCCAGGGCCTGTAAATCAAATGCTACTAGTGGGCCTGTAGCACTGGTTGTGCCACTCACATTAGTAGCCCTGTAAACATGGCTCAGACCTGCTACTGCAGTGTCTGTGAATGCAGTTTTAAACTGCCAATTCGACTTGCCAGGCCTAAACCTTCCCTTTTCTTACATGTAAGACACACCTAAGGTAGGCCCTACGTAGCCCCATGGACAGGGTGCAGTGTATGTTTAAGGTTGGACATATACTAATGTGTTTTATATGTCCTGACAGTGAAATACTGCCAAATTTGTTTCTCACTGTTGCAAGGCCTATCTCTCTCATAGGTTAACATGGGTGCTGCCTTTAAATATGATTAAAGTGTAGAGTCCCTTTGGGAGCAGATAGCCATGTGGAGTTTGGGGTCTCTGAACTCACAATTTAAAAATACATCTTTTAGTGAAGTTGGTTTTTAGATTGTGTGTTTGAAAATGTCACTTTTAGAAAGTAGGCATTTTCTTGCTTAAACCATTCTGTGACTCTGCTTGTTTGTGGATTCCCTGTCTGGGTCAGTTTGACAGTTGGGCTGTTTGCACCTCTCCTCTAGACAGTGACACAAAGGGACCTGGGGTGTAGCCTGCATGTCCCGATGAGGCATCTGGGCTGAAGGGAGGGAAGGAGCGGTCACCCACACCTGACAGGGCTCTGCCTGCCCTCACACAATGCAGTCTCCACCCCCCTGATGTGTGTCTGGGGCCTGGCCTCGGCAAGGCAGGATCTTGAAAACAACAGAAACTTCTCTTTGAAGTGGGCCTACTTCAAAGGCAGAAGTGGGTATAAGAAGAGCACCCAAACTCCTGGAAATTAGATTACTCCTGAAACCAAGAGGAACCTCTGCCAAGAAGAAGAGCTGGAGAAGCTGGAGGAGGAGTACTACCCCTTTGCCTGCGTCTGTGGTTTGCTGTGTTGGCCTGCAGTAGCTGCTTCTACCTGAGAGAGTACAAAGACTGACTTTTGTGTGACTTACCACTGGTGAAGAATCTCCAAGGGTTTAAACTGAGCTTGCCTCCTGTTGTTGAAGTCTCAGGGACAACAAAGACTTCTCACTGCCAGCACTTGGGCTTTCTGCTAAGAGTCCTGCCTGTCAAGTGGTGCCCTAACACAGACTTTGGTCCCTGGAAAGGTGCAGCTGGTGGAAAAGGACAGAAATCCACACAAAGACCGAAATACGGGGAAACTTTCGACCCACCACCTGCTTTGTGGATGAAAAACGATGCGCCGCCAGCCTCGCAGCTAAAATCGACTCTCCACCTGCATCGTGGCTGGGAGATCGACGCAACGTGGCTGGGGAAATGATGTGCAGCACCCGCAGCGGCTGCTGTTATCGACGCAAGCCCCACACATGTTTCTTGACATCGTGCAACTGGATTCCAACGCAACATCGCTGGCCGCAGAAAATCAACGCAAAGCCTGCCCGGACCCGAGGTGCCTTTCCAGATTGACGCATCGCTGTCTTGCAGATACCAAAAATGACGCACGCCGACCCGACTGGAGGAGGAATGACGCATGGTCTCACTTATAAGTGAGAAATTGACGCTTTGCTGGCCTTTTCCGATGCACTCTCGCCCGTGCAGTGTTATTTTGATGCAACCCAGGTACTTTTTCACGCTAACAGTGTTCTCACTGTTTTCTAAAGGATTTAAGACTCTTATTTTTTTTAAATTCATAACTTGACTTGTGTATGTTGGATTTTTCCCGTTTTGGTCTCGTTTTGTTTAGATAAATATTGCTTATTTTTCTAAACCTGTGTTGTGTCATTTTGTAGTGTTTTCACTGAGTTACTGTGTGTGTTGGTACAAATCCTTTAAACATTGCTTCTGAAGTTAAGCCTGCCTGCTCGTGCCAAGCTACCAAGGGGGTGAGCGGGGGTTAACTGAGGGTGATTCTCTTTACCCTGACAGGAGTGAGGGTCCTTACTTAGACAGGGGGTAACCTGACTGCCAACCAAACACCCCATTTCTAACACAGATTTAGGCTAAATTCTTGGCCTTCATTTGGAAGAACATATTTCCCAGAGCTCCTTGGGCTAAGTTATATTATAGGACGACAGAAGGAGGCTTGGGCTCAGAAAGCACCAACTTCACCCAGCTCTTGATTGCAACCATAATGCCGGAGGCAAGGGTGGGTGCACCTTAAACAACACTATTCTCAGATACCACTTCTCACCCTACTCTGGCTGTCCCGGAGGAGCCACTTCAGAAAGCAACAGTTGCTCCCTATGACATAGATTTTATTGGAATACTGGTACCTTATTACACACAAAAAAGGCACCACCACACACCCATCGCCGCTGACCTCATGCATAACCCAGATTTCCCACAGGACTTACTGACCGCTATTTCAACAGCTGGAACGCAGGATTCCCCCACCCCTTACTTGTGACCTCTATTCAGATGGTGAAATGCTCATCAAAGAAGTGATCAAAGAGGGCTGGCATCTCAACAGAGCAGATAACTTCCAACTTACACAGTTGATGCCCTAGGCTGGTTCTGGAACATTAAAGATAAAGCTTAGTGAAAACGTATTTTCCCTTTATAAAATGGAATAGCGTAGAGTGGAGTGGTGTACAGTGGAGTGGCATAGAGTGAAGTAGGGTACAGTGGATTAGCGTAGAGTGGGGTGGCATAAACTGAAGTGGTGTAGTGTAGAGTCGAGAAAACTGTTATAAATTGGAGTGCTGTCTCATACAGTAGGGGGTAGTGCTGTGTCATATAGTGTTGTACAATGGAATGTACGGTCATAGAGTCAAGTGCAAATTTGGATGGTGGAATGTATGAGGATAGAGAGGAGTAGAGTCTAGTTGAGTGGTATAGAGTTTCGTAGAGTTTTATAGAGTGGAGTTATATAGAGTGGAGCACAGTACATTGGAGTGCCGTGGATTGGAGTAGTGTATGGTGGAGTGGCATAAAGTGGAAAAGCGTAGAGTGGGGGTAGTGTAGATTGAAGTGGCGTACATTGCAATGGTGTAGAGTGTAAAAGTATATAGTACACTGGAGTGGCGCAAAATGTAATATTTTGCAGTGTAGTAGCATACAGGACAGTGGCGTACAGTGAAGTGAGTCAGAGTGGAATACCATACAGTAGAGGGGGAAAGACTGAAGTTACGTACTGTGTAATAGCATAGAATGGAGTGGCGTACAGTGGAATAGCATAGAGTAGAGTCCAAAGGAGTGGCCTAGAGTAGAATAGCATGTAGTGGAATATCATAGAGTAGAATATCATAGAGTGGATGGGCATACAGTGGAGTGGTGTAGACTGGAGTAGTGTATGGTTGAGTGTGGAAGAGTGAAGGAACACATAGTGGAGTGATGTAGAGTGGAGTGGTGCAGAGCAGAGTGGCATCCAATGGATTAGTGTATAATGGAGTGATGTAAAGTGGAGTGGTTTACACTAGAGTGGCATAGAGTGGAGTACCCTATAATGGAGTGGCATACCGTGGAAAAGCATAGAGTGGATTGGTGTACAGTAGAGTGGCATAGACTGGAATAGCATATAGTGGAGTAATGTACATTGCAGTGGTGTACAGTGACGTGGGGTAGACAGGAGTGTACACAGAGATGGGGTACCGTGTAATAGTATACAGTGGAGTGCTGTACAGTGGAGTCGCGTCCAGTGGAATAGAGTTGAATGGAGTGGGATCGAGTGGAGTGGCATTCACTGGTGTGGAGTGGAGAAGTGTGGAGTAGCATACAGACGAGTGGTATACAGTGAAATGGCATACAGTGGAACTGGGTAGAGTGGAATAGCATATATTGTAGTGGCATAAAGCGGAGTGAGTGCCATACAGTGGAGTGGTGTACACTGAAGAGGCATAGATTAGAGTTGCATATAGTGTAATAGCGTAGAGTGGACTGGTGTAAATTGGAGTTTTGTACAGTGTAATAGCATAGAGGGGAGTGGTGTCGAACAGAGTGTTGTACAGTGTAGTGGTGTATAATGGACTTGTGTAGACTGGAGTGGTGCACATTGTTAAGTGGTAGAGTGCAATAGCATACATTGGAGTGGCCTGCATTGGAGTCCTAGCAAATAGCATAGAATGAAGTAGTTTTGAGGGGAGTGCTATACCCTGGAGTAGCTTAGAGTGGAGTTGCGTACAGTGGAGTGGCATACAGTGGAATAGCGTACAATGACGTGTTTTAGAGTGGAGTGGCATACACTGGAATAGAATAGAGTAGAGTGGAGTGTTGTACAGTAGAATGGCATAGAGTGGAATACTGTGCAGTGGAGTAACTTGCTGTGCAGAGGAGTACAGTGGAGTGTTGTAGACTGGAGTAGTGTACAGTGGTATTGCATACAGTGTAATAGTGTAAAGTGGGAGGGTGCTCGAGAGCCCAACAGCAAGATAGCTGCCACACTTTGAGGCTCTGCTGGCCACGGAGGATTATACTGCATTTATTCTCTCTACAAAGGCATCGGTGGCTTGCTGCCCAGGGGAAGGTATCCATTGATGCAGGAGAGAGAGCGCCTTTTGATCCGTCCAAGATCTGCTGACTATAACCAACTGCCCACTGAATGGGCGAGGCCTGTTGCGGAGCAGTGCTGATCCAGGTTTTATAGCAGAGATGGAGCTACTTTTTATCTCTTATCCTGTGCCTGAACTTTGGGGGATCTGTTGTGTAGAACACCTGAGGAAGGACATGGGGTCCCGCTGCGCCGCCTGAGAATACTCTGCCCTGTCGACTTTGCTGTGCTGAGGCACCGGGTAGCCTCAGGTGGTGGACTGCTGTATGATCTGGGGACGATGGCTGCTCGGAGACCAGCCTGTGCACTACTGCGCAAGATCGAGGGAGAACAGTAATATTTCCCCTTCAGGGGACATGTCGTAAGGGCCCCTGGTGCCTGGGAGCCCCATCAGAGGTGAGTGCTCACCAACTTATCCGGGCCCGACAAGCACATTGTAACTTGCCTCTGCCCTCAGCAAGTAGTTGGGCTGTGAGGCGTCCCTCCCTTGAATCTCTGGACTTCCTGGGCGACTTGAGTGTGGCTGGGTGGCCCCTGTGAGGGTCCTGCTGGGCGTGCTTACTTTGTTCTCATGCTCCAGTCGCCACAGAGGCCATGTTGTTTGCTCTGGTCCTCGCGACCCCTAAGATTTCAATTGTGCCACACTAGGGCAGCTTCACACAGTGAGCTTAACCAGCACCTACTGCTTCTTCCGGGCCCTGCAGGTGGCAGGGAGCTGGCTGGGACCACTGAGCCTTGAGGTTGCCCCTGCAGTCCCATTGCACACTGGGTACACAGGGGGCACCCAGGAGAGATGGCTGGGCCGTGGGGGATGGGGCCGCAGGGCCGAAATCGGCCTGTGGAGGTGGCTGCATGGCCCTCCTCCTCTAATTAGTGAAGGCCAGGCCCCAGGGGTGGAGTCCTTGGGGCCAAATTCAGCCACTGGTGGAGGGATCACGTGGCCCCATTCTCCATTTATTTATGACCAGGCCCAGGGGAGGGGGTCCCTGGGTCAGAAATTGGCCCGGAGCGGGGGACTGTGCCACCCCCTCCCCTGTTGAATGAAGACTGGGCCCCGGGGGTGTGGTCCCTGGGGCCAAAATCGGCCCAGGGAGGAGGGCTGTGCCAACTGTTCCTCCATTATTTATGGCCGGGCCCAGGGGATGGGGTCCCGGGAGTCCAAAACGACCCCGGTAGGGGGCCGCACAGCCCTTCTCCTCTATTGAATAAAATCTGAGCCCAGATTAACCTATAGTAATTAAAATTAATTTATGGTAAAAATACCATAGACATTCACTTAAAAAAAAAAAGGTTACAGGGACGTTATAGTTAGGAAATAGAATTTCTAAAACATTGAAATTCACTGAAAAAACACATAGGTTACAGGGATGTTATAGTTAGGTTCTGAATTTACCTATACAAAACTATAGAAACTCAGCGGTTAGAGTTATTTCAAGTAACTATAACTCGCACCCTAAAGTAACTATAATTCGTGCATTCGCCGTGCACTGCTAATTACACCAGATATTACAGCACTCATGACAACTTATATAACGTTATTAAAAATATAAATTAAGTATTAACAGTCAAATTAGTGACTAAAAAACTGTGCATGGTGAGGGCGAGGGTTATAGTTACCTTAGGGTGTGAGTTATAGTTACTTGAACTAACTCTAACTATAACTGCGAAATTCTGGGGTTTCGTCAGAGTAATTTCAGAACCTAACTATAACGTTCCTGTAACCTTTGTGTCTTCAGTGAACATATATATATATATATATATATATACACACGAACATATGTTTACTTTTTCTAAATTGTTGTCAGAATGACATATGATGAAAATAGGCATGAACCAGACCCCAGAATCTAAATAATGTTGACAGAAGTGAAAACATTGTCACAAATTCAAAGCATTGCTGTTTGTTTGAAGAGGGAGATCATTGTACCCAGTAGTGCACAAGTTCTAAAAAATAATGAAGGCTCTAATTAGTATATGTAATTTGTAGTGACATGACAGGAAGTGGCTAGTCGCCTCCGCTATCCCTCGTGTAAAAAGGAAGGAGTCTATTACAGTGGAAGCTGAGAAAGCCCTTGCTACACATGTACAGCTCGATAGCAGAGCTAAACAATCTTTCATGTGTAGGATTGTGTAGAGCTTGAGGAACAGTGATTGCTAATCATCCATGTCCGAGAACTATTAGCAGGCTCATTTTTGCTTGAGGATACAACAGGGATAGAATATTTAAAGCAGCTCTGGCTGCCCAAAGCTCCCTTATGTGCAGATCATTTAAGTTTTCCTCAAGGTAAATCCAGAAGGGTGTTTTTCCATTAGAGCTTGTAATATCTGTCCATATTGAATGATCTGAAGTGTTTCCTTTAGAACCTGTTAGTATGAAGCACATTCACAGGCATCCTCTGGTCTGGCTATGGATTGTTTTTGTTATTCCCAATTCTAATTGAATTTGAGCTTGGGAGACATTTCTAGGCAACCGAGCTATCTATCTGTATGTCTTTGGCTTCTCTTCCATGAAGAGCTTCACAGCCGTAGGAGATAATAGTGAGCAATTTAGCACTAATTATTTTTAACATGGATACCACAGTCTGGCCCCATATTTTCTCGCAAAACACAAAGACGTCTGTCATCAAGAATGCAGCTTTAGCTTTGGTAAACTCTTTATGGGCCTGGAACTTTGCGCGATTATGAGGACTCACAAATATTTATATTTCTTTGCTTTCATAACTTGATGATCATTTAGGTGCCTGGAGCCATAGACTCCCTTGGTGTGTTCCACTGGCAAGGGCTGCTCATTCTGACCATGGTAACAGTTGTTGGAACCATCCACTTTGGATATTGAGCCAATTCTTACTATGTAAACATGTTTCTTGTTTCTTTTTTACAGAAATTGTGTAAACATTAAAGTTGAGGGATCTGTTTTGTGTTTTAGTGGCACTGGTGTCACACTGCTGTCCTTCTCAGACAATTTCAGTCCCAAATCCATAATGCCAAAGTGTTTCTCGGTCTAGGGAGAACTGGATCTCAAAGGACTCACCCCAATAACGTTGCCAGACGACTTCATGCCACTCAGTACACAACAATATAGTTGTGGGTTTTTATTTAACAACCAAATGCATTCTGGTAGCTGTCATTTTGAATGCAGCGAGTGACATTGCTTCGGCTAAATGACCAGATGACAGTGGTTTATAAAAGGCAATCCTGTGTCTGGTTCAGTCTACAACCCTGGAAAGTTGCTCAGCCCAATGGGAAAGCACCTCCAGTCCAGGTTATTTACTTATTTATTTGTGCACCCTGTGATCTATAGTCTTGTTTAGGCCATTATTAATAAATAGGACCAGGAGTCCCAGAAGGCAATGACAAATTAGGGACTGGAACCGTTAGCCACACATGGACCTGGGAAACATGGCTGCTATTATACAGTCAATTTATGTTCGAAGCACTCCTGTCTTGACTTTCCTGTGCGGCCTCAGAAGTGCCCTGTTACAGCATGTTCCTTCTCAGAACGAACTCACTCAGCTTAACAGGCACCCTACCTCAGGGCTTAGCTACCATTGGTGCAGCAGGTGCAGTTGCACCGGGGCCCGGGGCCATGTGGGGCCAATTGAATCCTGATGATTGTGAGATTTTACTATCCCAACAGCAGTCAAATGGGTTATTTTCCTTGCTTGCGCAAGGTCCATGTCATCCTGGCTATGCTGCTGTGGTGCCTTCCCTCAGCCCTCTCTAAACTGACTCCGTTGACCCTGGTTCAGTCTGGAGCACGGGCCAGCCTCTAGGTAGAGCAGAACAGGTTAACGGCGACTCACTCTTTCCTCTGCCCACAGGAAACCCAGAAGGAAAGTGAAACCTGAAATATATCTATATAAGTAGAGAGCAGAAGCTACAAAGTCCGACACGTGGCTGGAGCCGAGGAGATGCCGCCTTGTCAAGTGAGTTAAACTCCCTTTATTTATTGTTTGTGGGGTTTATTTATAGGCAGCATAGGTCAACTGAATTGCCATCGTCGGGCTGGCCTTCAGGGCAATCCAGCAGTGCCCGGCCAGCTGGCCTCACAGGTCAGTGTGTTGGCCGTTTTTTGGGCTGTTTGTGATTGTATTTTATGAGCTGCTGGCCCGGTTTTTACTGTTGAATCCCCTGATATTAAAACAAACATTACCCGCAGCAAGGTCAAATCCCTGCGGTTTTCCATACATTGTAAAACCTATTACATAGGTGTCTTTAGTTTGCAAACATGGGCCACTTTTTCTGTTTTTCAATGTCAGTAATGAGCGGTGGGAGGGTCACTTTTATTTTGGAACCCCGGCCTATTTTCTCTACCAGTCGGACCCTGCTTGGCAGCTGAGGAAACAGTGTTTGTTGCAAAAACATATTAAGTGTTATTTTCTGAAAGTGAAGTGGCGATTGTAGGACGTAGCTGACAGGGGAGTTTGGAGAGATTCGAGGGCTTTCCTATTGAGTTGTATTTTGATATGAGAACAACAAGTGAGTGCCTGTTAGTGGAGCATTAAAGGATGCTTTGGTGTGAATTTGTTGGCATTTTTCATAGGTAGAAGGAATACTACGGTTTGTTCTTAATGAAAATGCCATATACACCTTGAGTTTTTATATTGCTTAGGTTAAATACCTTGGTCTTTTGACAGCATATTTGTCTGGGCAGGTCAGACAGAAACGTCATTGCGCCATCATGAGAACTGGAGATGAATCTTCACTTGACCGAGACCCGGCGGAGCTTCCTTAGTCCCGCACTACCAGTGGCTACTTATTCAGGTGGCCTGGCCACATCAAAACTATAAGATTCTTGAAAATACTACAGATTTATTTACTTTCACCGGGGGGCTGGTGAAAGTCTCAGACAAAATGAGGATTTTATTGTGGGGATCAGATTTGAATTACCGATGCCGGTCATAATTCGTCAATCCTTGTAAAGGACCAGATTGTCCACACTTTAGCCCATTGACGCAGGCCTCGTGCGTCACCAGAATCTGGCACCAGTTTTGTGTCTTTGTTTTCTTTTGCATGTAGGAGAAATGTTTATTTGTCTCGTAATCCTAGGAAGTATGAGCTGGGTGTGGTGCATGATACAATCCTCACGTCGGAAACAGAAAATATGTGATATCAATGTGTGTAACAGGTTGCCTGGGTAATGTGTGCATTGCTAACTCTAACACTGCATAGCTTGTAACTACACCCTGTTGCAAATGCAAAGCGCTCAGTTATCCCTGTGGCTAGATATATGCTACAAAATACATTCAATAAATAAATGCAAAAAAATTAAATTGCCATCTGTAGGAGGCTGGCCCTCTATGTGGTGTGCAAAGCTAGGCACACCGTGCAGGGGTCCTGTGAACCAAAAGTGGATTTACAGAGGTAAAACCTAGACCACAAAATGCTTTAATTTATATAGTAGCTTGGTTGAGCAGTCAGGCTAATCTTGGAGAAGTGCAAAGCATTTGTTGTACTTACAGTATCAATAAATCATAGCACACACTCAAATGAATAACTCGAGAACAATTTATATGTACATTTTAATACAAGATCATCAAAATTGGTTAAGTACTTTTTGAGATAAGAGTTTTTGAAGTTTAATAAAAATAGTCTTTTTCATGAGTAATTACGCACCATAGCAATCAATGATAGATCACCTTTAAAAATACACAGAAAATCATACAGTGCAGTTACCAAGTTCTCCTTTGGCAGGTAAGTCAAGGTCATCATTGACCACTATGGGTCAGCTGCAGAGGTTCGAGGGGGCTCCTGGTTCCAGCGGGAGCAGCGGGAAGTGGCCACTGTGAGGGGCCATTTGGAAACGTGCTGCACAGGTGAGTTTAAAGGTGGATTCTGGAGGTTCCCTTGGAGTGTTGAGGTTGCAAGGGTGGGGACCCTTAGCACACAGCTGGGCCTTTGATACAGTTGACAAATACTCTGAGTATTGATAGGGTTCAGCCGCAAGAGGGTGTAGTGCCACCAAACTTGGCACACTGGCAGAGTTTGTCCTCGTGGTCAGTGGTGTGACGTTTGGTCTGGCTGCAGTGTTCGGTTCTGGAGTTAGCAGCTAGTCAGTGAAGTGGACCTCACTGGCTTGCTGGTTCCTTGTAGATTTAGAGTGGTACCTCCACCCCGGAGCGAGTTCTTTGGCAATTAGTGAAGCCTGGAGGTTCTCTTGGGTTTATCAGAGTTTTTCCAGTGTCCAAGCAACTCCTCAGTGGTGATTGTCGGGTCCTGGGTGCAGCAGGCAAGGTTTGGGGCCTTTTCTTGGTGCAGCAGGTCCACAGTTCTTGTGCCTTGGTTCTTCTTTGTTGCTAGTCCTCTTGTGTCCATCAAATCTAATTTCTTGGTCTAGGGATGCCCATTAAATACTGTATTTAATAGGCATTTTAGAGGGAACCTGGTAGTGGCCAGTGGGCCACCTAGCTTAGAGTGGTTACACCCACTAAGTGACCACTTCCGGCGGGCAAAGATCACTTCCCTATACCTGATTGGCTATTTTCCTTACAGCTAAGATGGAGGAAAATGAACTGGAGAGTCCACCTCGCATGCAACACCTTAGGGGTGATGCATCCTAGGTAGGGCCACTCCTTCTACCCTTTGTTTGGTTTTCCCGCTGTTGCTTCTGCCAAAAGTTGGGGTTTGCAAAGGAGGAGGCCATCTGCTGCTAGCAGCAGACTTGGGTATCGAGTTTCAAGGGTGGTAAGCCCTTAGAAGGTATTAGGCAGGGCTGTGTACATTCCTGGGGAGGTGGGGTAGCGCCTCTGCCCGGGAAGGCCTTTGTTCTCTGGTCCCAGAGAGCAATGGCTCTCTCCGCAGGGGTCCAGAATTCTGTCTGGTGGTGGCAGGCTAGTTGGGACGGACCAGCAACCGTGCCAGGGGAGTTAGATTTTGCAGGGGGCACCTCTAAGGGAATCCCCTAGGTACATTTTGTAATAAATCCAATACTGGTACCAGCTTGGATTTATCATTTTGAGCTGTTTGTTAGCAAACAACCCAGGGTTCAGAGTGGCCATCATGTAGCTGTGAAACTCATACTTACCAGTGTCCAGCACATGCATTTAAAATGGCTGCTCTGTTCACGCACTATGTCTAAGGATTGGCAAGGGCACAGTGGGGCATATTGCTCATGCAGCTATGCCTACACATACAGTTTAGTGTACCCTGCCTTAGGGCTGGAAGGCCTGCCAGAGGGGTGTCTCACCAATAGTGTATGCAGTGTATGGTGGACAGGGCACACAAGCAGTGTGCCATGTCAAATATGTGTTTTGGTGTGCATCAGAGCACTCAGCCTTCAATGGCAGTGCTGTGTGCATCTGGAACCATTGCCCTAGAGGGTGGCACAATCACTGCTGCTTCCCTAAGGGACCTACCCTCAGTGCCCCATGCTCTGGGTACCTAAGTACCATTTACTAGGGACTTATAATGACAGTGGCAGCTAAAGGTGTTGCCAATTGTATCAATAACTTTCCAATTGTTTATGGAAAGAATACTGCGCTGGGAACCTGGTTAGCAGGATACCAGTGCACTTCAGTCCAAGTTGCATTCAGAAACCAGACAAAAGGTGTGTGTGTGTTTGGGGGGTGACTTCAACAGAGTGTCAGTTTCCCACACAATCCGCCATCTGATCCAGTGATGAGCAATACTAAGGTAGCTCTGCCTTGGGCAGAGGTGGACATGAGGCAATGGCAGAGGAGGTTTAGTTGTTCTTGGAAGCATGGAAGCATTAAAGGCTGAGTTAATTTGATGTATCTTCTCCATATATTTGGAGAAATCCCTATATTGAAACTCTGTGTGCTTTTGAACTTTGTTTTGGGGAGATGTGCTTGTTACTGATCGCAGCTTTAGAGTTGAGAATATTTTTTTAATGTTGTTGAGAGGGCAGGAAAGATCGTAAGTCTTGTTTTGAGACATTCAGCATGAGCAAACAGGTGCCCATTTAATTGTCTATGCCAGTGTTTCTTAAACTTGGCTTCTGTAAACCCTCACTTAAGCCTTACTGGAATCCAGGGACCCCTTTTAAATCATTATTGGAATCCGGGGACCCTGGCCTAAGCAACTTTGGTGATTTGAACCACCACAACAAACACACAAAATATGGAAATACGTTTTCAATACACAAATGTTGAAATATGCATTTAACTCAAAAATAAATATAAAACAAATGTTTTGCAAATGTATGAGGAATTTTGTCATATGATTGGTGGTATGTGTTTCCTTCTGCAAATCACAGGAAAAACTCCTTTTTTGAGCAGACTTTGCATTCGGCATGAAATTCTGTTTGTGGTGCAAACAGGAGCTTGTGCCCATGCACGATTAACAACCCACTTTGCATTATAATATCAGCTGTCTTTTATTACTCACTGGGTGGTGAGTGGGACCACTCTCTTTGTCTTTTAATGGGAAGGTTGGAGCTTTTCTAAATTCAATTAAAGCTATCCATCGTCCTTCCTATAGTATGTTTGATGCACTTGTAGTGCTCCCACAAATCAATCACAGGGTACCAGGTTAAATGTTAGTCTCCAATTTCAAATTACTTCACATTTACAAAACATTTGAAAATGTTCACTTTTATATTATGCTCCTTTATATTTATGCACTTAAATAATCTGTTAATCTTATTTAATTTTCTAAAATGTCATGCAGCACCTGACTAGGCGTTGTGGGCCCCATAGCGGTTCACGGACTGCAGGTTAAGTGATACTGATCTATGTGGCTTCTGTCGTTGGTGCTCATGAATTTGAAACATAGTTGTGTGCCCTCTAAGTATAAGTGACACTGCGAACCCTGGTAATGTCTTTATTTGGTATCATGATATTTGCAAATCAATGTCAATGTTCCACTGAGGGAGACCCTGCAGATAGAACTAGCATCCGGTGAGAAGGTGTTATGTTCCTTGTTGTGTCACTCGATAATGATCAACATTAGAAAACATAGGGGACATTAAGATTATGTTACTTGGTACATGTTTTGTAAACTTCTGTAATTCCTATGGCTTTGTAGAGGAATAAGGGGGTTATTCCAACTTTGGAGGAAGTGGTAATCCGTCCCAAAAGTGACGGTAAAGTGACGGATATACCACCAGCCGTATTACGAGTCCATTATATCCTATGGAACTCGGAATACGGCTGGTGGTAAATCCGTCACATTTGGGACTGATTACCACCTCCTCCAAAGTTGGAATAACCCCCTAAGTGTTCAAAGGTTTGCAAAAAACACACAGCACTGGCAACACATAACCGGATTCTGGTTCTAAGCTCGATAACATGTTGGGGTTGAGAAAGAGTTGCAGGTGGTAGTAGAAATAAGGCTCAATGTTTGGTGTGTTAGGCTTTCCTTGTCCCATTGTAATTTCCCAGTCTTTGTGTGTATGCACACTACAGTTTGCTTGTTGTAGTGTTTCATGGTGTGTCTCTGTCCTAGTGTGTCAATATCTCTATTTCCCAGGGTGTATGCCGGTCTCTCTGTGCCAATGCACAGTAAGCGCTGCTGGTTGTATGCGCACCCAAAGTGTACTCCACCCTAGTCGAGGCTGGCTATTGCCCTTTCATATAATGCTATTTGCAGACTCAGCTGTTCGTGGCAACTGATTTTAGTGCAGAGGCATTATGTTGCTTTCCTTTTTACCTGATGGTAAAGTGGCCCACCAGCCCCTCCTTTAAGACCCCTCCCACCTCCAGTTTCACAAATTCCCCTCTTTTGTTTTGTGTAATGTATTCTAGCTGTTTATTGGGCAATGATGGGGAGATCATCTGCAGGCCAAAGCGAGTCATTTAAAAAGCTTGGCGAATGCAGAACAAAATGATTGCTTTACTTCCCTTCATTTTGTAATATTTTTCCTTGTGGGCATAACAACCTGCCTACTGCTGTTTCTGGGATCAGATTGAGATGCCTTGTAGACTTCTGGATGTGTTGGCAGACCCTACATATAGGTCCTTCATGGGCAGAATCTGCCCATTTGCTCTACCTGAGAACCGCTGTCACCTTTGTGTTGTGCTGGGCTTCACCTACTAGACTTGGTAAACAGGAACAGGCCCCGGACACTGCAAAAACCTTTCATTGTGACTTGTTCTCAAGAAAGGAACACTGTGCTCTAAATGTGTGGAGAGGAGAAGGTTCCTGACCAGGAAGTATAAAGTGCATGTCTGCCCAGACTGAAGCCTGCACGAAGCTCGTGTCTTGAGTGAGTGTGCAGCCCAGGAACCATAAGCATCTTGCATCCAGCTGGCCTACAATGAAGTACATAGTTCATGACCAAAAAAATGAGGATATTAAAATAGAATTTCAGGATTGCTTTGTTCCTAATCTGCAGTAGGCGAGAGCCTGTATATTCCTGTCCTGATGCAGTCAAAGAGGGATACAAAGAGTTTATTGTTCAGCCCTCTAGCGTAGGTCATGTCTCAGCTGAAGCAGCTGATCGCCATGGTTCTGGAACAATCAGACCCAACTTTTTAGCCCTTACCGTCCGTGACAGATTGCTGTTCAAAGTTATAGTATCACCTAACCCTAAATATCAGTTCCCGCTGTTAACTTTTTACACCCAATTCTGTTGGAGCTGTCAATGGCCAAATGTACTCTTATTGATGCCGTTTAACAGTTTAACGATGCCCCCCCCCCTAATGTTATGGTTCCCAATGAGAACAATCTTTGGCTAATAGCCCATCAGCAGCACAAGTATTGTGCATTCAGTTTGACTTTGGGACCAGTTTCACTTTCTTATTGGTCTCCCCTGAACTGTGCTGTTTCTAGACACTGAATATCGGTTCCTTAGTTTCTGAGCTAACTTGACACTGAGACACTCTGACTTTGGGTAAGGGAAGCTAGGAACATATAAACATCAAGGTTCACTTGCATAAAACCCATGTTTCTCATGGATGAAAGGACTTTAGGTGTCATTAATCGGCTCATGGATTTGGCCGGCCTAGCCAACAGGACTGCGGAGAAACTTAAAGCAAAAGGACACATGTGATCGCAAGATTCATATGTTTCTTTCTAGCACTGTTGACCCATTGACTTAGCATTCTAAACACCACTCAAAGTCTATGACTTGAGACTCCAGAGTTTTATGGTTTAATTGTAGATGAACCTTCACCGATAGAATAACATTGACTATAGGTCAAATGCTATTTGAATTATAGTGGCTTAACGTGTAAGCTGTAGAGTTATATTTGGTGCCATATCTCAGCCCTAAAAGGTGCTAGGATCTTCTTGTTTTCTGTCTTGTCCGAATTTTGACTCCCCCACTTTTCTTCATGTAAATAAAAGTTTGAAGAAGAGGAGTGGTTGCTCTCAGACAAGGAAGTTTCATTATTTGTTATATTCAGGCAGTGGTTTCAAGTCTGATTTTTAATTCCATAAAGAATATTTGAGGAGAAGGTATGATTACCATCAGATATGACTATTTGAGCATCGGTAGTAGTCTAGTATTGGTTCCCAGTGATATAATTTGTGTACTAGTACTTTTGTCCTTCATATCACATAAACACTTGTAAAGGAACTTGGGGCCTGATCATGATCAAACTGGAAAAATTGGGTACTAATCGCACACCTGTTCATTTACAAGAGCACAGGTTGTGATAATTAGAGAGGTGTATAGCTTGCATCCGCTTATGGTTTGTACACCTGAGATTAGGAAATGACGTGCAGTTTATGCACAATTACACCCTTTAACAAGTGTGCAAAACAATATTTTGAGCAGCTTGCTCCCCTGATATGCAGCAGTTTTTTTTCTTCTGCTAATCACAGAAGAAAGCTCTTATGTGGGGCACACTTTGCACTCGACTTGTAATTCCATTTGTGGCGCAAACAGGAGTTACTGACATACTTTGCATTACAATTTTGTCTGTCTTTTATCATTTACTCGGTGGTGAGTGAGACCATTGTCCTTGCCTGCACTACGGCCAATCACACCCTTGCTATACCACTGAAGTCAGGGTCACTGGACTGACAGTGGAAATGTTACAACATAACTGCGTTATCAGAAGAAGCACCATAGACTTAAAGGGGTATCTGTGGGAGTGATGACATGCCCTCAGCTGTAAATGGAACAACATCAGTGTCACTGGACTAACAGTGGAAACACTACAGTGACAAACGACAGTCAGAAGCACAGCAGAATTACAACGTTCTCTTGCAGTGTCGTGGAGTTGTTATGATCTGAGAGGTACAAGTTAACTAGGATTGAATGGGAATCTTCCTTTACTTGAGTAGTTGGGCTGATGCCTATTGTTTCCACTGCAGGCCCGCAGCGGCATTAGGTTGCACCTGTCACTTATTCCCATTTACATAATTATTGACTTTCTCAAACCCTGTCCCATTTATATATCTCTACCATTCACCTTCCTTGCACTTAGGGCTAATTGACTCTCCACCATGTGGAGAACTGGCTCTCCCAGCCCAAAGACAAAGAAGCTCGCTACGATCTTGATTCTCTTCCCTCAGAAACTCTTGTTGTGGGACCTGTGCAGCGTCTGAATTATCTACTGTAGTGCAGTTTTTTGTTGACATTGCTGACACTGGTGCAATGGAAGGAGGCATTGTATGGGGTGTTGTGACCATTTGGAATGATGGACTCAGGGTGAACCAGACCACAGATTGCATGTACACTAAGACTGACCTCTCCCTGATTCTATAAAGAGAGGCCAAGGGTTGTATAGACCAGGAGAAGCCCAACCTTCTTTCTTTGTAGCACAAGGATCAGTATTCACAGGTGTCAGAGAGGGGAATCTCTCTCCCCAGGCAATCTACCCACCCTGTTGAGTTGCCCCCGTAGTGTTTTTAAATCTTTGTATCATTTAGTAATCTGCTAATATTATTTAAATTGGGGAATCCACTGAGTAGGCATCGTGGACCCCAAGTCAAGTACCCGTGGTCGAATATTGTACTGAAGTTACCCATAGCCGATTACGGCAAATCTATGCATATATATGCCGAGTCATGAACGGGCCAATGTATATCTCATGACATTAGGCTAAATGTTAGCATGCTTAAAGCAACCTGTCCATCTGCCTTACCCCAAGGAAAACACCAATATCTTTGGTACCTTTGTAATACATGGTGGACCAAAAAGCGGGAGTGGGCTCCATGCTCCGCTCCTATATCAGATGAACCACAGAGAATGGAAAAATCTTTTCTTCCTTATTATTATGAGCAACACAAAAATGTAGGAAAGCAAAGCTGACATGTGTCACAGTGAAGTGTTTACACTTGCAATCAGGGTAGATGTCAGATGCCACAGAACTCTTTCGGCAGCAAGATTTAGGAAGCCAAGAAGACCAGTTTTAGCTGACAGCTGTCCTGGTATCTTCTTTACGATAGTGGTACAGGACTGCTGTGAGAAGCTGCTTCTCTTGTTTTGGCAGAATTCTCCCTTCTACAAATGAACTTAATGAGGGTATGGAGACAATTAGGCACAGTGGGGGAGAGTAGCAGTTAGAAATATTTCGACTGTTGTGCAAACAGAAATTTCTTGCAACCTATGGGGAATGCAAAGGACGCAAAAGACCCCCTCCTCTTCCTTGAGCCTTGGCCAAAACATGGAGAAGAGGGAGCATTTGTAACCCTCATGGTCCATTTGCAAGTCCAGGGAGGCTGAAAACACTACACTGAGCCCTTGGGCAAGATAGAGTGGAAGAATAATAACCCTCCTCAGTATGAGCCAAGGACAGGAAAGAGAATACATCCTGACTTTGGGTAAGGTGATGTGTAGTGTTGTAAAGGACTGGATGACACCAATAAAATCCTTCTTGGCCAATTGGCAAGAAAAGGCAAGATTTTTTTAACATCACCACTGTGGAGGTTTTTGAAACCCTTTTTGACCTGGCCATGCCACAGCACTTGGGGGTGAAAGCCCTTTTAATTTTTGTATCACTTCCCATTCTGCCTCAGGGATGGGAACCACATCCCGCCCACTTACCCCTAATAAAGCAACAGTTGTCTCAATGCTGTATTCTAGCTAGTGCCACATTGTGATTGCCTATAATCCATCTGAAAGATTGTAGGCAATCACATTATGGTATTTATCCAAAATTACCACTTTTTAACCAGTGAGCGTAGAGGATGCTCATTAGTTTCACAAAACGCTAACAATATGCAAACATGAATATATATATATATACATGATTTGTTCATCCTTAGGTGTCACTTACCCTTTGCTGGTAACTCAGAAAGGGCTGAATGAAAATACACAAAAAAGTTGATGGGATGAACGCTTGCAATAAATTTAACCACTGGCAATTGCTTGGGGTAGTATTCCAAAGCATCGTACGTTTGCCGACTATGCCATCTCAGTTTTGACCTAGCCATATGCAAATCAGTCTTGGCCCTTCTCCAAAAGGAGCCATACAGCCCAAACTACCAAGTCAGGCATTCCCTGAACTGGAACACATGCAAACCAAGACTGGTTTTATCATGACTGGGGCTCATCAGATAAATGTAGCTTGACTTCAGTGATACGGTGCACAGGACCTACATTTGGGCATATCCTTGTCGCTTAGGATGGTACATAAAAGACACAAAAAGGGATGGGAGAAATGCTTGCAATGTCTTAACTACTAGCAGTCGCTTCAGGGGTGCTTTCTAACCCACCATTCTTTTGCCCACCATGCCTCCTCAGTGTGGACCCAGCCATATGCAAATCAGTCTTGACCCTGACCTAAAAGAAACAGTACAGCCCGATATTCCAGGCCTTCTCCCTCACCCAGAAAACAAGCAACCCAAGACCAGTTGCACCCTGGTTGGAGCTCGCCAGTTTTAGTGCAGCTTAATTCCATTGGCAAAGTGAGCAAGGGATCCACATCTGGGCATACCCTTGGCACGTTCAGCAGTGTGATGAGAATAAAGTTCGGGTCCGAGACAGAAGTAAGTTGAAATAGCAAGTTTATTGCTAAACGCGACCTAGCGTCCAGCCACTCTGGAGAGGCATCAGTAACTGTCTTCTCCAGAATGACTAGACGCCAACATTCTACAGAACACAGCGCAGAACCAAAACATAACATATCCTCCTATCTTCACACTGAGTAACTAATAAAGAATGATAAACAAAAACAACAAGAGAAAACGGAAAACAAGTTGTACTAAGAATACATGTTACTAATGACATAGTTCTTCAAATAATTAATACATTAATAAAAAAAACAATAAAGCAATAATTTAGAACAAAAGTTACTTCATAACATAGTCCTTCAGATAACTAGGACACTTATGAATCCTCATCAGTTGTTTACGAATGGATGTCTCCACTTGAGGTGTACTTGCACCTTGTTTCTCACCCTCTTGAGTTTCACTTGCACCTTGTATCACACCTTCTTGAGCTGTACTCGTGCTTTGTATCTCAACCTCTCCAGCCTCTTCACGGGTTCCATCACTCACACCAAAGGTAGATGCTTCTGAATCAACCTCCATCTTACTCTCATTCCCCAAGAAAAAGGAACTCGAGCACTCTTCCACCTCTTGACTTCGGGCACACGCTCCACTTCTCTGATACAAAGCCACATTTCTCACATTCCACTTCTCCCCTCCTTCAATCTCAAGTTGAAACTTTCCCACCTTCTTCACACGAAAAGGGCCTTTAAATCTCGAAACGCCCCCCCTTGACTCTACCTGACTTGACCTTAACCCAATCCCCTACCTTCAACTTATGGTTGTGATGAGGGATCACAACCTTCTCACCACTTGACATCTTGACTCCACCTGAAGCAACCCACTCTTGAAGCCAGGGAGGAATCAATTTCGACCCTATCGATCGATGCACATTCTTCTATCAGCAGAAAAATGTCTTAGCAAAGAAAATGTCTTATTGATTTACATACGTATCACTCGCTGCCTCTGTAATATAAATATCAGTCTGATATCGAAGAGTATTCATTCGAGCAAGTGAGAAAAAGATCTAATCACATTCACCATACCTCTGGTTTGCTTTTCAGGAAGACCCCAAGCCTGGAGACCTTATTGAGATATCCCGAACTTTCTACCAACACTGGGCAATCTACGTGGGTGATGGTTATGTGGTGCACCTGGCACCTCCTGGTAAGAGCTAGCTCTGACGTGTGCTCTTTTTAACATGACTCGCTGTAAGATTCCAATGAGGCCCAGTAATCGTGGGCTAAGATCAGAGAAAACAGCTCTTGACGTCTTAATGTTGACATATTACGATAACAAGTGGTAGCTTTTACTGCAGGCTCCACAGTTAGCCTGGAGTCGAACAAACCGCCTACCATAAGTTATGTACAGATGAGATCCTGTATTCGCCCACACCTGCACATATACATCTGCACATATGCATGCAAGCAATCACAAATGCACTCACGAGTTTTACAGAGTTTGAGCACTGTTTTTTAATGCATCGTTTTTTGGCATTTTGGACCAAGGATACAACCCAGTAAAACCTTCCAGCAATCATTATTATAAAGTACGTTAATTAACACCATCAAAAAAGATGTAACAATGTCTGATCTATTTAGACCAGGCTTCTCAAACGAGTAGCTCCCCCGCTACCTGAAAGTAGCTCCCACGTGTGGAGCTCACCCTCCCAATTTAGAAAACTTTATTTAGTTGAATTAATATATGTATCCCAAAATGAAAAACTTGTGTGTGAGATGAAAATGTGCGTATTTTGTGATGTTTTGGAGAAAAATGATTTTTAACATACATTTAAAGTTCATATTTGAGTGAAAAATCATGCATTATTACTATTAGTATTACCCTGGTGCCAGAGACATTTCAGCTGCAGCTGTCCTTTCTTACCAATTTAGAGGTATTCAGAATTGAAGAAAACATTTTACATTACCACTGGCGAGAGTGCTGATGCACTGAGGTGATCAGGGCTGGTAATCTTGCATGGGCTTTCCATTGATGTACCCTTATGCCAAAAAAGGCAAGCCATGCAGCACAATGCAGCATATTTTTGATAGCATTCCTTTATTATTTTGTAATTTGTTGATATGTCAGTACTGTCTGGGCAAAGATTACATATCATTAGTGCCAATTTAACAACCAAATATAGAAATAAGCAACTGAAAGATGACCAGTTAATCTTTACGAAGGGCCTACCAATGAGTGCAAACATGTCACTGCGTTTTAGTAACATTTGATCAGTTTGAGCTAGAAACACATTTTTTGGTTAAATCTGCAGATTGTGCAGCAGATGATAGATTATGGGACAACACACATAAATCTAGTGCTGTAGAATTCCATAATTCCAGTCACTCTGGTTTTTCCCTCTGGGGATGTGTCCATATTATTGAAGTCCTATTGTTCCAGCCATCTGCCCCAAATATATATATATATATATATATATATATATATATATATATATATATATATATTTGTGGACATCCTCGCAGTTCAGAAACCTTTGTATTCACAATTTTGCAATGTACGAGTCCTGCTCAGGGGCGTCGTTTCCACTAGTGCAGCAACTGTAGTGGCATCGGGGCCTAGAGGCCTGAGAAATCCACTGACCACAAGATTATTGATGTATTTGATTATTCAAACAGCAGCCACTGGACACATTTCCTTCTGTGCACTAGGGCCCACAACACACTAGCTATGCTACTGGCCCACTCTCCAATTAGTCCTACTCGGAATTGAGTTGCCTACTACGATTGTGACATGTCTCTTTTTGCAATCACCAAACCCAAACTAGTAAAAGCGTTCATATACCTATTCATTTGTAGCTCGACCAGGATATGTACCAGTTCTGTATGCAGAGAGAGAACATTGTTGCATTATGTTATTTTTGATGGAATATTTGTCACCTAAACTTTGGAGCAGTTCTAATTCTTTCCAATACTACTGCAGTAATTTAATAATCTTTGCACTTGTTTTAAATTATCACAATATGCTTTGTTAACATACGAAACTATACTGACTCAGTTTCATTTTTAGTATTACATGAGCTAAAAGCTTTATTTAGAATGCATCCTATAACCTACCTTAAAGCAAACATATCCTATTGCACTAAATATAGTTTATCCTGGAGTCCATCAGTAGGGTGTCCCAGAAAATACCATAGATTCGTCATGCGTTAGACGACATCTTGAAAACAGATGTAACAAAGGTCCATGTTCCTTCTTTTATACTGTCGACTTATGATGTCAGGGTTACGGCAGAGAATAAATTCATACACGCAATCATTCCTCCAAGCCCATGTGAAAGGTCTAGTTAGTTTTTTTAATGGAAACACAATTTTACGTCATTCTATCACTGTAAGGTGAATACTTACTCATTGCTGATTTGTCTAAATAAAAAAAGGTAAGAAAAGAATTCAAGGGGGGTCATCACAACTTCCCAATTTCATACATGCAACTAATCAACTGAGAGAGGACCCACTAACAGTGGTTCTTCTGTACTACTAATGTACTAAGCGATAGGATTACGTTGAAGCAGCTAAGTGGAGGAGACAGACACTAGTTGAGTGATCCAGGAGGTGATAGAGTGGATGATGAAAAAAAAAAGGGTGTTATTGTGCAGTGGTATACAGTACTAATATTTATGCTGGGTAATTAAAATGAAAGGGAGGTTGGCCATTGTTGTAGTTTAAAGATCGAAGTCTAGGGAGTCCAATAAAGTACGAAGGTATATGGTGGAGTTCATGTAGGAAAGTACCATCTTTCTTGGCATGTTACTCCCAATTTCTACCTGTATGTCAGTATGCCTGTATGTCAGTATGCCTGTCTCACTGGGATCCTGCTGGTCAGGATCCCAGTGCTCATAGTTTATGGCCTAATGTGTGTGTTGTTAGTAGTGCCTAACTGTGTCACTGAAGCTCTGCTAACCAGAACTTCAGTGCTTATGCTCTCTCTGCTTCCAAATTAGTCACTATAGTTTAGTGACTTTATTTACCAATTTAAATTGGCACACTGGACCCCCCTTATAAGTCACTAGTAAATGGTACCTAGGTACCCAGGGCATTAAGGTTCCAGGAGATCCTTACGGGCTGCAGCATTTCTTTTGCCACCCATAAGGAGCTCAGACAAACCCTATCACAGGACTGCGACTGCAACCTGCATGAAATAGTGCACACACTATTTCACAGCCATTTTCACTGCACTTAAGTAACTTATAAGTCATCTATATGTCTAACCTTCATTTACTGAAGGCTAGGTGCAAAGTTACTAAGTGTGAGGGCACCTTTGCAATAGCAAAGGTGCCCCCACGCTGTCCAGGGCCAAATCCCCTGACTTTGTGAGTGCGAGGACACCATTACACGTGTGCACTACATAGATAGCAATACCTTATGTAGCTTCACAATGGTAACTCTGAATATGGCCATGTAAGGTGTCTAAAATCATGGTATTGTCTCCCCATTCTAAATCTGGTATTGGGGGGCCAATCCCATGCATCCTGGGGGCTCCACCATGGACCCCCAGTACTGCCAAACCAGCTCTCTGAGGCTTGCACTGCAGCTACAGCTGCTGCCACCTCACAGACAGGGTTCTGCCCTCCTGGGGTCTGAGCAGCTCAGTCCCAGGAAGGCAGAACAAAGCATTTCCTTTGGGAGGAGGGTATTACACCTTCTCCCTTTGGAAATAGGTGCTACAGGCTTGGGAGGGGTAGCCACCCAGAGCTTCTGAAAATGCTTTGAACGTCCCTCCTTGCATAAGCCAGTCTACCCTGGTTCAGGGACCCCCAGTCCTTGCTCTGGCGCGAAACTGGACAAAGGAAAGGGGAGTGACCACTCCCCAGTCCATCACCACCCCAGGGTTGGTACCCAGAGCTCCTCCAGTGTGTCCCTGGCATTAGCCATTTTTTTTTCCAGGGTGTGGGGACACTCTGGAGATCTCTGAGTGGCCAGTGCAAGCAGGTGACGTCAGAGACCCCTCCTGATAGGTGTATACCTGGTAAGGTAGCCAATTCCCCTCTCAGGGCTATTTAGGGTCTCTCCTGTGGGTTCCCCTTCAGATTCAGCTTGCAAGTACCCATCAAGAATCCTCTGCAACTCCTGCTTCATCCTCTGACCGTCAGATCAACCGCAGCCTGCCCCAGGAACCGAAGTAACTGCAACAAATTATCCAGAAATGCTACAGCGACTCTGCAACCTCAGCTCCAGCCAGCAACGGTTTCCAAGGTGTGTACGCTCTGGGGACTCCCTGTCTTCACCCTTCACCAGAAGGACGAATAAATCTCCCATGGAGTGACAGAGTCACTTCCCTGCTCCAACAGGCACCTTCTAAGGCGACAACTGGTTCTCTTGGATTCCTCTCCTGGTGATGAGCATGCTCCCTGGAACACAGGTGGTGGACCCCTTCGACACAGACTGTCCTAAGGTCCAGCTGTCCAAATTTGGAGGAGGTAAGAGCTTGCCTTCCTCGTTTGTGACAGTACCCCTATGAACCGCGTCATCTTCACCTCCCGAGGCATCTGTGCACTAATTGCAAGAATCCTTCGTGTATAGCCTGGCCCAGGTCCCCAGCACTCTATCCTGCAACGCACAACTCACTGAGTTGTTCTCTGGCAGCGTAGGACCTTCCTTTGTAGTGCTGCAGCAACCACAATTTGCACCTTCTTTATCCCCGTGTCCTGAGACCTCCGTAGGTGCTGCCTGATCATCTGTGGGTTCCCTCTAGTGTTGGGAGCCCCCTCTGCCTCCTCAGTCCGAGATGAGGCCCCCATGTCCCACCAATGCTGGGCATTCCAGGGCATACCTTTGCTCTTACCAGGGCTCAGGCTAAGAAGCAAAGAGGACAGAGAAACTTGGATCCTGGAACAATGGACCAAATTCTCCCAAAAACTAGGGGTAGAAAGGGCAAACCCTTGTCCACTATCCCTCCTCCTCCAGGTGATTCCCCTTTTGATGAGGAGGAGTCTCTCCCTGTGCAGAACCTACACCAAAGGAGCTTAAAACTGACACAGCTCTATCACTCTATCCACTCCGGCGCCCCTTCGGATCCCTGCCCGCACTTCATCTTTAACAAAGCCGACGACATCATCGCCCCGCACCTCCAGACCGTCATCAACTCTTCTTTTTCTTCTGCTACCTTCCCCGAATGCTGGAAGCACGCTGAAGTCAACGCCCTACTAAAGAAACCTACGGCTGACCCAAGCGACCTGAAAAACTTCCGCCCCATCTCTCTTCTACCTTTCCCAGCCAAGGTAATAGAAAAGACCGTCAACAAACAGCTGACCACCTTCCTGGAAGACAACAACCTGCTCGACCCTTCACAAACCGGATTCCGAACCAACCACAGCACGGAAACCGCCCTCATCTCAGTCACAGACGACATCAGAACCCTGATGGACAACGGTGAAACAGTCGCCCTCATTCTCCTCGACCTCTCGGCTGCCTTTGACACCGTCTGTCACCGCACCCTAATCACCCGCCTACGCTCCACCGGGATCCAAGGCCAGGCCCTGGACTGGATCGCCTCCTTCCTCGCTAACCGCTCCCAAAGAGTTTACCTCCCTCCGTTTCGCTCAGAACCCACCAAGATCATCTGCGGCGTACCTCAAGGCTCATCGCTCAGCCCGACACTCTTCAATGTCTACATGAGCCCCCTCGCCGACATCGTACGCAAGCACGACATCATCATCACCTCCTACGCCGACGACACCCAACTTGTACTCTCCCTCACCAAGGACCCCGCCAGCGCCAAGACCAACCTACAAGAGGGTATGAAGGACGTCGCAGATTGGATGAGGCTCAGCCGCCTAAAGCTGAACTCTGAAAAAACGGAAGTCCTCATCCTCGGCAACACCCCGTCCGCCTGGGACGACTCCTGGTGGCCCACGGCCCTCGGCACCGCACCGACCCCCGCAGACCACGCCCGCAACCTCGGCTTCATCTTGGACCCTCTTCTCACCATGACCAAGCAAGTCAACGCCGTGTCCTCCGCCTGCTTCCTCACTCTCCGCATGCTCCGCAAGATCTTCCGCTGGATCCCCGCCGACACCAGAAAAACCGTGACCCACGCCCTTGTCACGAGTCGCCTGTACTACGGCAACACCCTCTACGTCGGGACCACCGCCAAACTCCAAAACCGCCTGCAACGCATCCAAAACGCCTCGGCCCGCCTCATCCTCGACGTACCCCGCAACAGCCACATCTCCGCACACCTGAGACACCTGCATTGGCTCCCAGTCAGCAAAAGGATCACCTTCCGTCTTCTCACCCACGCACACAAAGCCCTCCACAACAAGGGACCGGAATACCTCAACAGACGCCTCAGCTTCTACGTCCCCACCCGCCCCCTCCGCTCCGCTGGCCTCGCACTTGCTGCCGTCCCTCGCACCCGCCGCTCCACGGCGGGTGGGAGATCTTTCTCCTTCCTGGCGGCCAAGACCTGGAACTCCCTCCCCACCAGCCTCAGGACCACCCAGGACCACTCCGCTTTCCGGAGACTCCTAAAGACTTGGCTGTTCGAGCAGCGATAACCCCCCCTTTCCCCCCTAGCGCCTTGAGACCCGCACGGGTGAGTAGCGCGCTTTATAAATGTTAATGATTTGATTTGATTTGACAGCTGAGGTCTTGGGTGCGGGGGGCTGTCAGGTAGGAACTGAGTGTGGCACATCAGACCTGTCCCACACTAGTGGGTCTGAGACAGAAAGCTGTCAAACAGCAAAATGGGGATGACAATGATGCCCACAGAGTTTACTAGGAGAATAATCTCCTCTATACTGAGACAGGGAACCCTAAACCTGGTGTCAACAGGATACTGTTCATCCCTTTACAGAATAGGGAATTCCTCCTAACTCTGGCACATGACATTCCTTTGGCTGGACATTTGGAGCAAAGTAAAACATGGGACAGACTTGTTCCCCATTTTCACTGGCCTCATATGTCAGAGGACACTAAGGAGTTTTGTTGCTCCTGTGTCACCTGCCAAGCCAGTGGCAAGACTGGTGACACCCCAAAGGCCCCCTTAATCCCACTGCCAGTGGTTGGGGTGCCCTTTAAGAGGGTAAGGGTTGATATTGTTGCCCCCATGACCCCTCTACAGCTTCTGCAAATAGATTCATGCTTGTGGTGGTGGACCATGCCACAAGGTATCCAGAAGCTATCCCATTAAGGACCACTACAGCACCTGCAGTGACAAAGGCCCTCCCGGGAATATTTTCCAGGGTGAGTCTCCCTAAGGAAGTTGTATCAGACAGAGGTATTAACTTCATGTCTGCATACCTCAAAGCAATGTGGAAGGAGTGTGATGTAACATTCAAATTCACCACCCCTTATCATCCACAAACAAATGGATTGGTTTAGAGGTTTAATAAAACTCTCAAAGGCATGATCATGGGACTCTCTGAAAAACTCAGAAGGAGATAGGATGTCCTCTTGCCATGCCTCCTTTTCGCCTACAGGGAGGTACCCCAAAAAGGAGTGGGCTACAGCCCCTTTGAGCCTGTTAGGGGTCCCCTTGCTCTTGTGAAGGAAGTTTGGGAGCAACCTTTAAAGACCCCTTAACAAGACATTGTGGTCTATGTACTTGGCCTAAGATCCAGAATGGCTGAGTACATGAAAAAGGCCACTAAAAACCTTCAGGCCAGCCAAGAGCTCCAAAAGCAATGACATGACCAGAAGGCTGTCCTGACAGAGTACCACCGAAGACAGAAGGTGTGGGTTTTGGAGCCTGTGGCCCCAAGAGCACTGCAGGGCAAATGGAGTGGACCCCATCTCATTGTGGAGAAGAAAGATGAGGTCATCTACCTGGTGGACCTGGGCACTGCCAGAAGCCCCCTTAGGGTGCTTCATGTCAATCGCCTTAAACCTTACTATGATAGAGCTGATTTAACTCTATTCATGGCCACAGAAGAAGGGCAGGAGGAAGAGGCTGACCCTTTCCCTGACGTCTTCTCCAACACTGAAGCTGATGGCTTAGTGGAAGGAGTGGTGCTTGCAGACTGCCTCACCTCACTGCAGAGCAGAGGGAGGACTGCAAAAACCTCCTAGGGCAATTTTCTGACCTCTTTTCCCTCACACCTAGTACAACTACCTGGTGTGAACATTCATTTGATACTGTAGACAGTTTGCCTGTCAAAAGTAAGATTTATATGCAGCCTGACCATGTCAGAGATTGCATTAAATCTGAGGTGCAGAAAATGTTAGACCTGGGAGTTATTGAGCCCTCTGATAGACTCTGGGCCAGCACAGTGGATGCTTGTCCCCAAAACATCATTGCAAAGAAGGAAAGAGAGAAATGCGGTTTTGTGTGGACTGTAGAGGACCTAATACTGTAACCAAAACTGATACTCACCCTATACCCAGGGCAGATGAGCTCATAGCTACACTGGCTTCTGCCAAGTATCTAAGCACCTTTGATCTGACTGCAGGGTATAGGTGGATCAAGTTATCAGAGGATTCTAAAGCAAAAACTGCGTTTTCTACCATAGGAGGGCATTACCAATTCACAGTTATGCCCTTTGGTTTGAAAAATGCACCTGCCACTTTCCAGAGGCTGGTGAATACAGTCCTGCAAGATTTGGAAGCTTTCAGTGTAGCATACTTAGATGCCATTCTAAGTATGCTGCGTATGGGGGCTCCACAATTGACACCCAGTACTGCCAAACAAGCTCTCTGAGGCTTACACTGCTGCAGCTACAGCTGTTGCCACTTCACAGACAGGGTTCTACCCTCTTGGGGTCTGAGCAGCTCAGCACCAGGAAGGCAGAACAAAGCATTTCCTTTGGGAGGAGGGTGTTACAGGCTTGGGAGAGGTAGCCTCCCAGAGCCTCTGGAAATGCTTTGAAGGGCACAGATGATGCCCTCCTTGCATAAGCCAGTCTACAGCGGTTCAGGGACCCCCAGTCCTTGCTCTGGAGCGAAACTGGACAAAGGAAAGTGGACTGACCACTCCCCTGTCCATCACCACCCCAGGGGTGGTGCCCAGAGCTCCTCCAGTGTATCCCTGTCATTAGTCATCTTGTTTTCCAAGGTGTGGGGACGCTTTGGGAATCTCTGAGTGGTCAGTGCCAGCAGGTGACATCAGAGACCCCTCCTGATAGGTGCATACTGATTTGGTAGCCAGTCCCCCTCTCAGGACTATTTAGGGTCTCTCCTGTGGGTTCCTCTTCAGATTCAGCTTGCAAGTTTCCACCAGGAATCCTCTGCAACTCCTGCTCCATTCTCTGACCGTCGGATCAACCGCAGACTGCTCCTGGAACTGGGTAACTGCACCAAAGTATCCAGAAAGGCTACTGTGACTCTGCAACCTCAGCTGCAGCCAGCAACTGCAACAGTTTCCAAGGTGTGCATGCTCTGGCGACTCCCTGTCTTCACCCTGCACCAGAAGGACCGAAGAAATCTGCTGTTGAGTGACGGAGTCACTTCCCTGCTCCAGCAGGCACATTCTAAGACAACAACCGGTTATCTGGGACTCCTCTCCTGGCGAGGAGCATGCTCCCTGGAACACATGTGGTGGACCCCTTCGACACAGACTGTCCTAAGGTCCAACTGTCCAAATTTGGAGGAGGTAAGAGCTTGCCTTTCCCGTTTGTGACAGTACCCCTGTGCACTGTGTCATCTTCACCTCCTGAGGCCTCTGTGCACTAATTGCAAGAATCCTTCATGCACAGCCTTGCCCACGTCCCCAGCACTCTATTGTGCGACCCACAACTTGCTGAGTTGTTCTCCAGTTGCGTGGGACCTTCTTTTGTAGTGCTGCAGCAACCGCAATTTGCACCTTTCTTTGTCCCAGTGTCCTGGGATCTCCGTGGGTGCTGCCTGGTCATCTGTGGGCTCCCTCCAGTGTTGGGAGCCCCCTCTGCCTCCTCAGTCTGAGTTGAGGTCCCCATGTCCCTCCTGGGTCCAGCCAGCGCGATTTTGATGCATTCCACGATATTGCTTGAACCAAGGCTTGTTGGACGAATCCAGCACTGCAACTCGCCTGCATCCGAGATCTCGACATGGGACATCCTTTGCATCATGCAGGAACCTGCAGCCATCTTCTTTGGTGCTCTTCTGCAGACTTCTTCCAACCGGAGAATCCTCTTTTGCACCATCTTCTAGGTTTGCAGGGGCTCCTGTTCTTCCTGGAATCTTCTGTGACTTCTGGGCTTGTTCTCCTCTCTTTACAGGTCTTCAGGTCCAGGAACCCACCATTTGTTGTTTGCAGTCTTGCTTGGTTCGTGCAATAACTCTAATCACGGCTTGTAGTGTGTCCTGAGAAAACTTGCAGTACTTTACTCCTACTTTCCTGGGCTCTGGGGTGGGGTATTCCACGGACCTTTGTGGTTTTCTTACACTCTGACCACCCCTCTACACCTTACACTTGCCTACAGGGGAATTTGTGATTCGCATTCCACTTTCTTAGTATATGGTTTTTGTTGCCCCTAGGCCTATTTCTTCCGATTGCATTCTATGGTATTTTCTATTGTTTGCACTATTCTGTGACTATTTACTTAACTGATTTTGGTCTCTAGTGCATATATTGTGTATAATACTTACCTCCAGAAGGAGTATTGCCAGATATTTTTGGCCTTGTGTCACTAAAATAAAGTACCTTTATTTTTGGTAACACTACGTATTGTCTTTTATTGTGTACTGTGTGACTATGGTGGTATTGCAGGAGCTTTGCATGTATCCTAGTTCAGCCTAAGCTGCTCTGCTACAGCTATCTCTAGCAGCCTAAGCTGCTAGAACACTACTAAATTTCACTAATAAGGGACAACTGGACCTGGTAAAAGGTGTAAGTACCCAGGGTACCCACTACAAGCCAGGCCAGCCTCGTGCAGATCAGCACTAGAGTTGATTAAAGGATCGAGGCCTAGCTAGCTGGGTGTAATAAACCAGTGGTTAAGTTCACAGTGCTATATATTAGAATGGTGCTTGGGTAAAGACATGTTTATTGGAAAGTCTGAGGAAAGTGATGAAAAGTGAGCTACAATAAAAAGAGGCACAGGAAGAGATACATAATATCTAGATCCTCACATGCAGAAAAAGGCCTATGCACCATCCCTATGGAACTAGGAGCCTCCTGATGGCTGCCAGCAGTGTGGGAAACCTTGAGGTGATCATGGCAATTAACCGGATTTATATCACATGTAAACAAGGTTACTAAACCATACTCATTCTCCATGAGAACCTTGGTCACATCTTCACATAACAGGGTTGAGTCCACTACAACTTTTGTTCACTTACACTTAGGTTACATGAATAGAGTGTGCCTGAACATCTCAGTTTCTCTCTTATGCAGACTACACCATATTCAGAATGGCACAACCGGCCACATAGCACACCTTCATAGCCGCAGTCACATCAGGCTCTTCAGTGATTTCCTGAGTCCATGTGCATCTCCTTCAGAGCCCTCTGTATCACTCATTGAGCCATTCATGTTGCAGGGCCGATCTTTCTCCATCACAAACTCTGTACCTTCCAACCAAGAGAAACACTTAGCCAGGCGTGATTTTTAACCATTCCCAAGGCACCTGAAGTTTTGGCCTGTGAGACCTCATTGTGATGTACATGGCCAGTCTCTGGAACTATCAGCCAGCAAGAATCAGAAATCTTCATAGCCCCACAAGTTCCAAAGCTCTGTGAAAACCTGGTTATTTCCAGCTGATTTAACCTCACTCCCATCATGTATCATCCTATAAACATGCTCCCCATTATTGCAATACCAGACTCACAGATCAATAGTGGCTCTAGCGCATGTGAGCGTTGTGAATGTGAGATACTCCTGATTTCTCAGACAAAAATGTGATATTTCTCAATAGTTTTTACTTTCTCTTGCTTAAAATATCACTTTTCCTTACTCAAGCCAATGATCATGTGCAATTCACCCCCTTCCTTTTTTGAAACTGAAATCTCCTTCTCCAGTGTCCGTAAATTTTGGCATATTTGCAGAAATCACTCACTTATTAACTTTACGATATTAAGAGGGAATTGGTTTGGCAAGCATTGTACTTTACAAATGACACCTAATGGAGGATAACATAACTCACATGCTGGGTTACACAAGTAACCAAGACATCACCAGACTAGAAGTGAATAAGTGAAAAAAAGAAAAAAACAGAGGCAGTGGACTTTTGGTGTTCATCTAGACTGTTGAACAGTATCACTCTGCGCTTCAGACTCGAACTATAACTCATTAAAAAATACTGAAAGCTGAGCTCTTCAATGGACATATCTTAAGGAGGTAATTGTCAGCTAACTTCACAGTTAGAAATGGGGTCTCCAGTTGGCAGTGGTTTGCACCTTGTCCAACTAGGAGCCCTCACTCTAGTCAGGGGAAAGGAACCCCTGCTCACCCCTTGGTAGTTTTGTATGAGCAGTCAGGTTTATCTCACAGGCAATCTGTAAAGTATTTGTACGCACACACAGTAACTCAGCGAAAACACTACAAAAGGACTCTACATTAGTTTAGAAAATAGCCAATATTTATCTGAATGAAACAAGACCAAATCGACAAAAAACCAGCACACACAAGCAAAGATATCACTTTTAAAAAGTTACAAAGAGTCTTAATTCAGAGGGATCAACTGTTGTCTCTTTTTCCCATACAGTACCTGGGATGCATCAAAAACAAAGACAATGTGGGGCACAGAGCAGGCGAGGCACCGGAAAACAAAGCGATGCATCGGTTCCTTAATGCGTAGGGGAGGTGATGCATCAGATCCTTACTGATAGTGGAGGTAATGCATCAGTTCTCCCCACGTAGGAGAGGTTTTGCGTTGGTTCCTTACTGGCAGGAGAAGTGATGCAATGGTTCCTTAGTGAAAGGGAAGGTGATGCTTCGGTTGTCTCCCCGCACTTTCCGGTTTCCGGTCTCGCACCCTTGGTTCCTTGCTGCAGTGAGGGGTTGATGCGACAATGACACCCAGGGACGATGCGTGGGAAAATCCAGATGCACAGTGATGATAGAGCAGGGGTGGAAGAGGCGCTGCGTCAGTCCTACAGGTGCTGCATCAATCCTTCCACTGCAAGGCAGGCGCTGTGACGATTCTTCAACTGAAAGGCAGGCGCTACGTCGATTTTCTGCCGTAAGCCCAGCAATGTGTTGACTTTCAGCCGTAGCAATCCGATGCATGGAATTTCTTCCTCATCAGTTTCCACTTCCAATGGCCCTAGGTCTGGATTTGGCACCACTTGGCAAGTCAGGACTCTCAGCAGAAGAGTCCAGGCAGTGGCAGATGAAGTCTTTGATGTCCCTGAGACTTCTTAACAGGAGGCAAGCTCAGTTAAAGCCCTTGGGGCACTTTAGAAACCAGGATGTAGAAAGCAAAATATAGTCCTTTTACTCCCAGGTCAGAAGCAGCAAGCAGCAGGCCAGCACAACAAAGAAACAGGCAGAGTGGCAGTTCCTCCTACAGTATCCAGCTCTTCTTCCTTGCAAAATGTCCTCAGTCAAGAAGTGTTCTGAGGTGCTGGTCTCAGAGGCCCAATACTTATACTCATTTCTGCCTTCTGGGCAAACTTCAAAGGAAAGTTTTTGTGGTGCACAACAACCTGCGTTTCCTGCCCTGGCCCCAGACACACTCCAGGGGTTTGGAGTCTGCTTTGTGCAAGGACAGACACAGCTCTATTCAGGTGCAAGTGTCAGCTCCTCCCTCCACTCTAGCCCAGGAACACCTATCAGAACGCGCAAGGCACACCTCAGCTCCCTTTGTGTGACAGTCTAGAGTGAATTCGAAAACACCCCAACTGTCATCCTGACCCACATGTATATTTCACGGTCAGGTAGAGGCAGAGAATAGTTAAGCAAGAAAATGCCCACTTTTTAAAAGTGGCATTTTAAAATGTACAATTTTGAAAACCCACTTCACCAAAATATATATTTTTAAATTGTGAGTTCAAAGACCCTAAACTCCAAATCTCTATCAGCTCCCAATTAGAAATTATACTTAAAAGATATTTCAAGGCAATCCCCATGTTAACTTATGAGAGAGATAGGCCTTGCAAAAGTGAAAAACAAATTTAGCATTTTTTCACTATCAGGAAATGTAGGACACACCAGTACATGTCCTACCTTTTAAATATATTGGACCCTGCTAATGGGGCCATCAAAGGCCTACCTTAGGGGTAACTTACATGTAGTAAAAGGGACAGATCAGGCCTGGCAAGTGAGTACACTTGCCAGGTCGAACTGGCAGTTCCAAACTGCCCACACAGACACTGCAGTGGAAGGCCTGAGACATATTTACAGGGCTACTGTTGTGGGAGGGACAATCAGAGCTGCAGGCCCACTAATAGCATTTGATTGGCAGGCCCTGGGCACATCTAGTGCACTTTACTAGGGACTCACTAGTAAATCAAATATGCCAATTATGGATGAACCAATTACCAAGCCAAATTATACAGATAGCACTTGGACTGTAGCACTGATCTGCAAAGCCAGCAAAAATCAAATTCAGCACAGGATCAAAACAGGAGGTCAGAAGCCAAAAAGATAGGGGAAACCCTGCATAATGGGCCATTTCCAACATTTACCAGCCTTGCAACACAGGGGTGTAGCTTCAGGGTGTGTGTGGGGTGTACACATAAATGTATTTCCTCATACGTAGTTGGATACAGGTGCTTTCAGTCAGGTATTGTGAGATGTCAGATGGATTTCCGCAGCCATTTTCACATAAATACAGACAAAAAACACAAGCACACCCTCTCACTCTCTGCTTTGAAAGTCCTAAAACTATTGTGTTTTCTCTCTTAGCACTCCTACCGAGCCACATTCCTCTCCCTTTCCACTGACCCTTAGGCCCCTCTCTTGCACCCAGTTTTTTTAATAAATGGCTTTACATATTATATGCCAGTCTGATTGTCAAAAAATCTGAAGCTCACCTAAGCCCCCCCACCAATCTTGCTTACCAAGCTACGCCCCTTCCCACTCAAAAGAGATTCAGCTCCTTGGGTTTCAGAATTTTGTAAATAGTACTGTATTGTCTCCTCTCAGTGTTGTACAGCTCTCAAGCATCTCTAACAAAGTTCATCCTCTTTAATTACCAGCACATGCATCCATTAAATAACTCTCTTGTTAGTGAGTTATCTTAAATTACTTACATACTCAGGATTACTACATTTTGGTCAGATAATTACAAAATAGTGAGTTTCTCACCAAAATACGTGCTCTTAGTGTTCTCATTTCCCTATCCCCTTCAAGTGCTATTGCCCAGGGCCTTCAAACCACGGCAAGGAGAAAGAAGGCAGTATCTTTCATATGATGGCAGAATGTGTTCATACAATGGTTGACCATGGGCATATGATGGCAGTACCTAGGACTATGATGGTTGAACGTGGCCATTTGATGGCAGGATCTTGGAAAACAAAGGCAGTACCTGATCTTTTTATCAAAGCAGTTACTCACAGTATCTAGCCTATAAAGACTATGCTTGGGAGTGTCAACAATGACTTTGGCATATGAGGTTGTCCTTAAGTAAAATTATAGTACTATGAAAACAGCAACTGAGCCTTTAAAGCTGGAGATGGGCATAAGGTAGCAGAACCTAGGCATAAAATATCAATATAGTTCAAATGGTGCTTGCACACCACGATTCCTATTTATAGTAATGCCAAAGTGATAATAATCTCAAATCTCTATCCATCGTCTTTTGGACCAAATGTCATTGCTGTAAACAGTTATGTACTGCTTTTAAAGTGTGAGTGAGGTTTTTAAATTGTACTTTTTGTGTATGGGTAGTCAGTGTAGCTCCGTGAGATAGTTCTGAATGGTCTTCATCCTCCTGTGGGTGAGTTGTTTGTTGATCCCAGCTTGGAGGGTGTTCTCATAGTACAGCTTGCTGGTGATAAGTGCATGGGAAAAGGATTTCTGAGTGCTGGTTGGGAGCAATTTCAAAATCTTCCTTAGCATTTTCAATGTGTGGAAGGTTGAAGCAGTGACAGCTTTGACTTGAGCAATCATTTCGAGTTTGCAGTCGATGATGATCTTGAGGTTCTTGGGGTGGATGTCATTCCTAGTGCAGTCAGCCACCAGGTGAAGGCGAGGAGCTGGTCTTGAACCTCACAACTTTGCTCTTGTTGGTGTTCAACTTCAGACAGTTGGACTTCATCCAGTAGGTGATTTTGGTCATGCATGCCATTACCTTGTTTGGATAGTGGGCATCTTGTTGATGAGGGAGAGGATAAATTGTGTGTGTTGTAAGTATAGGAGAGGACTTTGATGTTGTGAGAGTAGATAATGCTGACCAAAGAGATCTCATGACTATCGAAGAGGGCTGGTGTCAGGGAGGAACCTGGGGGCACTCCGACGATTAGGTCCTGTGTGTCTGTAGTGAAGGGTGATATGATGACTGACTCAGCCATGCCAGTCAGGAAGAAGCAGATCCACAGAGCATGTGACCTTGTAGTTCCAGTGTTGAGTGGGTTTTGGATGCAGATGGGTTTGGAAATTATGTCAAATGCCATTGAGAGGTCCAGGAGGATGAGGGTTGCTGTGTCTTCTTTGTCTGGGATCATACGGGTGTTGTCTGTGGTGGTGATGAGAGCACTTTTGGTGCTGTGGTTGGGTCAGTATCTGAACTGAGGAGTTGGTGGTCATTGAGGTATTTTGTGAAGCATTTGTTGACAATACCTTGGCCTAGTATGGAAGCAGGGAGATCAGGCTGTATTGAGTGAGTATAGAGAGGTCTGCTGGGGGTTTCTTCAGCAAGAGGAGGACTGTTGCTTATTTATAGGTCTCAGGGAAGGTCTCAGAAGAGATTGAGGTGCTCAGGTTGGGTGTGAGCACGGCACTGAAGGGTAGAAGTCCTCTGGATTAGTTGTGGTGGAGGCAAAGATCTGGCAGCACCCCCAAACTGGATGGACTTCATGCTGGTGATGGTTTTGTCCTGAGTGATGTTAGGCCTTAGGGTAAGTGTTGGTCTTTGGATGAGGTTGGGAGTTCATTTAGCGTGATCTATTGGGTCCGGTTGTGGGTTAGATTTGCTATTTATGGTGGTGATTTTGTTGCTGAAGAATAGTGAAAGGTTGTTGCAGAAGTCCTGTAAGGGGTGTTGAGTTGGAGCTGGCTGCTGGTGATGTGAAATCTTTCACAACGGTGAAGATTTCCTTGCTTTTGTTGGTACTAGCATCAATGTGGTCCACTAAGGTTGTGTATTTAGTTGTACTGCTCAGTTGGTGGTAGTGTCTAAGAGCTGACTTGAATGTGCTTGTGTCTTCATTGTTTTTGCTCATTCTCCATTTTCGCTGAACTTCTTTGCAGTGACTCTTCTTCAGCCTGAGTTACTCTGTGTTCCACCTCATTTGGTGTTTGGATCTTGTCGTGTCAGTGTGCTTGTAGGTGGGGAGGGTGTCACACAGGAGCTGATCCAATTGTTGAAATTCTTGGTGGCTTTGTGGCAGCAGCTGCTGAGTTCAGATTGGTGAGTGTTGACAGTGGTGTTGTAGTCTTTGTCCATAATGTTGTTCCAGTTGTGTTTGCTGTTCTGATGGCAGTTCATGTGTGTTGGAACAGGACAGAAATGCAGAACTTGACAAGGGCATGGTCAGTCCAGGTGACCAGTGTGGGTTCTTCAACTCAGATGCTGTCGAAGGTGGTGATAATGAGCTCCAGAAGGGGCCCAGTGGCTTGTGTAAGTCCTTTAATTCGGTGGGAGAGGCCGAGGTTTCCAAAGTCATCGATGAGTGTTTTGCAGTTGGTATGGTAAGGTGCACTTGGGGAGCAGAAAATAGGGAGGACAATGAAGGGCAGTGAAAGAGAAATGGCATAAACCAAGAACACAAACAAAGGGCAATTGCAAAACAGAAAAGACACAAAACAAAGATAGAAAAAAAGCACTAAAAGGGCGGTGACAAAGAGAAAAGGTACAAACAAATGGCAATGCAAAAGAGAAAAGGAACAAAACAAAGAAAAGATGCACTGACAGAGGGCAATGACAACGAGAAATGGCACAAACAAAGGTCAGTGACAAAGAGACAAAGGATTAAAGGGCAGTGACAAAGAAAAATGGCATAAAACAGAACAAGATGACGAGTGAGTGGATTAAAAATTCAGAAGGGAAATGGCAAAACACAAAGGCTGGAACTAGCATGAGGAGGTGTAAAAGAGAGACAGCTACCAGGGGAGGAGTAAGATGGGAGCTTTGGCACGGTTGAGCAGGGTCCGAATGGGGCTTGCATGGATGAAGGTCCAGGCACAGGTAAGTTCTCGCGAGCTAAGAATAGTACCTACTTAATGAATATACTGTACACATATATTATGACTTCCTTCACCATGAGCACAGAATATTCATTGACATCTCAGAACCAGTTTTAGTAGTGCTTTGTTATATGTTGTGCACTTTTAAAGATTCCTATTACATTAACGGGCCACTCAATACGGGTCTTACTACCTTACATTGTGAGGTACATAAATGATTAGGTTGATTGGCCATTGCTGAACATATCATTGTATCATACACAACTGTCAAAGCTACAATAGATCTAGCCCGGTAAAATTTTCAACCAAAATAAAAGACAGATGTAAAAGGACATTACATTACAGAGCATTGGAGCTAAGAGAAACTTGCATTCTAAATTGTATAGCAACTCCTCAGCATTTTAGCACTGTCTTACCTAACTCAGGTATGAGGAACTACGGTTATAATTCTTACCTTGTAAATGTATTCCACTTGCCATCATTAACTGACTGACAAAAGGTTTTAGAACTTTACCTTTAACACCTGTGTATAAATTTGGACAATCACTTTTAGTTTGAAGCCTACTAGACAGTGAATGCACTGCCAGTTGCAAGACATATTGGGGGTCATTCTGACCCCGGCGGTCCTTGACCGCCAGGGCCAGGGTCGGCGGGAGCACCGCCAACAGGCTGGCGGTGCCCCGCAGGGCATTCTGACCGCGGCGTTTTGGCCGCGGTCAGAACAGGAAAACCGGCGGTCTCCCGCCGGTTTTCCGCTGCCCTGCTGAATCCTCCATGGCAGCGCAGCTTGCTGCGCCGCCATGGGGATTCAGACACCCCATACCGCCATCCTGTTCCTGGCGGTTCGCCCGCCAGGAACAGGATGGCGGTATGGGGTGTTGTGGGGCCCCTGGGGGCCCCTGCAGTGCCCATGCCAATGGCATGGGCACTGCAGGGGCCCCCGTAAGAGGGCCCCACAAAGTATTTCAGTGTCTGCTCAGCAGACAGTGAAATACGCGACGGGTGCAACTGCACCCGTCGCACCTTCCCACTCCGCCGGCTCCATTCGGAGCCGGCTTCCTTGTGGGAAGGGGGTTTCCCGCTGGGCTGGCGGGCGGCCTTCTGGCGGTCGCCCGCCAGCCCAGCGGGAAACACAGAATAACCGCAGCGGTTTCCTGACCGCGGTGCGGTATTCTGGAGGGGGGAACTCTGGCGGGCAGCCTCCGCCGCCCGCCAGAGTTAGAATGACCCCCATTATGTCTCGTCAAGAACAAACGGGGGGCTTGGAGCCTCTCTATTGCTCATCATTTGTTGGCATTTCTTGTCTCTCCTTGTCTCTCTCATTTGCCTGCTTCTTATTCGTGCCTCAGCTTGTCAGATTGTCTACTTGCATCTCTTTTGAGCTAGTTGCATTCAAGGTGTAAACTGCTTGTTTTTCAAGAACGTCTTTGCCCTTTTGTGTTAAGCACTCCATGACAGTGTGTGTATTTTTGAGCTGTCTTCTTTCTCCACTTCTCTCCCGTTGCACAACTACTTCTCACCACCCTCCTCCATGTTTTGCTCACCCATGTGCATCTCCCCATTGCTTCCTCCATCCTCTCCCTCCGTCCCTCTCGCTCACTGCTGCTTCTACTCCCTTGTGTCCTCTGTGTTGCTTTTCCCAACCCCAATATTGCTGCTGATCCCCCGCTTTCCCCATATTTCTTCCATGGCCAGTGTTGCTTCCTTCCACACCCAACTGCTTCTGCTTGCCCACAGTTTTGCACCTTTGTTTTTCTTCTTCTTAATTATTTATCAAACCTGAATCAGTAACTAAAAAGAAATGAAAAGCACTTTCATGTCTACAAAATGAGGTGTAAGTAATTATCAAAAATAGCAGATCTCCAAGGCAAGACCTACTGCTTTGCCAATGATCAATCAAAAATCCAGAGCATTACACATACCAAATCCTCGACAACATGATAAAAAATATATTATCTCCCACCTTTTCTTGTATTCTGTAGTGAGAGAGACAGTAAAGCCAAATGTAAGCATTAGTTACGAGTTTGCTGGGTGGCGGAGGCCGCACTCCAAACATTTTGGGCCGGATAACCACCACTCTGGTTTTCTGCCTGTTGGCCCAATTATGAGTTTCCCTCTGAGCCAGCGGGAAACAGGCCACAACATTGACCCCGGCTCGTAATTGAGCCAGAGGCAGTGTTACTGTACATCAGGTGCAACAGCACTCTTCTTGCATTTCACTGCCCGTAACTCGGTGACAAGTGAATGGATAGTGAAGGGGCCCCCATGGGGCCCACAATACCCTGTTTCCACCAGCCTTTGCATGGTAATCCGTAGGGCAGCGCTGCCCTGGCGGATTATATTACCGCCACCGCTAGGCTGTCGGCTGGTGGCATCCTGCCGGTGCCAGTCGGACTGTGGTGGCTCCGCCATGGTCATAATGTGGCGTCGGACCACCCCTGTCGGCGGCGGTCAGATCGCCACTACTATTCTGGCAGTCCATGGACAGCTGGACTCATAATGAGGCCCTTAGTCTCTTTTCGATCCCAGAAAGCACAACACATCCACAACACTTAAAAAGCCTTTCTTCTGCTAAGAATAAATAATATGGATGTTGCGTCCTCATGTACTGACTGTTTTAGCATTTACAAATCCTCTGATTGAGTAAATTAGAGGGTATGCAATACTAAAACCCTTTTTAAAATGTGAAAGCCCATTGAATGATTTAGAAGAGGTGTTCAAAATCATGAAATGGATTAAACAAGCTATTCTGAGTCGCTATTTGGAAGGAGCTTGCTAAGAAATTATCTTCCAAATACCGATTCCTTGTGGTATGTATTAATCTTTTGTGATCCCAAAAGAGGTATTAGCCCATATACAAATAGGAAGGGGTCCTCTAAGGACTCCTTCCCTTTGTGAATGTTCAAAAAACATTTATTTTGTAGAAGAAGGCAGTGGCCTAATTGAGCACTGCTTAATTATAAAACATGTATGTAAAGCATTTAATTTTTCTTTTTAATGCATCCTTTTTTTCCATTTAGATAAATGAGCTGCCTTTTAAAAAAAGATTGCTTTATTGAAAAACAGTCAGGGATGTTGTGGTCTGCTGATCCCCTCAGGCCACCATGCCTGAGATTGTAGCCAATCGTAGTGGGTTGCAATTTGCGACTTGCTTCATTAATATTTAAAAGCTAGGTGAAATTATGAACCACTGCAATTCTGTATTTTGTGAAGTGACCCATTAATACATAGGTTAGTTTGAAAAATACAAATGATTTCGGTAAAAGTCAGTGTACAATTACTTTCAGCAAATGCATTCTTAGGACATGAAGCGACAACTGCCTTAACAACTCTGACGCAAACCAAATTTGTTGGCATTCCATGAGGACCTTAAAATTCACATATTTTCAATGTACTGAGCGAAAAAAATAACTTTTCGTCTTTTCTTATCCAGAGACCATGCTGTTACTATACTTATGTTCTCAGCTGCTTGTAAGGTGCTTCTCCATCATGCAGCTTGGTATACAAATGCCATCAATAAATAAACAAGTAAATGTTTTGCAACCCTGGATAAGGTTTGGCACAAATATCCAAGAGGAAAGGACCTGGGTTTATGCTAGTGTTGGTGCAGAGTAGTCGAAATGTTTAAATATTATTTATAAAAATAAAATCTGCATTTCCTGTATATGCTGACTTCTAACTACAGATGAGCTATTGCCTTTTCCTTGTATCGTACATAAGTAGAAGTGTAATCAGCTATTTAATACCATTGTTGAGTGTAGAGAGCGGACTGTAGTTAATTCAGAAGAGGATCTGTATCAAAGGATGCCGCTTCAGGCCTCGTGATCTGTATTGATAGTTTGCCAACAATGGAAACTCCTTAAGAGGAAAAAGCTAAATCCACAGGTGAAACCACCTTCTAAATTGCTTCCACCATGGGGTTGCTTCATGGAGGAAATTCAGCCAAGAGAACCTCCATGGCATTTATAATATTAAAGATGAAGTGAAGGACATTTTACGCTTCTAAGATATGCTCTCAGACAGTAAGAGTTTTTTCAGTATTTTGCTAATCCTAAAATAACCTGCTAATCCCAAATCAACATGCTCAACTCAAAGAGCATGCTAAACTCAACAAGAAAGACTTTGAGGCATCCGAAGGTCACATCTGTTCTGTATGTAAAGAATACTGTTTTCAGATTTGGGACTGTATGGGGGAAAACGTGAGAGATCATTCCAGCAAGAAACAGCACATTCTGCGCTCTGAAACACAGCTTGCTCTCTGAAGCAGCCTCAGGGTGTTGTGCAGTACACCATAACAACATTGGCTAGATAGGACAGTCTTGGAAGCCCTCTTTGGTTTACATCTACAATTGTAAGAGACAATGAAGGAGAATGGATGCAGAACATCTAGGTTCTCAATCCAAGTCATTTGATAGCGAGGCTTGTTCTTCTTTGCACAACAAACATACCCACTGCTTATTCCCCATTATTCTCTCTGCAGGTGAATATGCTGGCTCCTCAAGCATCATGTCAGTCTTTGATGAAGCAGCCGTGGTGAAGAAGGAACTTCTGAAGGACGTGGCAGGGGATTGTAAATACCGCGTTCACAACAAGTACGACACTGAATATTCACCACTGCCCCGGTCACAAATTGTACGAATGGCCGAAGCGCTTGTTGGACAGAAGATGACCTACACCCTGACCAGCAGCAACTGTGAACACTTTGTTACTGAACTGAGATATGGGGTCAAGAAGAGCAAACAGGTCAGTTCCACCCTCATCTGGGTCGACTTATCGAAGTGGCATGGTCCATATAACTCTGCCTAATACCTAACCCTTAGCATCCATAGTACTACAAGAATTATAATTTTGGGGGGAATAACATGCAGATATTTGTGCTTATTTTACCCAAATCTGCATGTTCTGGTAAATAATCTTATAATTGTGACATGTGATTTAAAGGCAGTTATTGCACATATTTAGCCTGACCTATTTTAGGTTTAAACCTATAATAAATTAAAAGACCCAACTGCAAGGGAAACAACCCTCATTAGTGTAAAAATGTATATGCTGATAAACACCTGCATAACCACAAACTAAAATGCCATTCAAAGGAAGGAAAGTGGGGGTGAATTAGTCATTTTTTATTTCTTCCTAAAGTGGCCTACAAAATGTAACTTTGTTACACAAGGTAGCAGAAAAAAAGACTATTCTAAAATTATTCTGCTTGAGTTTTGTTGTTAATGGATGCCATTAAAATAGTGTGTCTTCTTCCCTTTGTTTCTTTCAGTGTTTTGTGTTTGGATTAAAGATGCACGGTTTAAAACAATGTTTTAGGAATGATCTCATTAGTTTATACACTGTGAAGAATCTGACAATATTAAAACAATATTTGATCTTTTGGCAGTGTTACATTATCTCACTGATTGGTAAAATGGCTGGCTCATAAAAAACTTGGCCAATATATAGTGCCACATTTACCCGAGATACAGAATGGTTCCTTTGATCAGCCCCTTTTTCTATCAAGTCAATACTAATATCAGATGAACTGCCCTAGACTTTAAACATTCCCTGCAAGAGTGCTGTCACCATGCACATGGAATAGTGATGAAAACATGACACAAGACTTTTCACATACCAACACAATTCATAGCTGCAAGGTGCCCAGTTGTTATGGGTGATACATCAGCTAATCCTGGAGACACGTGGCAGCTATCAATGTCCACACAACAGCAGCACCACGATAATGCAGTGTAGAAAAGCAGTGGTAAGAATGCTTACAGCATCAAAGTTCAGAAGCCTTTGAATAAATGGCTACAAATTAATCTTGTGTAATACAACAATTTAAAGGATTCTCAATATACTATGTAGTGTCAGAGTTGACCATACAATGACATTCAGTAAGGTAGGTGAATTACACCCCCAACTGTTTCAACCAATTTGTTTAGTAAAACATTTTAATATATCAATCTTACTTTTGAATCTATTATTAGCCCTGTAAACCAGGTGCTAATAATGGATTCAAAGTAATGAGATGTGGGACAGGGTAATGAGTTGTGAGTGTGAGAGTGTAACACACAAACTTTCTATGTTTAAAAAAGTCTAACATGAGTCAAGTGGACACACTGTCAATCGGAGGACACCACATAGCCTGGATGAATTCTCATTTAAATGAAATACATGCTTTATAACTTTTCAGGGAAAAAACACAACATGTTTTGTAAACACTGGAAAACACAGTTTTGTCTATTTTGAGGATTAGGCAGTTGAATAAACACCAGATCCATACATAAATCCATGGATGTGACTGGGTCTTTATTCTGGGAACTTGGAATGTATCAGCTTTAACAGGTTTCCTATTGCATCTAGTTCCACAGCCAACTTCCAAATCAGTTGACACTATACATATCTTTGTAGAGCTCTGGGTTTTCAGGACATTAATAGAACATGTAACTGTTGTTACTGGTGTTTGCTCACCAGGATCCCAAAAGTATGTTGGTAGTTTAAAGCCAGAAGCAGTGCTTCTATCTAGTCCCAGATGATAAATTAACACCTTCCATAAGCTCTGCGAGAAAATCGTGAGAGAAAACAGTTTTCTCTCAAATATGGTTCATCAGATCCCATCAGTGGGGCAACAGTTTTCACAGGGTTATGGCTGTCTCAAAATATTGTTCATGCTGGGACCGGCTAATCAGGATTGACTAGTCCCCTTTAATTTGGCAAATCAGAGCATATTCAGCCACAGACAGTCCTAATAAATCTTTTCAACTCTTTCATGCTGAACCCAAGCCCCTCTCTAATTACTAATTTTCTGGAAAATGGCAGAACAGATTTACACCAACTCACAAAAGCACACTTTTAGAGTAAAGTTCTAAATTTTTGTCAAATTGGGTGCAGTTCTTTTAAGCCTTTTTTCTGCATCTATGAGCAAAATTTCCTATAGGAATTAACATGGGAGTAACACTTTTGCGACCACCTTTTTCTTGGCCCTCGCTTGATGCATCAGCAGAAAACTTTCCTTGAAGCAACCGAGGTCACCATGCCAAGTAGCCACCTGATCCATGGGCAGACAACACCCCCTGCGCATGGCTTTGGGCCTGGGACCAACACGACAATGGGCAGCCATCCCCTCACCTGCTGTACACAGCTTTTGCCTGTACGCAGTAAAGAGTTGGCCATGGGACCTGACCTCTGGCCAGGTCCTCCATCCAACTCCCAGTGGCCAGTCAATGTAAAAAAGTTTTTTTTGTATTATTTTTTGTGTACTGCGGTACTCCTGGGGTACTCAAGCTTCTTACCAGTGGCACTGTAACACTGTGGGAGCTTGTTCTGGAAAGCTTGCACAGTACCACAGTAACAAAGGAGTGAATCGTGAGATGTTGCTCCCACAGGAGTACCGTAGTACCTCATGGGACGGCTGCACTGGGTCCCACAGGAGTACCATAGGGCTTCATTGGAAAGCTGCACTGGGTATAGCTGGAGTATGTCGGTATGCGCAGGCATGATTTTTTTTGCCCCCTGGGGGTCCTTCAAAGGGATGATACTGTCTCTACCATGACCCTTTTTACTACCTTTAGAAATCTTTTTCAGTGCTTCCAAACCTGGAATGGCAGCTGCAATATTTTCTTCATTATTCGGCCTGCCAGTCAGATAGCTCGTGACCGGTCGCTCCCAAAGAACCAAAGTAGCTAATGGGGGGAAAATCTCCCTTGGCCAATCAGAGAACTCCCTGGGCCATTCATCCAGATATACCCAACTTTCCAACTCATTCAAACATTCCCCTCGCAAACAGGTCAAAATTGTCTGAATATAGTGCCGACTTTTTCACATTTCTTTCTGTTTCAGAGAACAAGGTTTCCTATAGGGAGACAGCGTGGGAAATCAATGTTTTGGAACCCCCAGCCTTTTCTTGTTCCCTGCTTCACTGATTGATGCGAAACTTTCCAGGAAGAAATTGAGATGGATGAATCAACATTTTTTTTAAAGTTACTTGCAAATTTGTCAAACTGTGCCAAAGTTATTAGCAAAAAAAATGTTCTTCCTATTTTTGCTTAAAAATAATTAAATACAACATTTGATAAAAATCTAAACTATATGAACTTTTATTCAACAAATAGTGTAATTAAAAGTGTAAAAACTGTAGTGATGTGGGATTTTGTAAATTAGTTTAAATAATACTAATTATAAATATAATAATATATATTTATTTACTTACTAAACATTTAAATCCATGAGCTAATGTGCTGTATAATTACATTTTTTTATTTCTTAGTTCATAATTATTTTAAAATAAATCACACTTAAATTTTACATAAAAATACAAAATAAAGTATTAATGTTTTAAAATAATGATTAAATGTTATTATTTGTTCCTATACTTTATCACTGGGACCTCACCACCCCGATGGCAGAGACCTCCACCCATGTGTGAAGTTACTAATAGTAACTTTGCACTTATAAGTCCTGTTCTAGCAGGTTACTCTCTTCTGTTTTGAGGGGTGGAGACATGTAAGTCACTTCCTAGAAGTGAATTTACATTCTGAAATGGTGAAAAAAAATTGAAAATGACTTCTTATTGCAGTAGTCAATTTACTCATTAGTAAATCTAAGAAATAAATGTTTGTAAATAGGCCCCATACTGCATTTGTTTCGTTTTAACAGAGGGTGAACCAGATAAAGGACATACAATTCTGTCAGAGAGAAACTGACAGCGAGAAGCAGAGAGAAACATCCTGCCTCCAGAATGCCCTGCAAATCTCTGAAACAAGTAACTCTGGCCTGGTTTTACCTCATTTTTGATCCAGTCCACATTTCTGCAGAACTTAACCCTTATCAAGGGCCCGATTTATATGTTGGCAGAGAAGGAACTCCATCCTTCCCAGCCAACATAATGACCTGCCCGCCTGATATAAATTTGGGCAGGCCATAGTTTGATGACAGTGGAGACTACTCTGTCTCCATCATGGTCACACTCCTCCAAGGGCCAGATGGAGTAAGAGCATTGGAGATGTTTGACAATATATGTTCACCCACCTAATTTAGATAGGAAGACATATAGACATTTTTCAGTGCCCGTCACCACCAGGAAAAACCTGGCGGTAATGGGTACTGAAAAGTGCTGAATGCCCCTCTCGCTATGACAGGGCACTACCATAGCGAGGGGGCATTGTATTTTTATTTGTTTTAAAAAAATGTAAGTTTGATGTACAGCTCGGTTGTGGTGACAGAGCTGTCCATCAAGCTTACAAAGCATTAGCAGGAATCGCTGTGATGGTGGTTCCTGTCAAAGCCTGAAATGTCTTCTGGGACGGCAGACATTTCAAAATTTGGCTGGTGGCACTTCCATCAGTGCGAGGGAGTAATTTATTCCACCGCCCTAATGGAGAACGGGCCAATTATAAAATCATGCCCCAAGTAAGGATCCTACACACTTTGTACCTAGAAATCTCCACTGCTTACAAAAAATAGAATTAGAATGAAAAGGTACCAGTAAGGGTTTAACGTTGACATAGCCAATATAAAAAGGTCTAGGCAGAATCTCTGTCAAGTCCGCCTGCTCTGATCGCAGTAAGACAGAACAATTTTCAAGATCTGTCTACAGGATATATAAGGTCTTTGCAACTTTACCAGTCTCCAGAAATCAATAAATGGACATTGTTAAGTTCCATTATCCATCATCCAGCTGCACAAGAAGTGACATCGCTGGAGTTTCCGTCATCCATCTCAACAAAAAGTGACATCACGCTCAAATTCCCATCATCCATCTGCATAGGAAGTGACATCACTTGCCCCCTCCCAAAACCTACTTAATTGTGGCCACAGCACAGACGCACCTCTGGTGCCCCAAAGATAAGCCCATCTGTGCCTGTCTGTGCTAGGACTATGCCCAGCACCAGGTACCTGAGTACTCTCCCCTCCCGCCCCTACCCTGCTGTGACCCTCCGCACCCTCAATCCTGGCCACCACTCCACACTCTGCTGTCTGACACCACACAACCCCGAAGGAGAGTTCTATTGAACTTCCTGGAAGTTTTCATGGACTTACCCACACCCAGTACTCACCATACACGCACTGACAGCATCCAACACCTCTCACACTCACATAGTCCTGCAACTACCCACACAACACTCCTCACTCGAATGCATGCTCTTGAACACTTAGTCAATCACCAAACACACCACAGAGATGTGGAACCTGCTGCACTACAATGCCCTGGACCTACCTTCCCTTATGGAAACCAGGCTAACCCTGCAACGACACCTGACATCGCCACATAAATCCATCTTGACTACAAGGTCACCAGACAAGCCAAACTTCACAAGCCCAGATGTTGAATCACTTTCATCCACTAAACAACTATCAGCGGGACCACCTCCACAGGCACAACATCATCCAACATGGAACGCCTCTTGTTCAAGCTCCATGTGACAGCCAACCTCACCTTAAGTGGTATTCTCATCTGAAGACTACCGGGACGGCAAAGACTAAATGCACCGACACCATCATAGACTTCCAAGATCTATTCTTTTGACAGTATGTTTCTTGAGGTTGTTGTTGGTACCCTGGGGAATCCAGGCATCTTTGGTGAAAGTTGAGATTTTAAGCCACTGTGTTTCATGTCATTGAGCAAAATATGTAGTGTTTTTGTTCTCTACAAATAAAAGATATTCTGTCTATATTGGGTTGTGCTTCAGTTGTGTGCTGGACATCCAGCTCTGGATGAAGTGCAGGCAGTGAATGATGCTTTGGATGTCTGAAGCAGAGGAGACTTTAAACAGAGTTGTTTATCATTGGCTTTTTGGTGTATCTTGATGCTGTTATCTGTGAAGAGTGCATCAGATGGCTTCATGTAGAGGTTGAAGATAATAGGAGATCATATGGAACCAGGAGGAATTAGGTGATAGGAATATTTTGGGGCCTGGAGATGCCTGTTAAAAAATACTGCTGGTAATTACCACTGGCTGATGGCATTCCATACATTACTTTTCTGTATTTTTCATTGGGATGCTACAAGTGCAATGGATATGCCCAGGCATGGGCGCACGCTTACTGCAGCACTGAAACCAAGCTGCAACGCACTCAATAGGCCCAATTAGGATAAAACCTGTCTTGTGTTTCTTATGTTCTGGTTTAAAGAGAACCTGGCTTGGCAGTTTGGACTGGGCTGCCCTTGTTGGACCAGGATGAAGGCTGATTTGCCTATGGCAGGGTCTAATCAGATTTGGCATGTGTGCAATGAAACATGGTGAGGGTGTAGTCTGATTAATTATCTTTGACTGAGATTAATTCAAGCATTCCAGCCATCACTTTTTTGTATTGTCCTTGAGTTGTAAATTGACATGTTCTTGTTTGTTGCACTTCCTGATGTTGTTCTGATATAATTGTGTTGGTGGAAGAGCTGTTGAGTCAGCTCTTTTCCCCTCCACTCACCCTTTAGTTTTCTTGAAACATAGACTTTCAGTCAAGGATTCAGCAGGTGTAATGTGAGTGAATTGAACACCTTGGTGATAAACTTTATTTTGAGCTGATACCGGACTTGTGGAGGGCTGGGGTTAGAGTAACTTATCCAGACTTTTTCTTTACATTGTCAGTCTGTATGACACTACTTGATAAGTGATAAGTAATAAAAAGTATTGAAACTTGAAAAAAATCAACCAGTGACCAAAACTATCAAGTTTATTTCTGTCCTATCCCCAGACTTATGAAAATCATGGGAAATTGAATTCATCTCAGTTCAAGAAATATATAGAAATAGCCTTACCGTTGAATTTCAGTCAGATTTTTGCCTGGAACACAGTACTTAGAGCTACATGTATGAAGCTACAGAATTGAGAGTCGGAAATAGTGACTTAATGCGAATCGCTATTTCCGACTCGCAAAACAGGATGTAAGTAGAAATCGCAATTCCATTTTCAGATTCAATGCGGAGTTGCATCGCAATTTGCGATATCACAACTTGCGATTTTGCAAATTGCACAAGGGTATTGCCGGGAGTCGCAAATTGCGAACGTGTGGCAATTTGCGAGCGGGTGCCAAAAAAAAGAAGAAAACGCACTCCCTTGTTCTGAGTGATGACATCAGAACCAGGAAGTACACCCCATGGAACTGGGAAGAGTCTACCCAGCACAGACAGCAGAGGCACACCCAGCTGAGAGGAGGTACTGCAGCCATGTCAACTCAGACCAAGGAGACACCCACTGCAGGGAAGCGATTTCTTAATTGTGGGTCGCAATCTCAAGTTGCAATTTTTGTGAGTCAGTAATTGGTCGCATCGCTATTTGGGAATCCGAAATGGCATCGGAACATACCATTTTGCTTTTTGAAACAGTCGCAAATAGCGATGCGACCATTCTGCGACTCGCAAAACGTTTGTGCATGTGGCCCTAAATCCTTTATGGTGAAAGTAATAACTCTCACCCAAAGTCTTTGATAAAAGTGACATTTTCCCCTTTAAGCTTTTAGGGTTATAACCAACCTTTGATATGATTCATCACACATTTCTCCTCTAGACCCTCAAAGATATGCTCAGTGTGAAACATTGTGTACTACGCTGGTTTCAGTCCTATATTTCTAATGGGTATCAAAGTGTGACCCTCTAAACTCAGCCTTGTAACATTTGGTGTCCTTAGGTCTCAATGCTGGTGCCCTTTTGTTTAATATATATGTTGAACCGTTCGGGTCCCTTCAGATCTTCCTAAGGATTTGGAATCATCTCTATGCTGCTGCCACCCCATTTAATACCTTAAAGAGACTGCACTTTCTGACTTCTTAATCCATTTCTTCTATTTAACTGTCAGATCAATAGTGGCAGAGAAATAGATACCTAAAACTGAATGATGTAAAAACAGAATTTGTTCTCTTCCCGCCAACCCTTGATTGTTATAAATGAAAATTGGATAAACAAATGTAATCTAGATTGCAATATCCAATTGTTGAATCTGCCAGATTCATAGAAGACATATTAAATAAGAAATGTAAGGCCTGATTTTGAGTTTGAGGGAGAGTGTACTCCATTGCAGCTGTGCCTGAGTACCTTTCTCCAACTCTTGATCCATCTTTCTGATTTGCAGGCAGGCAGACATTCAGTATCTCGATGATGGAACCTACTCTGGCTCCGTTGCTGAGATAGTGTTCTAACAACCTGAAGGACTATGGTCTGTTTGAGTTTTGGCGATACTACCATCTGCTCTATATTAAAGACAACTTTCCATGTCCATCACTGCTGGGTAAAACTTGGTGGCAAGGGACAGTGAAAAATGTTAAATGACTGCATGCTGCATAGGAGAAACCAACAACATATTATAGGTTTGAATGCCCGTGAATATGACAGTACTGTCTGTCAGACTTTTAACACAATCCAAGGAATGGCTGTGACAATGGCTTCTTCTAATGACTGGAAATGTCTGCAGGACAGCAGACAGCTCTAAATGCTGAGGACAGGTACCCCATCAAGGTGATGGAGTATTTTAGTTTGTTACCCTCATAGAGTACAAGCCGTACTCTGCACTTTAAATCGGGCCCTTAGCCTTGAAGGCTACATCAAATGTCTAGCTGTGGGCCATTTTCTTCCTCAAATTATTTTGTACCTTCAAACTTTTTCTACAATGTGATGTCCTTTGCCTTCACTACAGCTAGTCCCTTCTCACTGGAATTCCCAAGTAGAGCCTTTGACCTTTAAAGGCTAGCTCCCGTGTTCCAACTAGGCTAGTCTCAATTTTTCTGAAAAATGATAATTTCTCATTTGTCTTCTCTGCATCAAATATGGCTCCCGATTTAGGCAAGGTGGATCTGTAACACTGCCTATTAACCATATAATGCTGTACACCTAAAACTCCTATCTATTTGTTCCATAAACTCTACTGGGCATATTTACAAGAAAGTGGCGCATCAGCATTGATGCACCAATTTTCTTGTGCCCAGCTGCACCCACTAACAGCACCATGGGTGCGCAACATTTACAGTGCAGTGCACCATGGGGCACAATACCACAATACCTCATAATCTTTGGAGCTCTAGTGGCGCTTTGCAGCACTTGTGCCAAAAATGTTGATGCTGGTCCAGCAAAGCACATGGAGGCCCATAGCAGATTATGGTTGCGTCATTTTAACATCTACTTTGAGCAGCCTTTAAAAATTATGCAAAAAATGGCACAGTGAAATTGTGATTTTCATTGCACTATTTTTGTGGGCCTCCCTGCGTGGGAATACCCTCCTTGCATACATTATGCCTGGCACAGACATAATGTGGCACAAAGGTTTACAAAGTGTAAATATGGTGCGGGGAAATTGCCTCCTTAATGCCATGTTAGCATAAAACAAAATTATGCTAGAGTGGCGCAAGGGCTTGTAAATATGCCCCAGCATGTCTTGGGGCTTTTACATGAATCCGGTGATTCGAATAAAAATTCTTCATTGCTATATCTTTCTTAGATGATGCGCATAAACTTCGGAGTTCTTCACTGCTCCCTTTATAACCCTTAATCCTTCCACCGGTTCAGGCACTTCCTGAACACACATGGTGACGAAATACCTTCATGCATGATATTATGTTGCTCTATTTTGAAATATACTTGTCACCTCCAATATCCCTTCAGGGATGTTCCATGAAGACTGGTGAACTGCACACTTAAAAATCGCAAATTATTTTTCTACTTTACATTTTTTTGCTGCATTAAAGTGGAAATTTAATGCAATTACACCCATGCTCTCTTATGTTCCAGCCAGTTGTTTTGAGCCAACTGTGTAATCCTAAAATAATTTGTTATATATAGAATATAATGAGCTGTGAATAAAACTATGCGCCCGGGGCCTTGTTCGTGCCAATATGAAACGTCAGCAATAAAAAACTATACGTTGTATCTGTCTTGAGATGTGCCATCCTGGCGCCAGGGAAGAAATGTGCGCGTGCAATATCAGAGATCGAATAAAATGTGGATAACAAAGAACTAAAACGAATGGAACATAGAACAAAGACATGCATATTTCAGACGTCCAGTGTGTGGAGTACCGGAGCATTCTGAGATATGTGGCTTTGCTTACCGCGAGATGAGGGCTTTAGGTAATGTCAGGCTGAGGTGACTTGTGCTGTGAAACATCGAAAGCCTGACTTTTCAGTCAGAATGGACTCAATGAGTGTAGCAAGTGGGATCAAGAGAATAATGTCAAGGAGAAAAAAGTGTTCAGGGGAAATTAAATGAATCTACTGATCGTTTGTTTTATGCCTTGGTTGGAACATGGCTGTTATGTGGTTTCAACTCGCTGAATATTTTTTTTCTTTTCAGGTGGATGACGCAATTATTGCAGGTAGCTTGGCCCTGGCTGGTTTAGCTGCCCTGGGATTGACGGCATTTGTGGTGAAAAGAAACAGACGCCAGAACCAGTAGCAAATCCTTCTCGAAAATTAAACATCAGAAGAGAAAAGGGCATCTTCAGCATGCACCAAGGCAACACTCCGGAATACTTTCTTCTACTAGCAGGACGTTGTTCCCATCTGGTCCACCCTTAAATAAATGTGTGTAACTTCACACATATGGGGGGTTATTACAACTTTGGAGGAGGTGTTAATCTGTCCCAAAAGTGACGGTAAAGTGACGGATATACCACCAGCCGTATTACGAGTCCATTATAATCCTATGGAACTCGTAATACGGCTGGTGGTATAGCCGTCACTTTACCGTAACTTTTGGAACGGATACACACCTCCTCCAAAGTTGTAATAACTCCCGTAGTGTCTTGTGGCTCCAAATCAATGGGAGATTCACTGTCAATTGTGTCATGTTCAGGCTCCGTGACTATTGAGTGCCTCTTTCCGGGTGGATCACATCTACTGTGGCAGGGAGTTCAGTTTCCATTCACGTTCAGGTCTTCGCCTCTTTCTCTAAAACAGAAGCTGGGAGCGGGCTAAAAATCACCACCTGGTGTTTCAGTCAGCTATTGTAATGATCACGTTTTTATAAGCCATGGTACTTTACCCCTATGTGTACAGCATAAACTGGTATTTTACCCCTATGTGTACAGCATAAACTACCTGCTGGTGTGGACCCTTCTCTCTTGTGTACTGCCCTGGTTTCACAACAGCAGTTGTTCTCAATTTTCTGGAGCGGCCATCTCCATACACATCTGGTCTGTATAATTGTGCACATGCTTTGACGGCTCTATGCAGCTTCAGCGTCAGCCCGGAGCAAAAGGTCTTACTCAGTTGGTGCGTATAAATATGAATGGGTAAAACATGCTCTCAATAGGAAGCTAACGAGGTGTAGAAAGCAGGTGTTAACAGTGGCACATTCTCTTAGGCCATGTGGTGGTTGTGTGTATGCACCAAGGCTTAGCGATAAGCATGCTCTTACGCAGATATTTCTTACAGAGCCCGACATACATTGAGCACCAGTTTCTGAGTCAGATAAAAACAATCAGGGCCATTGGAATCATGCGATTGTGCAGTCGAAGCGTTTTTCTTATCATTATGGATTTGCCGCATTTGTCACATAATCCATGACCTGTTTCATTAACTGCAAATTCTAACAAACAAAAAAACATGTTTGTTGCTCAAACAGTTGAAACCGTAAAAGTGCAGGGATAGGTGTTGCAGCACAGTTGAAGGCCTTTTGCATAGGATCACTGGTCAATTTACTGTTTCTTATTTCTGTATTTGGGTGTTAAACTGTTACTAATGAGTTGCAACGTATGCCCACAAGTGTTAACAAGTGGAAACATGAGAAAATAATGAAGTAACACAAAATGTGCCACATATGTTTCTTTTCTCAGTGCATAATTTAGTCAAACCTGCCACATAATCTGTCCCTCTTCTGCAGCTTAATTCAACTGGCCCTGAAAATAACCTTTAGGGAACGGGGCAAACATTGCAGCTTCAGCGTCGGGTGCCATCTAGTGCTATAGCCATGATAGCTACCTTATCATTAGTATACAGAACAGGCTTGCTTCAAAATGTATACGTGCATTTTGCGCATGCGCAAGGGGCCCTGAAAATGCATGGCTCTTGAAGAATATCAACCTAATTTCTCCATTCCTACCTCCCTGCACACCGTAGGGAATGTGCAAGTTTGGTGACAAAAGGGAAGGTGGGTAGTGTCAGTGTTCTACGACACTGACACACAGTGCTTAATTTATAAATAAAAAGGTGCCAGTGTCTAAAGCCCTCCTCTTAAACACGCGGCTGCTGCAATTAAATGTGTGAACATGAAATACTGAGAGAGCGTAATCCTGAAGCCATCTCGGGCCTCTTCAATCCATATAAAGCCACTCCCTGCCCCTTCAGCTCACTCTTGCAGCTTTCTACTTTCTTCCTCTGTGACGCTTTTTTGTTTTTCTTTCTCCCCCCCGTCTTCCCCATATGTTTCTTTTGATCGCAGCAAATGCTTGAGGCAGAAGAGTAAGCCCCGGCCCTCAAAAATAAGTGCCGGTGCTCAGCACCGGAAACAACAAGCACAAATTAATCACTGCTGACACATTGTCACTGGGGTGATCTTTCGTGCTATGGTGGCTGTTTAGGAAACAAGATGAATTACATGTTTTAGTAACATCTGTGGTTCTCTGATGCACAGAGGCTACTGTACAGTGGTAGCCCGTATGATTGAATTTACTGCTGTTAGGGAGTAACATGTTGCCATCTGAAACTCCACTGATGGTTTGCTGGTCGCTTGAGTGTTGTGTGTACTTGCTACGGCATTGTTGTTTGAGACATGAGGCAAATAAATTTAAGTGCATTAAAGTTTAGCAGATTGGTAAATGACATTATTATTTAAGTGACAGTGGAGGCTTTGTCCTCATGATTTCAACACAGCGCTGCCTCCCCCACCAAAGTAAATTTCTAAATGTAGACTAGTCTTGCAAGCGGAAAAATGTGCTCTGAAAACTCATCACCATGGAAAGGGGGGAGGGATTAATGGACACACATTAATGGATTATGGTGCAGGCAGCTATTAGACTGCAAGTGTGGCCTGTGCATAAAGAGCTTGTCATAGCAACTCTACTAAATACTCATACATTTCAACAGAGGTAATATGTTTAATATAATAGTACCGCTGTGTTGGAGTTGGTTCTCTCTGCAGGGTCACTCCAAACTTGTTGCCTTCACCCCTCCTGTTTTCTGAACCCGTTTTTGTTGGCTTTTTACCACTGGTAACCCGAGCTAAAATGCTTGTACTCTACCCTAGAACATGGGAAAATTGGCTTATACCTAATTGCCACATTTCATTACTTGTAAGTCCCTAGTAAAGGGGTACTAAATATATCCAGGGCCAGTAAATGAAATGCTACTAGTGAGTCTGCAGCACTTATTGTGCCATCCACTTAAGTAGGCCCTTAAAACATGCCTCAGACTTGCAATTACAGCCTGTGTGCAGTTTTAAACTACCAACTCAACCTGGCAAAATAAACCGTTGCAAGGTCTAAAACTCCCTTTTTAACAGATGTAAGTCATCCTTAAGTTAGGCCCTAAACAGCCAAGAGAGCAGGATGCATTGTATTTTAAAAATTGAGCATATACATTTCAGTTTTACATGTCCTGGCAGTGAAAAACTCACAAATAGTTTTTCACTGCTGTGAGGCCTACCTCTACCACAGGAGAGGTAGGCCTTACCGTAACGCATTATTACATTATTACATATTTACATTACATGAGTGATAACTTTTATTTGAGATCAGGTAGAAATATTATGTTTGGAGTATTAGGAATTGTAATTTAAAATCGTCTTTAATGTAAAGTAAAATTTTAAGTCACAATTCTGAAAATGCCACTTTTAGAAAGATTTAGAAACCATTTGGTGCCTGCAGGCTGTTTCCTGGGTCACATGACTAAGTGTATTTTGCAGTTGACTTATGTGTATTCCTCCCAGACAGTCATGCAAAAGGGGGACTGGGAATTGGCAGGATTGGGGGGAGGAGCTGTGCACAGCCCCAGTTACACTTCCAAGAAGTTGCCTCAGCCTACACACAAAAAACTTCCCACTAGCCTTTTGTGCCCCTAGACATCCTGGGACCAGGGTAGGGAGGAAGGGAATTCCAACACCACCTGTGAGGGGAAAACTCTAGAAGTTTCTTTCACTTTAAAGCTGGAACTAGCTAAAACATTAGGACCCTCAGACCTGCAGTCTGGTTCACTTCTGGAACTGTAGAAGACTGCCCTGCTGCCTAAAGATTGTCTTGTGCTCTCAGAGCACTGCCCTGCTGCCTAACACCTGCTTTTCTGCTTGAACCCAGGACTACCAGAATAACTCCAAGGGCTAGTTGGCTCAACTCCTGATCAGAGCCTCAGCAACAGAAAATGCTTCAACTATCTTGGACCCCCACCTGGACCCAGCCTGAATCCTGACCCTCTAAGTGGTGCCCCTCTAGTCCTGGACCTTTGGAGGTGGTGCTAAAACTCCCCAGATAGCCAAAATCCAAAACATGGGACTTAGAACATTTTCAGCCAAAATGTGCCCTGAAAACCAAGAGAAGACCAGGAACTACCTGATTGCTGATGTGCTCAAGGTGCATTGCTGGTCGGCTTGACTTTGCAGTAGCTTCGCTACGTTCTTCTCCGCAGGAGCAAATCATGTTCAGCGGCTCCTCACATCAGCGGTATCTTCTACAGCATACACTGTCATCCATTGAGAGGTCACAGACGTGCCAAAAAGGAGACTAAGGGGCATATTTACAACCACCATTCACCATGTGAGCCTCACGTTTTTCGACACTCAAGCAGGGCATCCCGCAGAAACATATCTATGAGGGTCCGCAAAGCCAATTTGCATGGCTTTTCATGGCCTCAGAGATATGGAGTAAGGCAAGGCAGTGCAAGTTGCTGATTTGCCTTACTCTGCGTTAGGGGGAAATTACATAGGCGTTGCCTTTGGTTTCCCAATGAAATACCCATGGATTTGGACACTGCTCTAGAATCAGTACATAACATATACCTTGGACAGTGCCATAACCTGACGCCTCCCGAGGGATGGTGTAATAAGAAGAAATATTGTTATTTCTTCTCGTTTTTTCCTCTTTCCATGTGTGGTGCATTGTGAAGCACAGATTGAGAGAGGAAAACACTTCTCAAGACTTATTTTGTGCAGGAAGGTGCCCCTTCATGCACAAAAGCAATCCTGCATGCAATCCAGACACCCTTGCACCATGGTGCAAGGGTGCCTTCGTTGGTGCTAGGCACCAAATTGTGCGCTGTCTCTAGGTGAAAGAAAAGTAATGCACCCTATTTCATAAATACTGTGCTTTCCTGCCCTTTCACATTGGCATCGGGCAGTACAGCAAAAAGATTTGCGTCGCTGCCCTATGCCAATCTATTGTAAATATGCCGCTCAGATACAACTTAGAGACTTTCACCACAACTTCATCCAGAGGCTCTGCAAGAACAAGGTCTCCTCCTTCTTTTACGCTGCCGGCTGCCTTGCCCCGCTAAACCTTACCATCTCTGACATTTTTCTCAAAATTTCTTCTAAGTCTGAAGGTAAAAGGAGATCCTGGTAAAATCAACTTCGTATATCCAAACCGTACTTTCCTGTGTTCGGCCATAACTTTCAACTTTGCCCCAGTCTTGCGCACTAAATGTCCCCGGTTGGCTCTTTTTCAGTTTAGGTGCTATTTTCACATTAAGCTTTAAGAATGCACAACTCCAATTCCACTGATTGGATTTTTTTCATTTTGGCGTCAAATCATTTATTAAATTGACTGTAAGTTTCTAAATTAGTGTGGAATTTTTCATGTGTTGTGTCTTCACATTATAACTGTTTAAGTGCTACAGAAATCCGTGACACATTGCCTCTAAGTTAGGCCTAACTGCTTTTGTGCCAAGCTAACAGAGGTTTAAGCACAAGTTAATTTAATGACTTATTGTGGTTTACCCTGACAAGATTGTGGCTGTTTCTTGAGAGGGTCTCATACCCCGCTCAACCAGCAACTCAATCTCTCACACACTTTTTCTCTTTATTGGATACTACTGTAATGTATCATCAGGATGGACATACTTTTTTATCGGATAACCAGGCACTTGCAACAGTTGCATATAGATTTACATTGAAATTAAATGCACATTTGTTATCATCTAATATTCTTTTTGATAATAATATAGCAACTTTTGATCGGAATCATCTCCAGCGACACAAAATTAACTGTGGCCTTTAATGATACCACCCTCTCCTTCCATGGAATCCCTCCTGCCCTTAAGGTTTCATTTACAGTATGTAGGCTTAATGAGCCACCACTTACCCTTCCACAAAGCCCCTTGGACTGTGGGCAGACGTTATTCTCATAGGGCCAAGTGTATTTTTTTAGTGATGGTTATATGTTATTTTCTAGGCCTGCTTCATATCACAGTGCCACATGATCTGCAGATTACGGCAGAAGTCAGCAGTAAGATTTTAACTTACAGAGCCTTCTGGGTAATGAACCGTATCACCAAATCCTCCACAGAACTGCTATAATTGTAAGTGGGAAGAATGATGCAGACATCATTAGTAATAAAACACTTACCCATAGGTATCTCCTCTCTAAGATTATGAGGCCAAATCTGCTCCAAGGGTTTAACCTTAAGAATTCCTTAGTGCAATTAAGTGATTGAGCAAAACACATACAAAACCAAGCGCTTCATTGAGGGCTTGGTGGAGTAGGAGGAACACCACAAACTAGTGGTCCTTCTGCACATCCAAAGCTGCAGCTTTCCTGCTATATTTGGGAGAGGATTTGATGCAATGGCCTGAGCTGCGACCTTGGAGCTGGGAAACAGAGCTGGGGAACTAGCTTTGAGTCTCGGCATCAGCTCAACATCCTGTGATTCTGGACAAATCATGTCATCTCCTGTACCTACCAAAAATGATACTACCCTCTCCTTCCATGGAATCCCTCCTGCCCTTAAGGTTCCATTTACAGTGTGTAGGCTTAATGAGCCACCACTTACCCTTCCACAAAGCCCCTTGGACTGTGGGCAGACGTTATTCTCATAGGGTTCAAAACACATACAAAACAAAGGGCCTCATTGAGGGTTTGGTGGAGTAGGAGGAACACCACAACCCAGTGGTCCTTCTGCACATCCAAAGCTGCAGCTTTCCTGCTATATTTGGGAGAGGATTTGATGCAATGGCCTGAGCTGTGACCTTGGAGCCGGGGAACAGAGCTGGGGAACTAGCTTTGAGTCTCGGCATCAGCTCAACATCCTGTGATTCTGGACAAATCATGTCATCTCCTGTGCCTACCAAAAATGATTGTGTACTTGTGTAATGTAACTTGTGCTCATGTAAAGCACTCCAGTACCTTTGGGTCGAGTTTGCACCATATAAAACTTCAAAAAATAATAATATATATATATATATATATATATATATATATATATATATATATAGTCAGAAGGAAAACTCTGAGTTCCTATTGGAACAGCCTCTGCTTGCTCTGCCGACTGTAGTCCCTGACCCTGTGGTCTGTCTGTCACAAAACAACTGAGCCATTATGGTGGTCAGCTTCTATTGAGGGTCTAACAACTGCCACTCATTTTTCCTAGGGTGACCAAATTTTGAAAAGTAAAAACTGGGACAGGCCAGTCATAAAAGCACGACTAAAGTCTTTCTTACTTTTTTTACTTTTATGCCAGGCCAGTTTTTTCCTTAATAATTTGACTCCTAATGTTTCATTTATATTTTTATTGACTTTATAGAAGTTGTCATGAGTGTTGTAATATCTGGGGTGATTAGCAGTGCATGGCAAGGGTGTGAGTTATAGTTACCTTAGGGCGCGAGTTATAGTTCATTGAAATAACTCCATAACTACTGAATTTCTATGGTTTTGTATCAGTAAATTCAGAACCTAATTATAACGTCCCTGTATCCTTTGTTTTTTTCAGTGAATTTCTGTTTTTGTAATGTCTATTTTCTAACTATAACGTCCCTGTAACTTTAGTTTTTTCAGTGAATTTCAACTTTTTTAACATAAAGTAATTTAATTACTATACAATAATCCAGCATCTGTAACGCAAGGCCTTTGTCCGTGCACAGTGGGTGTTGGCCGCAGGGCCTGGCCTGTAACCACCCACCTCCTTGCAGCTCAAGTTCAATGGGTCTGTATCTCTGGGTGTGAGAATAGGTGTGAGTGTGTCTCTGGGTGTGAGAGTGTCTGGGAGCAAGAGTGGGTGTGTGAGGGTCTGAGTGGTACTTTGAGTGGATGAGTGACCTTCTCAGTGGGTCTGTGAGTGGGTGCGACAGTGTCTGAGTGGGTCTTTCAGTGTGTGTATCAATGTGTGAGTGGGTCTGTAACTGGGTACATGAGGGTCTGAGTGGGTCTCTGAGTGGTGCATGAATGACTAAGTGGGTCTGTGAGTGGATGTGTGATGATCTGAATGGGTCTGTAAGTGGGTGTGTGGGTGTCTGAGTGGGTCTGTGAGTGAGTGTGTCAGTGTCTGTGTGGGTCTGTGAGTGGGTGCTTGAGGGTCTGAGTGGATGTGTGTGTGGGCATGTGAGACTATGAGTGTGTCTGTGAGTGGGTGAGTGTCGGAATAGGTCTTTGAGTGGGTGTATGAGTGAGTGGGTATTTGAGTGGGTGTATGAGTTTCACTCTGAGAAGGTGCAGGAGTATGTCAGTGGGTCTGTGAGTGGGTGTATAAGTATCTGAGTGGGTATGTGAGTGGATGCCTGAGTGACTAAATAGGTCTTCAAGTGGGTGTATGTGGGTCAGTGTGTTTCTCTGTGGGTGCATGAGTGTCTGTGTGGGTCTGTGAGTGGGTGCGTGAGACTGTGAGTGGGTGTCTGAGTGTCTAAGTAGGCCTTTGAGTGGATGTATAAGTGTCTGACTGGGGCCGTGAGTGCATATCTGAGTGTCTAAATGAGTCTGACAGTGAGAGTATTAGTGTATGAGTGAGTGTGTGAATCATTATTTTTTTAATTTTTTATTCTGCAGGATTTGCAAATCTGTTGTGGTATTGCATGGGGGGCTGAGAGTCGTGCTACATAGTTGCGACTCCATGATCGTGGCAAAAAAAGGGTTTTTAACCTTTTCAAAGTCATAATGGGCTCCTCAGATACCTTTAAATAAACTTCTTGGGTTCAGAGTACCTCTACCCTGACCCTTTCTATTCTTTTCAGCCTCCAATTTCATCCTCTGGGACCGTTGCCTGGTTGATAAAATGGTGGCCGCAACTTTCTGCACAGATTGCGGCCAGCCAATTACATTGCCGCTTCTGGCTCGCAGATCCGTGATGCTCCGCGTAAGAGTCGCAACAGATCCGCATCATTATATACACAAATTTGGTTTCTGTTTAATTACAAGAAGACCAATGAACGGATTCCCTCCAAAACAAAAAATGGTCGCTTTCTGGATCAGGACCTATCTTTCTGCCAAAGTTGGTGTAATTCCATCCAGTGGTTCGGGTGCTATCGCTGTTCAAAATCCCTATAGAAAAAAATGAATGGGGAAAAAGTGTTTTTGGACCCCCCCTTTTTTCTCAGCCCCCACTTGATAGATCAACCCTAAACTTTCCAGACAACAGCTGACGAGACTTGAATTTTTTGTGAACATTTTGTGAAGATTCGTCAAGCGGCGACAAAGATATAGGCAAGTAAAAAACTGCTTTTTCTATAGAAACTAGGTCATAACTATAACTACCTAGTGGCATCTGCCACTAGGTAATATATATACATATATATGTAAGGCAAATGTCGGCACGAGTTATAGTCACTTGAAAGAACTCTCATTATAACTGCTGAATTTCTATGGTTTTCTACAAGTAAATACAGAACCTAACTATAACGTCTGTGTAAACTTTGCTTTTTTCAGGGAATATATATATATATATATATATATATATATATATATATATATATATATATATATATATATACATATCTCTGTATATATATGTACATATATATATAAATATATACAGCTGTGGGAGGACCTCCTGCACATAAACAATCATTCCCTCCAATGCAGGCACCCTTGCACTATGGTGCAAGTGTGCCTGCCTTGGCTCTAGGCAACTAAATTTAGCACCAGCGCTAGGGAAAACACAGGGGTGCACCATATTTTTGTAAATACGGCGCATACCTGCATTTCTGAAGTGATGCAGCGCGGTGCTGCCAATTTTGGCACTGTGCCACTTTCTTGTAAATATGTCCCATAGTGGCCGAAAAGGCACTCTGAACCCATTTTTCATCCTTCGCAGGATTCAAATGCCCAGTGAGGTTGACAAACCTTTTGACCTAGTAAGATGTGTTGCAAATCAAAGACAAGCAGTATTCACCCGTATTGAACAGTCCTATGCCGCTCACATCATGATGTTCCACTATTGTTTGGGCCCCCAGTAATTGTGCAGCGGGATCAAAGGAGAATATGGAATCAGGGTGTTTCTACCATGGATGTATCTTTGCCAGCACGATCTGGCAACATCAAGTAGAATGGCCCCGGCTTGTGGGCGACTAGTGCTATCTAGCAGCCAGGTAAGTATTGAGCACGGAGCCAGTGCGTCCATTATTATGTTACGCTCTGCAGATGGGGCCTCACCGAGCCAAACAGCCGGCCATTGTAATTGGGCAGCAGCATAGTATAATTCAAGATTAGGCATGCCCAGTCCACCCTCACCTTGTGAATATTGTGTTATGGACAGTGTCACTCTGTGTCTGTCCCTTCCCCAGAGTAGGTCTGTCAGCAGCGAGCGCAAGGATATGGAGAACGATTGTGGCAAGATTATTGGGAGCGCCGTAAAATAGTATAAGAATCTCGGGAGAATCAGCATTTTGGCTATGACTACTCGCCCCATAGGTGACAGGGGGAGCGATACCCAGAAAGGTAGGGAGCCACGGGGTGAACGTAGAATCCTGTCTAATATTGCCTTCCCTGAGATCGTCTATTGAGTGATATATCTGTACCCCTAAATACTTGAAGGTGGAGTAGCACCATGGCAATTGATAAACTGGTAGGGCCGCATCATTGTTCCGAAGTTATAAGGGAGAGAGGGCAAATACATGATTTGGACCAGTTGGTACGGAAGGCCAGAGACGGATGCAAAAGTATTGAGGCAGCATGACCACGCAGATAAATTAGGGCATCATCCGCATATAAGGAGATGATCCAGTTCCGGGATGCCCCATATCCGCGCCTGCAAGCGTAATTTGACAGCCAGTGGCTCCATAGCTATTGCAAATAATAGCGGGCAGCCCTGTCTAGTTCCTCTTCCTATTGGGAAGGAGGCAAAGATGACCTGTCCAGTTTTGACATGGGCTGTAGGTTTAGCGTACAATCTTTTGATCCACCTGATGTACCCTGGGCCCAATTCCATCGCGGCAAGAGTGTTGATGAGATATTCCCAACTTAGCGTATCAAATGCTTTTTCTATGTCTAGCGACAGGGCTACATCCTCCTCCCCATTTGCTGTTAAGTAATGTCCCATAAACATGCAATACGTACAGGTAATATACCTTAACACCCCTCCCCAACCTCCCTTCCCAGCTTCTTTCTTATAGTAGAGCACTAAGAGACTGGTGGGACAACCGCCAAATGTGGAACATAACTTATACTTTGTTACATGCACTTAGGGGTAAGCTATACCCGCACGTAAGCCTATCTCCAATTTAACAAGTGGGGGGGTCTCCATTCAAAGGATTTAGGGTAGCGAGTATGGTGGTGTGGGCTTGTCTAGAACTGTTGCTAAGGTTTGAGTCATCATTGTCCATGCTTGCAGGTCATCAGATAACTTATTGTCACGCCTGGTGAGTCTCATATGTGCTTCTACAACCCGCCCATTCCATAAGGTCGTCCCTCCATATCTGACTCAACTGAGGTCTGGGACTAAGCCAGTGGATCGCTATCCATCTCTTCGCGTCCATTATTCCTAACTGGGAATATTGCCTACTCAGTTTCTTTTTAGGATTATTAAGAAGCAGCCTAAGAGACATTGTTTGAGGTGCTGAGGAATTGTCCCCCCTGTCATGGTGGTGATATGGCGTTGGACCAGTGTCTAAAATGGTACTGCAGTACGCCATATGCACAGAATTGTATTGGACTAATTTCACCCTGGAATTCATAGATACTTTCACCTCCAAGTGGATTTTGCCCCACTCCTTCACTGTGATCACATCAACGCTAGCCTGTTGCCATCTTTCCTCTACATAGAACTGTGCCCCCCTCTATCTGTACGAAGAGCCCTGTAAATATGGGTTATCATTTGTCAGCCTCCGGCCTTTGCCAGTAAAGTGACCAATGTTTGTGTAGCTGTCTGAGTGTCAGGGAACGATGGCCAGAGCTGCCTAGCTGTTGCCGCTATTTTGGCATATTGTAGGAAATGGCCCCTGCATAGCGCAAAAGTGTCAATGGCATCTTGCACAGTTATAAGGCAATTCTAATGGAATGCGAAAGCATGATTCAACCACCCTCATGCCATTGCTCCATTGACATCAACTGTGCTATTTGTGCAAAGAGGCGGATTATACAGATGTCCATCTCAGGAGCAAAAGGAGCTCACTGTATTTAACAATATGGGGCAGCGTCTCTGGGACTTCGCTCCCTCTCATTCATAGTTCACCTAATTGGTGACTGTCATGGGATCCAGCCTGGAGGGCTTGTTCCCAGTTTTCCTCTCTATCAAGCCAATGGAGAGTATATTGCAGGTGGGCTGCCAGATAATAGAGTTTTAGATCTGGCACCCCCAGCCTGCTGGAGTCCCATTCTTGTTTTAGGGTATAGAGCTCCACTCTGGTGCTTCATCCATCCCACTGTAATGTGATTAGTAATTTGTCCTTAAAGATTTGATGTGGGATCTCATAAATTGCCCTGTGCAAGACATAGAGACATCAGGGCAGTACTATAATTTTGATCAGAGCTATTTTACTCATTGGAGATCATTGCAAGGTATTTCAAAACATTATGGTGAGACGCAGCGCATTAAGTACTCATTCCTTATTGAGATCATAAAAGTTTTGCTCCCCTCATATAACCTTAATCCTCAAATAAAGCACCACTTCCACAGTACAAGGGATACCCAGCTTTGGCAGCTGTTCAAATTATCGTCCATCCATAAGCCCTAATGGGAACAACACAGTTTTCTCTTTGCTGAGTCTGTGGCCCAAAGACTCCTCAAACTCAGTCATAATATTTAACAGGATTGACACCAATAGATCTGGGTGCTGGAGGTATACTACAACGTTGTTGGCATACAGTGAGACCACATGGGCTGTGTGACCTACCGTCATGCCCCACCCCTGTAGAATATAGTGGAGTCAGCAGGCTAGCGGCTCCATCTCCAGTGCAAACAACTGGGGGGACAGTGAACACCTCTGTTGTGTGCCCCTATGGAGGAAAAAGGGATCAGACATGTAGTAACCCGTTTGAACCCTCGCCTGTGGCCGTTTATATAAAAGCTTGTCCCAGTTAATGTGGGTGTTGTCTAGTCCTAGTTTCTGTAGTACTAGCCACATTTAATCCCAGTTTACCGAATCAAAGGCCTGTTCTGTATCTGAAAAGGCTAAGGCATAATGGTCGTTCTGAAAGTCTGAGGAGTGTAAAACATGTGTCACCCATCTTAATTTACGTAAAGTGTTCCGACCGGGAATTAAGCCTGATTGGTCGGCATGTTCTAGGGGCGTGAGGAATGGCATGAGTCTTATGGCCAGTACATGACTGAATATTTTTTTATCTAGATCCAGCGGGTCTTTACATAGTTTTTGGATTAGGAATATCAGGGCTTCCCTCATCGAGGGGGGAAGTATCCCAATATCAAAGGCTTCGCCATTTAATACAAACAGTTTGTTAACTATCACATCTGTGAAGGCCTTATAGAATTCTATGGGAAATCCATTGCCTCCTAGGGACTTAGGCGTATTCATGGAGTCTATCTCCCCTCTGATTTCCTTTTTAGATAAAGGGGCTGCTAATGTCTCCCTGTCTCCCGCTGTTAAGGTCAGGAGCCAAAGATCTGACAAGTATCGTGGGAGAGTGGTTAAGTTAATATCAGTTGGAGGGTTGTAGACTTTTGTCAGATGATCAGCAAAGATCTCAGTAATGTCATGTTGCATACTAGTGATCTGTCCATCCCTAGACCTTAGTTTGAGGGCACGCTGAGTCATGGATTCCGCTTTAACCAGGCGCACCAGCAACCGGCTGAACTTCCCCCTCTAAATATAAGCGGAGGCAATTCATGGCTGGTGTTTTTCCAGTTGTTCCCATAACTCACACACCTGTTGACTTTGTTTGTCTTAGGTGGCCCTTTTATCTTGAGAGTCTTCTAGGGATCTTTCTAGTCAAGTTAGTTCCACTTCTCCCTGAGTCAGTTCTCTCTCCAGGGTCTGTCGGATAACCAAGGATGTGGACATGCTGATGCCTCAGAGGACGACCTTCAATGTGTTCCAATTTTACTGCCCGGCTAGAGGCACTGCCCCAGTTCATATCAACGTAGGGTCCAACGCTTCCTATGGGGTAATATGGAATAATAGGTCCGTCAGTGCCTTGGCCCGTAGTCGCCAAAGTGGCATCTTGAGCACAGTCCTAAGGAAAGTGTATGACATAAATAGAGAGGAGTGGTCTATATGTAGTGACCCAGGTAGGGCATCTCTCAAATTCTCTGGGCAGGTTCCCAATGCTGTGGCATAGTAGGAATATTCCCGAGCACGGGGGTGGGGATCGCGTCAGATATTAAGTCAAATCCTTTCTGCATTTGGGCCAGCGCCGCTGACATTTTAGGCTTAGCTTGCAGCCTCAATTAGGGGCGGTCTATTCCCCTATCTGCGACACAATTGAAGTCTCCTGCGACAGTTAACTCAGCATCGCTGTAAATACCCCCCACCGTTAACACCGTGCCAAAAAAAGTACAATCATCGGTATTGGAGGCTTAAACATTTGTCAGTCATAAAGTGTACCTATCTAATGTTCCTTCTAGAATAATGTATCATCCCTCTGTATCCACCTGTACCCTTGTTTTTATAAATGGCATCCCCAGTGACACCCAGATAAGAGCCCTGTGTGGATATCAGAATAAGAGATACCTTACACTTGCCCTCTCCACCTTTTTCTCAGAGAGGTAAGGCAATTCTCCCATAAATGCATTTCTTGAAGAAAAGCAAAGTGCACTCAATATCTTTTCAAATCGGTCAAAACTCTGTTACGTATTGTGGGATTGTTAATACCTCTAACGTTCCACGTGAGAAATTTATATTGTTTACCCTCATTGTTCATAAGAAGTGTACGTGGTGTGGTGGAGGCTCCCTATGAGGGCACTCAGTCGTTGGCCAGTCAATGTGCGTGACCCGTGTAAGGAAGCTCCCCGTAACAGAATCCCAACTGATTTCAACTTAACGTGGTTCCCATCCCCCCTTGACCCACCCTCAGGCAGAATGAATGGAATCCCATGACACAACCATGGCAGTAAGGGCCCAGTTCCTGCCCAAAACAGCCACCCCAATTACTTGTTCCCCCTACAATAAACTCTTATTTCTTTCAATTGTTAATGTTTAGTTTGTATAACATTGTCCAAGAGGCATCTATTCAGCCCTGGAAACTTTACAGGTGCGCCCGGCAGAGATAGTTCTTCAGGGCTCAGATTCCTTGCACTGCCTAGCTATCCCGGTTGGGGTGGACCTGGCCGACTCCCCTATCTGGAGAGGAGGAACCAGCAGCCCGCGGGCCCCCACCATCTGTGTCATTCCTCTCAGTGCCAAGGATTAGGTTTGGATCTTCTCTCTGCGGGCCCAGTTGCAGGATGTTGTGTGCGGTTTGCTGTTTTCCTCCTTCACCGCTCCGAAGAGGGGCTGATCAGGCAATTCACAAGGCGGGTGCCACCATTTTGAGTTCTGGCCAGGCCGGGACCACCACAAATGCCAGCACCTCTCTCCCTGGGGAACCAATTGGTGACCAATTTTGGGCAGTCGCAGACACCTCGAAATCAGAGGCCCGGGTCATCACACTGAAATCGCTTCCACACTGTCTGCCCGTCAGGTGCAGTCCCCGGCACTCACAGGTCCCACTAGTTTCCGATCGGCTCCGCAGTTTCTTCTGCCTCTGCTAAGACGGTATGTTGCTTTTTTGCCCAGCAGGAGCCCTTGCTACCCAGGATGTTTAAGGAAAGTTGTCTTCAGGTCAGGAGTTACAGGGAAACATGTCTAGTCCGCCATCTTGGTTGATGACGGCCCCCGTATAGTAACAATCTTAATTCGAGAAACGTTTACCATCTGTTCTAAAGGCTTCTTACTCAAGAATCACAACTTTCAAAAAAAAAATCACTGTTTTTATTTTAAGATTTTTAAATAATCCACTTCTTTTAATTCATCTTTCTTGTTTCCCGTTATACACATAGTTTATTTACTTCATCATATAATTCTCTTTTGTATTAATATTAGATATTTACCAGTACATTTTGGATCTTATCCTTCATCATAGTTATGCCTTACTGATTATATATTTAAACCTCCCCCCAACTGTTCAGCTAATCAAAATGAACACTAATTAATTATTAAAGGATCACTATTTCATACCCAGAAATATATCAACATTTTGTTAAGGTACTATTTTCCTCTTTTGCTACCATCACACATCTCCCTTTATTTATCAGTTCATTAATTCCGGTAAATAGAATTAGTAAGGAAATGACTCTTACTGCATGATCATCCCCAGATTTTTGACTGGTGCTGCTGTTTTTTCAACTCGGAAGGTGCACTGAGTCCTACCAAACAGGCCTCATTTCCATTGCTCTGACCGTTAAAAGATATATGTTTGATTAGCTCCCCAGTTGGCTTAAGCTTACTGACTTGTAAGTTCCTAGCACATGGTACCAGGGGCACACAGGGGTATGAAAGTTAAAGTGTTCATCATGGACTTCAGCGCTTATTGGGCTGCCACAAATGTAACAAAGGAAAAATATGTCCTCAAGCCTGCTACTGCAGACTGGTGGGAAGTTCTTACACTGCCAACTCAGCTCTGCCATTTATAGTATTTGCAAAGCCTAACCCTTCATTTTTAACATATGTAAGTCACTCCTAAGTTGGGCCTACTATGCCCTAAGACAGGGTGCTGTATATTAAAAACTAGGACATATTTTTTTTTCATTTCCCCACAATAAAAAACCTAAATTGTCGTTTTTACTGTGGAAAGGTTAATAGCCGCACTAACAAGAACAGTCTTACACGCTGACAACTCAGAAGTGCTAACTTCTGAATAAGACGGCTAAATATGATATTTCAAGGTATCTAAAGAATTGTTGCATTAAACCCAACTTGATGATCACATAATGTCACTTTTGCACAAAGGATGACTTTCCAAAGTTGCCATTTTGTTGCCTAAAGTTTTCCAGTGACTGTTTATAGTGTCTGGCCTTCTGCTCTCCTGGGGGGAGGTGTGAACGACTCTCAGGAAGTAACACTGTTGGAAATTGGGTCTCTAGTTGAAAGAGGTATGCACCCCATCCAAGTAGGGACCACAATCCTAGTCAGGGCAGGTCAATGACACAACATAAGTTATCCTGTGCTCACCCTCTGGTAGCTTGGCGCAGAGCAGGCAGGCCTAACTTAGAAGGCAATATGTAAAGTTCATGTGCAACATGCACACAATAACCTCATGAGACATACCACAGAAAAAGACTTCACACAGATGTAGAAAAATAAAGCTTGTTAATGTGGTTACTTTTAAGTTCAGCACGCTACAGATCCAGTTCACAAAAAGAGAAGCATAGGTTTTGTAAACTCAAAAATAGCAAGGTTAATGAGCGGATGTAATAGATCAAAGGGGTGAGGCACCTCAGCATGGGTGTAGGATGTCCCAATGGGCTCTGGTTCTGTCCTGATTCCGCGCCTTTCATTGAGCGGTGTGCAGCTAGGCTGGGCAGAGCCACTTGGTTTGACTCAGAGCAGTGGTCAGTGAGGGAAAGCAGGACTGCTCCAGATGGTTTCCAGGTGTAAGTGGCAAAGTTTAACAGAAGCCACTCATGCTGAGTTTGAAAGTAGCGAGCGGCAGAGTTTGACGAAAGCCGATCTGGTTGAAATGGGAGGTGGGTGACAAGGGAAAGCAGTGCCGCTCCGGGTCGGTCACAAATGCGAGCTGCAAAGTTTGGCAAAAGCTGCACAGGTTGAAATTGGAAGTAGGCAGCAAAGGAAAGCAGAGGCTGCTCAGAGTCATTCTGGGTTTGGAGGACACACCTTGGGCTAATGGGCAGAGATCAGCAGGCAGCAAGGCTGCACAGCAAGTAGGACATCAGTTCCTGAGCAGTCAATCCTGGCAGAGTGGCAATCCTGACACACAGCAGCCTTTACTGCAGTAGTGTTTTCTTGAGTCGAGAAGTGTACTCCTTTTAGGGGGTAAGGGACCTAGTACTTATACTAGTGCCTTCAATGTGGGTGTTACTACAAAAAGTTCTTGTGAAGTGCACAGATCCCTCTTTCAGTGGGAGGTAATCAGCCCCTTTGTGTGGACTCTAGATGCTGCCCTCTGAGGTGTAGGTGGGAGCCCTTTTCAACATTTTCCCCAGGAAGACCCATCAGCATGGAGATGAATGCAGATGCAGTTGTGTATCCTGTGTTGTGGGTGTCTAAAGGGAATGCACAAGTGTAGCTGTCACCTAGCCCAAGCCAGACATGTATTGGAGATAGGTTGTGGGCATTCAGGGCAGTGAGTGCAGAAAAAATGCCTACTTTCTAAAAGTGGCATTTCTAAAATAGTGATAATAAATCCAAATTTACCAGTGAAGATGATTTATTATTACCATTCCACTGGTACCAAACATGATGCAGCTACCTTTCTCAGCTGATGAATAACAGCTGAAAGTTATGATAAGGAATTTGCAATGCTGACCTATGAGAGGGGCAGACCTCACAGCAATGAAATACTTTGGGGAGTTTTTCATTACCAGGACATGAGAACTTGAAAGTATATGTCCTGCCTTTTGCTTACATTACACCCTGCCCTATGGTCTACATAGGGCCTACCTTAGGGGTAACTTATATGTAAGAAAAGGTGAGCTCTGGGCTTGGCAAGAGGTTTTAAGTGCCAAGTTAGGGTGGCAGTTAGAATGCACACACAGGCCCTGCAGTGGCAGGCTTGAGACATGTTTACAGGGGTACTTAGGTGGTTAGCACAATCAGTGCTGCAGGCTCACTAGTAGCATTTAATTTACAGACATGAGGCATATGATATACCACTCCACAAGGGTCTTATAGGTAAATTAAATATGCGAGTTATGGATACACCAATGTTACCATGTTTTAGAGGAGAAGCATATGCACTTTACCACAGATTAGCAGTGGTAAAGTGCTCCGAGTCCTAGGGCCAACAATAAGATGGTAAAAATATAGAAGGAGAAAGGCATAATGTTTGGGGATAACCCTGCAGGAAGGGCCCTTTCCAGCAAACACTAAGGCCCGTATTTATACTCCGTTTGCGCCGAATTAGCGTTGTTTTTTTCGACGCAAATTCGGCGCAAAACTAACGCCATATTTATACTTTGACGTTAGATGCGTCTAGCGCCAAAGTATGGGCAAATAGCGTCATTTTTTTCCGTGAACGCCTTCCTTGCGTTAATGAGATGCAAGGAAGGCGTTCCCGTCTAAAAAAATGACGGCGACGCAAATGCGTCGTATTTATACTCCCGGGCAAAAATCACGCCCGGGAGTTGGCGGGTCAAAAAACCCCGCATTTGCACCACTATTTAACGCCTGGGTCAGGGTAGGCGTTAAGGGGCCTGTGGGCTCAAAATGAGCCCACAGGTGCCCTCCCCTGACCCCGGGGACCCCCCTGCCACCCCTGCCCACCCCAGGAGGACACCCAAGGATGGAGGGACCCACCCCAGGGACATTCAGGTAAGTTCAGGTAAGTATAATTTTCTATATTTTTTTATTTTTTTTGGTGGCATAGGGGGGCCTTATTTGTGCCCCCCTACATGCCACTATGCCCAATGGCCATGCCCAGGGGACATAAGTCCCCTGGGCATGGCCATTGGGCAAGGGGGCATGACTCCTGTCTTTACTAAGACAGGAGTCATTTAAATGGCGTCTGGGCGTCGAAAATAATGGCGCAAATCGGGTTGAGGTGATTTTTTTGCCTCAACCTGACTTGCCCCATTTTAAGACGCCCTAACGCCATTTTCCCCCTACGCCGGCGCTGCCTGGTCTACGTGGTTTTTTTCCACGCACACCAGGCAGCGCCGGTCTGCTAGCGCCGGCTAACGCCATTCCATAAATACGGCGCCCGCATGGCGCTTCAGAATGGCGTTAGACGGCGCTAAATTTTTTGACGCTAAACTGCGTTAGCGCAGTTTAGCGTCAAAAAGTATAAATATGGGCCTAAGGACCTGCTGTTGGAAGAGGTGTGACATTTAAATGGCAGGAAGGTCAAACAAGGTGTGAGCCCAAAAGGCGAGCTTCAAAGGGGAAGCTGCCTTTGAAGAACAAATGGTGAAGATGTATGAGAGGGGCTGATCTTTTGTTTTTGTAGACTGGTTAGCATCAGGGACATAGAGGGGGAAGCCGTTGCCAACAAGTTTTTCCATGGGTGTGTAGCGTCCAGGTAGGGTGACCAGATGTCCTGGATTTCCCCAGACAGTCATGGTTTTCAGTGGGCTTTCTGGTGTCCCAACATTTTTCTTAATTTAAAATACATGTCCCGGTTTTTTGCACAAAGGTCAGGCCATTATGCAAACCAGAATTTAAAGATATGCTTTCCTTTCACAAGCCCCACTGAACACTGAAAAAATGTAAGTAATTTATATGTTTCTGTAAGGTAGTGTAGGAGGAAATCTGACTGCATTCACCCAGCAGGGACGAAACAAGGTCGGGAGGCGGAGAGGACTCAGAGGTCCTGCCATAGATAGGTAAATGTAACCTTGTTAATGTGTGCCTCTATACACACAGGCACATATAGGCACCCAATTACAAGCCTAGCACACACACACACACATATATATATATATATATATATATATATATATATATATATATATATATTTTACCTACTGGCAGTCACCAGAAGGCATTTATAGTTAGGACCTAGTTTCCATAGAAAAATCATTTTTTGACTTAGCTATATCTGTGGCATACTTAATGAATCTTCATGAAATTTTCCCAAAAAAGTGAACCAAAGAAATAACTGGAACTATAACAGCTGAATTTCCATGGAGTTGTACATTTAAAATATCAGCCTAACCATAACGTCCCTGTAAACTTTATTTTTTTAAGTGAATGTCTATCTATCTATCTATCTATCTATCTATCTATCTATCTATCTATCTATCTATCTATCTATCTATCTATCTATCTATCTATCTATCTATCTATCTATCTATCTGTCTGTCTGTCTGTCTGTCTGTCTGTCTGTCTGTCTGTCTGTCTGTCTGTCTGTCTATCTATCTATCTATCTATCTATCTATCTATCTATATATTACCTAGCGTTAGTCGCTAGTATGTAGTTATAGTTAGGGCCATGTTTCCATAGGACTTGCCTATGTCTTTGGAGTTGTTTGATGAATCTTCAAAGAAGTGTGTGGGTGATTCTTGTTGCGCGTGGAAAGTTTTGTGGTGATCTGTCAAGGAGGGGCAGAGAAAAGGGAGGGGGCAAAAAGTGTGTTTCCCTTGTTAATTCCCATAGGAGTTTTGAATACGACTACAGCCCGAACCGCTGCACAGAATTACTCCAAATGTGGCAGACAGCTAGATTTAGTTCCACAGATTGTGCCTTTTGTAATTTGATATAAATTAATTCAGTAGTTTTTGAGATATTAAAGGGAAAATACATTTTCATATCTGGGTGGAGCCTAAGCACAGACCTCATAGGCAGATTTGATTTGCTGTCAGCACTTCAACCAGAAAGTGATGGCAGCCATTGTGAGACCAATATACATGATAGCACCCATTAAAATGCTTTGTAGTGAATGGCAGGTTTTGAGGGTCACAAAAAGGGAAACATATAAAGAGTGATATCAAATGTTAGTCACAATATAAATCAATTGTTGATGGTATCATGCTAATTTTAGGAATTGTGATGTGTTCTGAAGTGATTTTACTCTGCTGGGATTTCATGAACCATGTGCGAGAGAGAAAGGTTTTCTCATGATTTTCCCATGGAGGTTATATAAGGTGCTCCAGAAGATAAAATGAGAGCATATTTTCTGTAAATTCACACTATCTTTCTCAGCCATATGAGAATGAAGTCTGACATTCTCAGTAAAACATGTACTTTCAACAGGAGCATCCTGTCATTTGATTACCTGTGCTCTACTGCAGCCTCCCAGAGTGTTCAAAAGAACAACTAGAGAGCTAACAGTCTTACTTATGACAGAAGGGTGGCACACCTGAAGTCATTTTGATTGAATCAAAATGGTAAAACTGTTAGCGCGTCAGACCTTATTAAGTGAACTGACAAGGGGACGCGTAAAGGGTGATGAACCTTTTGACTGCGCTTCGAGTAGTTCCCACCATGTAACCCCTTAGCAACACAAAGCAATAGCAATAATAATCAATAACATCAACAATCAACAGGAGTCGGTGACCTCTCAGCCATGAAAAAACACACCTTTATGTAAAAATGAAAATGTTTATTTCCCTACATTAACAATCCTAATGTCACGTAACTTAGTCTCAAAATCAAATGATAAGCATACAAAAACAATACTGGCTGCCCAAAGCGCCTAAAGAATAGCAATCCAATCAAAGCTTGAGCCACTATACATTCTAAGGTTACAGTACAAATTAATAGCACGAATAACTGCGCAAACGAAATGATAGATTCAGCAAAGAAAAAAACCAAAAACCTGTTATTTCAAATAGCGAACATCATCAGTGAGAACCCTAACTAATTTCAGATTAGAATCGCATGTTTGGACTTCATGCAAAACAATTTAGTCACACAAATTTGGAAAACATCTAGCTATGGCTCTATCAAAAGTAGCGGTTGGTACCTAGGGAGAAAAGAAAAATAGAAACAACAATTAGTAACATCGTTTTTATACCTTGCCTCAGTGTGGTTCAGCAAGCTGGGACAGTCTTCATCATTTGGACATCAGTTCGGTCAGCAAGGCATCAGGATTCAGAATTTAAGTTCAGGAAAAGCAATGTCTCCTCAGGCACTTCAGAAAAGAATAATAGCTAAACACTCAAGTCAGTTAGGGAGAACATCGCAGAAAGGCCTCTCTCCTCTCGGTGCAGTCCAGCTAAGTTAGATTTCCTAAAACTACTTCCCACATCCTTAATGGTCAAAGAATCGCATGTTTGCATTTAGTCCAATGAAAATAAAATCCTAACTCTACAAATTCCCTATTATACAGTTCACATGTTGATGATTGGCTCCTCTTCTCCTGTTCCCATAGTTTGGCTTGTCAGGTATCAATATTGTTGCAGCTTACACTCCGGTCAGTGCATCCATTGTCTTCTCCTAGGGAGGTCGTTCCTACACTCACTACATTATACATTGTATCCCTAGCTAGTACAACATCTTCTAGCAAGCAGTTCTCCTGAGAAAGAACTTCAGCTACAAGCACTTAGTCAGCACAGTGGAAAATCACAATTTAATTCTCTAAGCAACCATTTTATAAGTCGTTCAAGAAATGCAGCTTGACATGAGGCCATGCAACTAGGCCCAAGACCTCTCTAAGTTAAGGCCTATGGTTAATAAAGCTAATACATAATACATAACACTTAATATGACATATTACTACATTGATCAAAAATAAGCTCAAAGTTTTACATTAATAAGCTATTAATAAGTACACTTCATGAACATTGACAGCCACTCAGATCGGCACAACTTCAAATGCGTGCATTATTCTTCTCTATGCTAATTCATTTTCTATGCAAATTCAACACTCAGAATACATGAATATTTATTAGTAAAATTCAGCGTTAACAATCCCTCCTCTGGTGACTAAATGTGTCATCACACTTAAATCTTCCCACACAAATTGTCTGTGTCAGCTAAAATTCTGTCATCTCTATCCCCTTTAATCTGTGTTCCCTATTCAAATTTTCCCTAAACAAATTTTCCCTTTTCATTTCTTCCCTCCTCTGGTCACTTTTCATTTTCTTTAATTTGATCATCCTACATAATTTACATATTCCCCATGCCCCAATTATGCAAGTCACAATAATCAATACCCCTTGTATTATTGTCAATAGTATCCCTTTCTCAATGTTGCTGAGCCAATTCCCCAACAAAACAAATCCTTTGTCAACTTTCTCCCAAAACACCTGGTTCTTTCAGCTCTTTCAAATCAGCACTTTCATTAGTCAGATTAGTAAGCAAGTTTCTAAATTCTTTACTATTATCAGGAATATACGAGCAGCAATACCTCGAATTAAGCATTTTGCAAACTCCACCACCGTTTGGTAAAAGAATGTCTAACGCAAGGTGGTTCTGAAGAGTCATAGATTTTACCGCAGCCATTTCTGTATCTATTAGGATCATGGCTCCTTAAAAATTTGTCAACATGTTATCCACAATAGAAGAAAACTTTCAAATCTTTATAGAATTTAGAACCGCTCCAACCAAAGGAATTATTGCCCCAAATATATCTCCCACTATACCAGAAGGAGACTCTCTCTTTTGTTTAATGTGATGTAATTCAGTCGTTTTCGGTAATCTTTTCAAGTCATCAAGTTGGAATATCTTTGGGAAAACTATCCCCAAATAACATGTGCCAACCCATCCTCTTCGAAGACGGTAATAAGCATTAGGTCCACAAATGTAATATATTCCAGGAATCGCTGGATTCTGTCCATTCAACATAAGTATCCGTTTACTCTGAAAGAAAAAAACATGCTTACATTCACTCGTTTCCACAAATAAAGTGTCAGGGCTGGATTTAGGTCTATATACACAAACCTTCCTACATGTTGCGCATCTAAAGCTAATTTCCCTTGTGTTTTTATTTCACTAAATGCGTAATCATTTCTAAAAATCGTTTTTTCTAAGCCCTTTTTTAACTTCTCCTTTAATGCCTTTCTCCTGTCATCTGTCTAATCTAAGAAGCTCTTTTCTAATTGTGTAAGCAAGCATGTCAGGTTATTCTTGTGCGTATATGCTGTACCAAAAGTTAATGTAGGCTCAAAGAACCCTCTCACTAGTACTATGTCATTGTCCTTAGCTACTCTACTCAGGTATCTAATTATGGGGCAAACGAAAACACACCATCGTGGTTATAATAGAAATACTGAATGTACTCCTGGTTATACAATCTTTTTAGTAACAGACTACAACTTATCCCATAAGGGGGGGAGGCAAACTATGATAGGTAACTCCTTCTTCGACTGATGAAGGAATCTGCATACACACATAACAATTCCTCACATCCATCGTCTCAACATACTCACTCAATAAGCGATAGAAGACATTAGAAGACAGATCCCCTTGTACATTATCTACGTGCAGATATTTCTCATCTAACCCAAACTTCTCTATCATTGTTAATGCAATAGTTGTTTCCAAAGCTGAAGTATGGTTGGATTTACTCTTGTCAAGAACAGTCATTCCCACAGTCGATATCAGACACAATATCACGCATACAATTGCCAAACCAATACTCGTGCATTTACAGTACCTTTTCTCCCTACCCTGCTGGCTAATGTTACTCATGATCTGTAAAGAATCAGAAAGAGAAAAAATTTATAACTATGCAACAAAAATTAAAAACATTTTTTTTTTTTCCAGCAGTTATGTACAGCTTTCAGTCTCACTTCCGGGATCCTTTGTCAAAAATCGGTTTAGCAGCTTATCAATTCAGGTTATCGTGCCAAATCAGGTTTCAAAAGTCTTTTCCAGTTACTTTCAACAGTCTCTCTTTCTTTGTACTGTCTTTTTCAATTTGTCTCAACAGTTCAATTCGTTAGCTTCTTTCAAGTGCCAAAATATTGACCTGGAATGTCTTGATCAAAACAAAAAGACAAAAATTATCTTTGCCATTCACTTGTTGTTGCATACGCCCATTCGGGACCTGCGTACCTTCATTCTTGGTATTCTCTTTCTTTTCAACTTTTTATCTCCATGCAATTCTCCTTAACTTGTATCTACTTATCCCTCGGTTGTTCTCACAACAATTGCTTCCTTTCTCTTTGCTTGTGACTCCGGTCACTTGTCTCCTTTCAGTGGACCTTTGGTCAATGCGCTTTTCAGTGTTGAACTTGATACTTTTTCTTGCTCTGCAGGATTTTCTCTTGACGGACCTGCAACTGGTGCAGGAGGAGTCAGACCACATTGACTTTGATCTGCCTCAACACCTTCCCCCTCGGGGTCTAGCGTTTTCTCTGTTTGTCTCTCAACCTGATCTACTTCTGGGAGAGCCCTCCTCTGACTAGACTCTCCTGCTGCCTCAATTGAGATTGGCTCACTGTCACTCTACTGATGGTCTTCTCCTTCGTCTCTCACAGGAATGACTGAACCATTCTCAGCGTGCTCAGATCCGGTCTCAGTTCTGCTTTCTTCTCTTTCCGGCTCTGAGGCTTGTCTGGTCGTTGTTGGTACTCTCAACAACTCCTCTTCATCGTCTATAGGACATGCCACTTTTCTCGTATGGCTGGCGTGGATCCAGTTCAGAATTCCAGCACACTTCACAGCTGTGTTAGTGATCAGAACTACCTGGAAAGGTCTTTTTCACAGAGGTTCCAAACACGTCTTCCTCACATGTTTTTAGACCACAACCCAGTCACCAGCTCTCAGGTTGTGTCCTTGATCTTGGGTCGGTTGCAATGTGGTGGTTTCCACCTGCTGAGAGAAAGAATGAACCACATCAGCCAGACCTTTGCAATAGTCCAACATCATATCATCTGTTATGTTCACAAGAGCATTTGCAGGAACCGCTGGCAACCTCAATGCTCTGCCCATGAGGATCTTGTGCAGTGACAATACCATCTTCTTGTTGGGTGTGTTTCTCATTGTCATAAAAACTAACAGTAGTGCGTCTGGCCACTTCAGATTTGTTGACGCACACATTCTCGCCATTCTTGATTTCAAGGTACCATTCATCTTATCCACTAGTCCTGATGCTGCAGGGTGGTAACTACAATGCAACTTCTGCTCAATGTTCAAGGCTGAACATAGTAATTTCACTACTTCTTTGTTGAAGTGACTTGCTCTATGTGATTCTAAAGAGATCGGAAACTCAAAATGTGGTATCAGTTCCCTAAGCAGTAGTTTTGCTACTGTGAGGCTGTCATTTCTTCGTGTAGGGTACGCTTCAATCCAATAACTAAAGATGCAGACAATGACCAACACATATCTGAATCCTCCATACACAGGCATCTCAATAAAATACATTTGCATTCTGCTGAATGGACCTCCTGCTCTTCCAATGTGGCTCAAATTGACCACTGTCCCCTTTCCCGCATTCATTTGTTGACAAATGGCACAACAATGGCAAACTTCTCCAGCAACTTGTCTAAACCTCAGATTGAACCAATTTTGTTTAAAGAGGTGAATCATGGCATCACTCCAAACATGTGCTTGACCATGATAATACCTAGCCATTTGAGACAACAAACTGTTCGGCAAAACCAATTGACCCTCTTCTGAAACCCACAATTCACCCTGTCGCTTTACACATTTCATTTTGACCCATGATTGTTTTTCCTCCCTGTCAACATTATTCTACAGTGTTCTCAATTCTTCCAATGTATCTAGTACATGTAATGCATAATTTGGACATGTTTCATTCTCTTCAGGTAACAATTCCCACTTATCTTTGAACGATATACAGTTCAATGCACAAAACCTTGCGACTTGATCCGCATGTCCATTTCCCATTGACACAAAATCTTGTGATTTCAGATGTGCACTGCATTTCACCATGGTAATCTTTTCAGGCACTTGGATAGCTTGCAACAACTCTGGAATTCTCCCACCATTTCTCACTGGTGAACCAAAAGAGGTCATGAAACCTCTCTGTGACCACAACTGGCCAAAGTTATGGACTATTTAAAATCCGTACTGGCTATCCATTTACATGGTAACTTTAAGCTGAGCAGAAACATGGCATGCTCTAGTAAGGGCAACCAGTTCCGCAACTTGTGCAGAATATACTTCTCAAAGCCAAGACGCTTCCAGTATACCAGAAAGTGTGCACACAGCATATCCTGCTCTCAGTACTCCAGTATAGTCCCTTAGACAGGAATCATCAACAAAGATAATTTGATCATTTTCTTCCAATCTGGTGTCTCTAATATCAGGCCTCGGTTTTGTGCACAGATCAGTTACTTCAATACAATCATGCTCAATGTCTTCCAACTTTTCAATTTCAACATTTTCATTCCGAAGTAAAGTTGCCGGGTTAAGCACTGTACATCTTTTCAATGACACATTAGGTGACCCTAAGATACTAGTCTCATAGCGAGTCAATCTGGCACCTGTCAAGTACTGTGTCTTGGTCCTTGTAAGTAAAACTTCAATAGAGTGAGGGACCGTAATTGTCAGAGGGTGTCCCATCACAATGCCTAAGCACTGTGCGAGGCTCTGTCCACCCACTGCAACTGCATGCATACAGCCTGGTAAAGCTGCTTCAACTGGGTCCAAAGTAGCTGCAAAATATGCTACTGGGTGGTTTACACCTCCAAGGACCTGCGTCAAGACAGTTAAAGAACATGTATTGCGCTCATGACAAAACAACGTGAAGGACATAGTGTAGTCAGGCATGCCTAAAGCCGGAGCTTTACACAAACTCTATCTCAATTCAGAAAATGCATTCATCCAAGCCTGATCTAATACTGGGGGGGTCGGTGACCTTCTCGAGGGTCAGCTTCTGCAAGGACTTGGAAATGACTGAAAAATTGGAAATCCATTGGCGAAAGTAGCCTACTATCCCTAAAAACATACTGACATCTCTCTGTGTGGCTGGGGATTCATCTGCAGTATGGCTGTGACCCCTTCTCTGGATATTTTTCTTGTTCCCTTCTCAATCTGGTGACCCAAGTATTTCTGACAGTATTGCAATTTAAGTGGGGACACTTTATGACCATTCTTTCCCAAATGGTTCAGTAAGGCAATCGTGTCATGCTTGCACTCTTCCTTCGTTTTGTATGCAATTAACAAAATCATCAATGTACTGTACCAATGTCGATTGGAAAGGCAGTTCCAATAACTCCAGATTCTTTTTCAAGATCTGATTGAATATGGAAGGTGACTCTGAAAACCCTTGAGGAATTCTACACCAACAGTAAACTCGATCCAAAAGATTTTAAACAAAAGAGAAATTGACTATCCTCACTAAGAGGCACAGAAACAAGGCTTGTGACAAGTCTATGACGGTGAACAATTCAGCATCACATGGAATTTGAAACAAAATCATGGCTGGGGTTGGCACCATGGGGCAACATTTTATCACAGTTTCATTTATTTTTCTCAGGTCCTGGACAATTCGAACTCTCCCACAGGGCTTTTTCAATCCCATTATCGGTGAATTACATGGGCTGCTCACCACTTCTTTCCCGACCCTTGATTTACAAATTCTGCAAATTTGTGAGCAACCTCCATTAGGATGTCCTGTGGCATGTGCTACTGGGGAATCTGGGGAAAAAATGCATTTGGTTTTACAGAAACTTTAACTGGCTCAACTCCCTCTATTAGGCCAATCTCTTTCCCTGTCAAATCCCACACTCTTTCTTTAACCGTTCCCTGAAAAATCAGGAGGAAGCTCCTTTACTGTGAATACTGGAAATAAACTAAACAGGGGGTACTCCTCATTTATAGTCTCACACTCTGTCTCTGGAGTTGGGTCATCCTCATCATCACTGTTCATCTGTATCTCGATTCCATCATTTGAACAAGTAATCGAGCACCTGGTTTTACACAGCAAGTCTCTTCCCAGTCGGGATACCGGACTCGAAACACAGACTACGAATTTGTGCAGTCCTTTAAATTTGCCAATTTTAACCTGAACTGGCTCTGTGATTGGATTGGTCAAATCCTGATTTGCTACTTCTACAATCTGGACTGTATTTCCTGAAAGTGGAAAGTTTGGAACTTCTGTAGTTCTCACTGTATAGAGTGTAGCTCCTGCGTCAACCAAGAATGAAACCTTGTGACCCATTACATTTCCCTTCACATATGGGCCTTTCTGATCTACTTCTAAGGAAGCTGCAAGCACACATTCTTCTTCATCTGAACTCTCGCTCACCCAATCATCGTTTATTCCATTCTCACTGTGTAACGGGAATTGGTATACTGTGTTATTACTTTGGTTAAACTTCTGACCTGTGACCTGTTGAGGAAGCATCATCTGCTGCTGTTCCATTGGGGCTTGAGGTATTTGAATTTGCTGTCTAGGTACCATTTGAACCTGCTGTTGCATTGGCTGCAAATGTGCCATTTGTACACTTGGCATTTGTGCCTGCTGCATGGGTTGAACATTTTGCATTTGATTCACATTGTTATGAAAATTTGGATTATGACCTCTCATTCTCGGTCCCCTCATGTTTTTGAACAAATTGATGTCACCTGTTTGCTGAACAACACCTTCCTAAACCATCATCGGACACTCCCGCTTTCAATGTCCGACTGTGCCACAAGTGTAACAAGGCAACAATCTCTTCATTCCCTGCACATCATTCTGAACCACTACAGTACCCAAATCGGGACTACGGTTTCCATTTCCTCCGTGACCTCTACCTCACATCTGATTTTGAAATACCACATTTCCCTGCTGCTACTGTGGAAACTTTCCCTACATCCCTGTTTGTGCTGCTTTAATCTGCATCATCATCGCCTTTTCTTTCAGCTTTCTCTGCTTTAACTCAATCTTGTCACTACAGTACTTTGCGTACTGCAACACCTCATCAATCGGCGTTGCTTGCCAGCAAAAAAAATGACTCTTAATCATCTGGCTAATTTCAGGTCTCAATCCTTCCACAAATCTGAACACAAAGGGGGCCATTCCGACCCCCGCGGGCGGCAGGCGCCGCCCGCCGGGCGGAAACCGCCCAAACACCGTACCGCTGTAAAATGACGGCGGCGGTGATTCCAACTCTCCCGCTTGGCTGGCGGGCGATCTCAAGAAGATCGCCCGCCGGCCCAGCGGGAAAGCCCCTGCAAAGAGGAAGCCGGCTCCGAATGGAGCCGGCGGATTTGCAGGGGTGCGACGGGTGCAGTGGCACCCGTCGCGATTTTCAGTGTCTGCAAAGCAGACACTGAAAATCATTATGGGGCCCTGTTAGGGGGCCCCTGCACTGCCCATGCCAGTGGCATGGGCAGTGCAGGGGCCCCCAGGGGCCCCACGACACCCGTTCCCGCCATCCTGTTCAGGAACAGGATGGCGGGAAGGGGGTCGGAATCCCCTTGCAGCGCCGCCATGGAGGATTCCCTGGGCCAGGGGTAAACTGGTGGGAAACCGCTGGTTCCCCTTTTCTGACCGCGGCTTTACCGCCGCGGTCAGAATGGCCCAGGAAGCACCGCCAGCCTGTTGGCGGTGCTTCCGTGGTCATTGACCCTGGCGGTCAAGGTCAGAATGACCCCCAAAATGAATCATGTCTTTTGGCTCTATTGTTTCTGTACCACTGTAATGCTTAAATGCCTGCTACATTCTCTCATAATACGCATGTATTGACTCTTTTGCTTCTTGAGCTATCCTGTCTATTCTCTGCCTGTCAATGTTTTTGGGGGAAATTCTCATTTTCAAAAATTCAATCCCTTTGTAATAATATTTAATTACCTCAGGAGATGGTGCACCTGTAGCCGCATCTCTCTCTGGTTCTTTTGTCCGCCAATCTTTACTCCTTTTGCACTCCATCCATAAATCAGCTGCAACTACTATCTCTAATAGAGTGTTCAAGTCCTCCCACAGGCACTTTGTAAGTTTCACAAACCTGTCTGTCTGCTGGTACCAATCTACTGGTTTCTCTCTCAACCTGGGATAGTCATTTGTAAAGGACAGAATGTCACTTCTGCTCCAAGGGACATGGACAAAATTCCCTCCTGGAATCTCTCTCATTGGTAAATATTTTCACAGGATCCTTACTTTGCTGCACATTTGCAGTAAGATCCGCAGAATCACTTTTTCTTTTGTCTCTTTTCTTTACCCATCTGCCTTCCCACTTGTTTAATGCTCCCCATTTCTGGACACTTTGGAGTAACTCTTGCGTCAAAATCTTACCTGTAACTCCTTTTCAAATGTTTTGTTTTCTATATGTCTATGCCGTACTTCTCTGCCAAGTCTGCAATTTTTTATGTACATTGCTCACTTTCCTTGTAATTTTTGGGCACAGATATCTCAATTCTGCTTATGTGTAGGACTATAGGCTGTTCACACCCATAGTTCCTTCAATGAGCTCACCCTCTTCCATTCCTAGTCTTGTGTAGTTCAAGTACTCCTCTCCCCTAGGAGCACTCTGCGGGGTATTCAGCATGTCTAACCATTCAGTCAATTGTGGGGCAGTCAAACCTTGCAACAAAATGTTGTTGGCCTGAGCACGTGGCATCGGTTGCACAACTACATCTGGAGATTGCAGTGTCAGTAATTTCAGGCTCTGGCTAACGTTAGACCCTATGACAGTATCCAGAGGAACTCTGAATGAATTAAGGTCTAGCAATGATCTCGATCCGTCAAAGGTCTGATACATAGGAGAGACTATTCAAGTTTTCTCATTAAGTCCTCCCCTCATTGAATTCTGACTCAGGACTCCCTGTCCATTTGCACTGTTATTCTCTTGTGCAAACAAAGGTACAATTAGACCAATGGTGACAGGTGCAGATACAGCATCTGGGCTTAGTCTAACATTCAGGTTCTGTGTGTGCGGGATTCCCATATTCTGGCTCATCAGTACAGACATATCTGTCTGAGTCCCTATTATCAAAGTGTGCTTTTGCATTGCTTGTGACCGCACTTGGGGCAGTAAAAGTGGAGTTGGTTCTGTCTGAACCAATATCGGTTTCGGGAAAACCTGTCCTGTTGGCACTATTATGTTTGTGGCAGTTTCCACCATAGGTACATCGGGGTAAATTATTGGGACATTCAACTGTGGCACCTGATTTTGTGCTACCAGAGTAACAGTTGCATTAAGGCTGTTCTGCATTGGACTAGGAGTCATACTAGGATTAATCTGCACTGGACTCGTTGTCATGTTGACCTGTGTCGGAGCTGAAGGATTTACGCTAATGCTCGGACCACTCTCTTGTGCTGGATATGGTGGGGGACGATTTCTCAATAACTGCAAAATAAACTCATCATCGTCTGACTCTTCCTCAAGCATGAGGAATCTTCTAGACTCCTTTGATCTCCGCTCCCTACTCTTGGAAGGGCTTAAATTTGTCTTTCTGGTGGCTTTTCTTCCTTCTCTCTCGCTGTCCTGGGTAATCACTGGAAACAACTTAATGCCCTGTAAAGTCTTGGTTCTCCAAAACCTATGATCACTGCCCTTTCTAGCCTCCGCTAGTATCTTTTCAGCTTTTCGCATCCTCCTCTCAAATTTCTGTTGCTGTTGCTGTTGCTGTCTGGCTATTAATTCCCAGATCGCGAATGCCTCGAACTGTGCTAGTCTCTGAGGGGTTTCAGATCATACAGCACCCTCCTCAGATTCTCTAAGCTCCTCAAATTAAATGTTCCGTGGGCATGAAGCGCTAAACTCCCATCTTTCTCTGTCACTTTGCACCATTGTTTCAGTCAAAGACATGGCGCATCACCCTTTTCTTCAATTACAATGTAAGCTGGTATACCTTCTGGCAGTGCAATATCCCCTATACTCGTTGTAATGTGCGTATCTCCCCTAAAGGCACTCTTTAAAGCTTTGAAAAATGTAATTTCTGCGATCTTTATGTTATTCTAAATCAAATCAGGACATTACTTTTAATCCCAGAATTCTCTTCACCCACCTTCTCAACCAATTGCACTTCACGGACATCTGCCAATCCATGTGTGACCATTCTCACTAACCAACCTATCTCAGTGTGGCTCCAATGACGTCACACTCACACGAACTGCGGCTGACAAAGTCTTGCGGCTTGTCCTCCCAGACTCAAATTCACACTAGACTAATGAAAAATTATTGTGAACACTAAACAAAATCAAAATCCAATTTTCCCATTTACTATAGGTAAGGTAACACAATCGCTTCAGAAACCTTACGTATTTTTCACTAACGGCGTTTAGCTCTAATGGCTACTCCTTCTTTCTCAGGTTCCCTGATTCGCAAGCAAAATTCGACCCGCAAATTTCACACTCAACTAATCAGTGGGTCTGTCCTGGTGCACATAGGACTCGCCAGATTTCAGTCTAAAAATTATTCGCTCACTTTGACTCACACTTTGACTTATCGACCACGCCAGATCAACCTATTAAACCAGACAAATTACAACAAAAACCGAGTGTCTCATACACTTTTCAATATAATCCAGTGTTTTAGACCATGCAGGGTCCGTATACCAACAACCACGTGGACAATTTTTTAGCACAAAGCGCCAAACAGATGTGAAGTTCGGAATACGCACACTCCTTCTACAACTTCATTTGGAGTACGCAAACTCCCTAAACATCACAGTTCACCTGCAATTTGCATAAGCTGTGCAAGCGCAAAACCTACTTCATTAACACTGTCACTAGAATGCCAGGATCATCTTCAAACAATCATTGGCAAGCTCCAAGGTTCAGAGAAAGTCATTTTAAGTACTTAGGGGCACATTTTCTTTACACTTTGTATCATTGAATCTGAAAAATCCAAACTTTCACCAATTTCACCCAATATACGAATTACTTTGCTCTTTATAGGAGACTAACCCTTACCCTACTACCATTACTGGGAACACCTGTTATTCCTCGGTTACTATCTCTGGGACCAAATACTCTTCTACCTATCTCTGGACTTTATCATGAGCTCTTAAGGAAACAACCCATGTACCAGGCCCTTATGATGGGTTCTTAAGGAGACAAACCATCAGTCTCTGCTATCATCTCTGTTAGCGCATCAGACCTTATATATAAGTAAACTTTTAAGGGTATGCATATAGTTTGATGGACCTTTTGGCTGCACTTGGAGTAGTTCCCACCATGTATCCACTTACCCAATCAAATCAATAGCAATAATAACCAATAACATCAGCAATCAATAGGAGTCAGTAATTTCCACACACTATGACCTCTCAGCCATAAATAACCACACCTTTATGTACAAATTTAATTTAAATGTTTATTTCCCTACATTAACAATGTTAATGTCACGAAACTTAGTCTCAAAATCAAATGATAAGCATACAAAAACAATACTGGTGGCCCAAAGCGCCTAAAGAATCGCAATCTAATCAAAGCTTGAGCCACTATACATTACAGTACAAACTAATAGCACGAATAACTGAGCAAACGAAATGATATACATTTAGATTCAGCAAAGAAAAGACATCAACTGTTATTACAAATAGCGAACATCATCAGTGAGAACCCTAACTAATTTCAGATTAGAATAGCATGTTTGGACTTCATGCAAAACAATTTAGTCACACAAATTTGGCAAACATCTAACTATGGCTCTATCAAACGTAGCGGTTGGTACCTAGGGACAAAAGCAAATAGACACAACGATTACTAACATCGTCTTTATACCTTGCCTCAGTATGGTTCAGCAAGCTGTGGCAGTCTTCGTCAATTGGATAGCAGTTCGGTCAGCAAGGCATCAGGATTCAGAATTAAAGTTCAGGAAAAGCAATGTCTCTTCAGGCAGTTCTGAAAAGAATAATGACAAAACACTCAAGTCAGTTAGGGAGAAGATCACAGAATGGCCTCTCCCCTCTCTTGGTGCAGTCTGGCTACGTTAGATTTCCTAAAACTACTTCCCACATCCTTATTGGTCCAAGAATCACATGCTTGCATTTAGTCCAATGAAATTAAAATCCCAAATCTACAAATTCACTTGTGTACGGTTCACATGTCGATGATTGGCTCCTCTTCTCCTGTTCCCATAGTTTGGCTTGTCAGGTATCAATATTGTTGCAGCTTATACTCCAGTCAGTGCATCCATTGTCTTCTCCTGGGAAGGTCATTCTTACACACACTACATTATACATTGTATACCTAGCTAGTACAACATCTTCTAGCAAGCAGTTCTCATAAGAAAGAATTTCAGCTACGAGCACTTGGTCAGCACAGTGGAAAATCACAATTTAATTCTCTAAGCAGTCATTTTATAAGTCGTTCAAGAAATGCAGCTTGACATGAGGACGTGCAACTAGGCCCAAGACCTTGCTAAGTTCAGGCCTACGGTTAATAAATCTAATACATAATACACAACCCTTAATATGACATATTACTACATTGATCAAAACATAATCGCAACATTTTATATTAATAGGCTATTAATTACTACACTTTGTGAACATTGACAACCACTCAGGTAGGAGCAACTTCAAATGTGTGCATTATTTTTCTCTATGTTAATTCATTTTCTATGCAAATTCATCACTCAGAATACATGAATATTCATTAGTAAAATTCAGTGTTAACAAAATGTAAAACATTTAATTTAGAAAGGAAAAAAAATAGGGGTTCATTTTGTCATAGAAATTGTGGTTAGTGCTGTAGAAAGAAAAATTAGGACACATTTAAGAGAGTTCTAAAATATCTTCCTGTTCTACTTCCAACAGGAGCAACCTGTCAGATGAGTCCTTTGAGTTCTACTACAGCCTCCCAGAGTGTTCTAAAGAACAAGTAGAGCGCTAACAGTATTACCTATGATAAAAGTGTGGCACACCAAAAGCCATCTTGATTGAATCAAACTGTTAAAACTGGTAAAATTTAAACATTTAATTTAGAAAGGGACAAAATGAGGGGGTATATTTCATCAGAGAAATAATGGTTAGTGCTGTAGAAAGAAAAATTAGCGCATGTTTTAAGCGAGTTCTCAAATATCTTTTCCTTCTATTTCCTTTAAACATTCCGACATGCGAACTGAAACATGCACTTTCAACACCAGCAGCAGACGGCCAGTTAATTTTATGTGAGGACCGGAGGCTCAGATTATGCTTCTCTTTATTTCCCTCTCTTTTACAGCAGCCAATAAAATTATTTGAAACATATATCAATAACATAAACCATAATTACATCATATCCCATCATGATCCAGTTCCCCAACCACCAATCCTGTACGAGCTGACCCCTCAAATACCCAATGCAATCACATAACTTCCTCTTTCTTTGCTGCTCACACACAGAGATAAGTAGAATTCATGTAACATTGTTTTGTGATTTATTTCTGTATTTTGGATGTAACTGTGATGTTTTGGGTTTGCTAGTGAGTGCAGTCACCTCGTTCTGTTGTCCTTGATATCCACTGGTCTCCTCTTGGACATGAAGAGGGAGCGTCTACTTGGTGCTCCGGGCTTCGTTGTTCAACACAAACCCCGTTCTTCCACCAGTCTTGCGGCAGCTGTATGTTGCGTTGGCCTTTTCAGCCACCTCAGTACCTTCCCTGATCGGGCCCGAGCTTGGGAGCAACAGACGACTCACATAGCCCAAAACTGTGTTTTGGTATGATTGGTTTACATGAGAGTCCATCAGTGATTTTGACAGCCAGTGTGAAAGTCGCTAGGCAACGCGATCGTCAGTTTCATCGGAGTATGAAACGGACGTCTTGGGCAGAGGCTGCAAGAATAGGGCCAGTGTTTATAAATATTTCTACAGGTTTTGAGTGAGGTGCACACTCATATCAACTCTTTCAAGCTCCCCTTGATGCCCGTGACCCCAAAGAAGGTGTGGGCTGCAATAATCACACTAAAGGATCCTCGTGAGAAGCAGAAAGGGCCTCATTGGTTTGACAACTGAGTTATTCGTCCACCTTCTTGTTTGCACTTTGGGGCAGCTCCCCCCCGATTCCAAGTGTTACTTGGTTCCTTGTGCCACCGGTATCAGGAAGAGCTGGAGCAGAAGGCAGGAGAGGATATCGTTGAGACCTTGGACGCCTTCGTCCAGCACTCCATAAATAAAGCTTTGGCAGCGGCGCTGAGATCCATCATCGCCTAGCTGCAGTTGTATGCCAAAGGACAGGGCCGCAGTACCCTTTCTTCCTCCAAATTGCTTGAGAGCTTTCTGAGGTGCCTCGTAAGCACAAAAACAAATCAAAGGGCAGGCCACATGAAGAGTTTTTTTTCCTCCTTAGCACAAAGATCCTTGAAGGATCATGAATACTGCTCGACAAAGTCCAAACGCAGCCACCCCACCTCAAGCTCTGAGTCGAATTCCGAGTCTGCTGGGTCGGGGGAAGTACCCATTGTCGCAAACATAAAAGACACCCTTCTTCAAGTTGTTCACTGTCTCCCACTACCCCATTCACCTTTAACCAAGAAGACATTGTCCACCCTAGGTCCTCCGATTGCACCCCGGAGCAGACTATCTCCACGGTATATTGCGTAAGGCCTTCGATGAGGAAGTGCGCCAACTTCTCAGGACGAATGCCCCAGACCGGATTTGCTAGATAAGGTAGCGCTCACACCAGAGGTTGACCCCAGCATAACAACATTCCTGAAGTAGTATGCCAGGGACCCCAAAAAGGGTATCGACAGGGCATGGAAAGCATGCCAAGACAAACTTTTGGATGTAGTGGGCCCACTCCCAAAACTTTTGGAGATGACCATAAATGCCAAAGGGAAAGGAGAACCTATTGATCTGGATATTCTGGCTGTATGGTCCAAGCAGACTATTTGTCTACTCAGTAATGCCAACTGTGCCATCTCAACGGAGCAGCGGAAATCCATCCTTATGAGGATAGATTCCAAACTCACAGATATGGCACCTGCTTAAGTGGGGCCTCTGGCAGATGGCCTCCTCTTTGGGGGGAAATTTGTGAAGGTCATAGGTAAATATGTCAACACTTTTACGGCCTTAGATAAGGTGCAAACATCCCTTAAAAAGGTTTTTCAGACAAACCTTTTTTCCAGGGCTGGGCGAGGTAGGGGCCTCTCATCAGGCTGCCAGTCTTTCCAAGGTACCCAAAGAGGATCATAGGGACAACAAAGGGGAGTATTCTAGGACTCCACTGGAGGAACCTTTTCCCCTCTCGAGCTCGCTTCAACAAATCAAGATCCAGCAGAGGCTCGAGGGGAAACTACCATTTTTGCACCTTTCTTTGGGGGCAGAGTCAAGTTGTTTATTCGCAACTGGAGATTGTTGACAGGCAAAATGTGGGTTCTTCAGACAGTTCAGGGTTTTCAACTGAAGTTTTATTAGACTCCTTCCCAGCAGTGTCCCCCAAGACCGCTGTTTTTTTTCCCAACAAGAGGAATCTTTTATAGACGCAGAAATAGAAGAGTTGCTGCGGAAACGTGCAGTGGCACATTGCCACCCTCACTCTCATGGTTTCTGCAGCAACACTTTCTTAGTGCAAAAGAAAGGGGGAGGTCACAAGCAAGTGTTGAACTTGTGTAACTTCAGTTTATGGATTGTTTACAGGCACTTCAAAATAGAGGGAATCCACCATCTGCAAGAACTTCTCCGGGAAGGCTATTGGATGGGTCATTTGGACCTAAAAGACGCTTACCTGACTATTCCCATCTTCCCTCCACATAGATGATTCTTACAGTTCCGATGGAGGGAACAGTGGTTCGAGTATCTAGTGCTCCGTTCTGGGTTGTCCTCAGCCCCATTGTGCTTCACCAAAGTTATGAATCCAGTGATATCTTACCTAAGAGAGAAAGGGATACAGATGATGATCTACTTGGACGATATTTTGATCATGGTGCAGTCTTGTGAGATGGTGATCGACCATCTCTAAATGACAGTGAACCTATTGCAGGATCTAGGATTCATGATCAACAAAAAGAAGTCCAGTCTAGTCCCATCTTGGTCCATAGAGTTTTTGGGATTCCTAGTGGATTCCGAGAGAGCGATACTCTTACTTCCCAAAACCAAACTCCGGGACATCAAGAAGGAATTGAAGCTAGCCCTATCTGAACAGACGATGTCCTTGCATCTGATGGCGAGATTGGTGGGCCTTCTGGCTTCATCCATTCAAGCAGTGTTTCCCAGCCCTCTGCATTGCAGAGCCTTACAGAGGCTGAAGATTCAACATTTATGGAAAGGCTTGGCTTACACCAATCAAGTTCCTCTATCTGCGGAAGTCAGTGGGGGACTGCGTGGAATGGCAAGGCAATCTTCGGATCTCAACCGGAAGTCATCAAAGAGTCAGATGTCAGCTGTTGGGGTGTATGCTGTGGAGATGTCTCTATGGGAGGCAGATGGTCTCTTCACGAGCTAGATATACATATCAACTGTTTAGAACTGCTGGCAGGATCCTTCGCTATTCAAGTGCTGTCCCCAAAAGAGGTGTCTTGTTGCATGCTGCTGAGAATGGACAACATCTCAGTGGCTCAGTACATCAACAAACTAGGTGGACCAAATCCAAACATCTGGCAGAGATGGCCAAGGATTTTTGGCATATTTGCCTGGATCGCAGGATCTCGGTAATGGCCGAATACATTCTGGGGCAGTCCAACATAATTGCGGACTGGAATTCCAGATATCAGAAGGATCTCAGTGATTGGCAACTGCTTCCGCGACTGTTCAGACTGATCCAAGACACTTGGGGGCCTTGCAGCATCCATCTGTTTCCATTCCAGTTGAACCCGTGGGCGACAGTGATGGATGCATTTCTTCAGGATTGATCAGGAGTTCTGAATTACGCCCTTCCCCCCTTTGTCATGATTCTGAGAGTGGCAACGCAGGTGAAGTATCAGAAAGCGGAAGTGGTCCTCGTCACACCAGTTTGGAAAGCACAACCCTGGTTCCAGGCTCTGTTGGCATCAACATGCGATTGCTCTCTCCTTCTTCCTTGGAATCAGGAAAATCTCTGGAGACCTCTGGGCGAACTTCACCTGCTGGTATTAGCAGAGCAGTTATCTCTGATGGCCTGGAGGCTGTCAGGCAACAATAGTGTTTGCCAGGAATTTCAAAGATTGCTGCAAAATTCACTAGGCAAGCATGGGCCCCCTCTACCAGGAAACAATATGCTTCAGCTTAGAGATGCTGGGTGGATTGGTGCCTGGAACTTCACATGGATCCCGCGGAAGCAGACATCACAGATATTGTGAATTTCCTGTCGCTTAAAGCATCAAGAGGGTTACCTTACAAGTCAGTAAATAATTTTTGTTCCGCAATTGAAGCTGGGCATGTGCAGGTAGGTAATATTTCTGTGGGTATGCATCCAGTGATATGTAAATTACTTAAAAGTATCAGAATTTCGAATCATCCACAACCTAAGTATACATTTTTGTCAGATGTCAATATGTTTTTAAATCTCTTTGAGAAATGGCCCCAGAACAATTTGTTGAGCCCGAAACAAGTTTCTGACAAACTGGCTATGTTGCTTTGTCTGGTGTCCTGCAGAAGAACAGCGGATGTAAAAGTGCTCAATCTTGCAGATAGAGTATTTACTCCAGAGGGAGTTTATTTTTCTATTACCAGCTGTACTAAAACATTTACCAAGAATATTGACTATCCTGCTTTTTCATTTAATGAACAATTATTTGTAGTTAGACGTCTAAAAACGTATGAATCCAGTACTCAATCAGTTAGAAATGATCTGAAGGGACAGTTATTGATTGCTTTGCAAAAAACTTTTGATCAGCCACTATAGCTAGGTGGCTTAGAGATGTTTTGAAGGAAGCTGGTGTTGATACTCAAGTGTTTGGAGCACATTCGGTAAGGGGGCAATGGCTTCAAAATTGTTAACTCTAGGTACTTCTCTTCAAGATTTAATGAAAACAGCTGATTGGTCTTCTGATTCAACTTTTAAACAGTTTTATTATAAACTTGTGGTGGATATAGCATCAGCGGTAATTAATCAGCTTTAAACTAGCATAATCTGAGCCTCCGGTCCTGACATAGGATAAAACATTTGCTAGCTTACACGCCAAGATTATTCCAATTCTATTATGGACACAGAGGTGAGGATTATCCCGCCCAGGTTTGTGTGATTTGATATTAATGATCGATGATATAAATGTGATGGTTATACTAAGTAGCATCAGGTTGAGTTTTTTCAAGCTTACTGTTATTTGGTTATTAATGAGTTGGCCCACCCATGATTGAAGTTATGTGGTGTGGGGTGGGCTCAGTGGTACAGAGGACTCTGACTCGGATTTTAGGGCCCTATAAGGGCGTAAACACCGTTTATTTAGTATTGTAAGGATATTGTAATAATAATGGCTGTACTTCTTCCCGGTCTCTTTGGAAGTTTTTTTGTTGCAGGTTTTGGGTGACTTGTATGAGTCTTTAATGTTCTTTCTTTTCTCCTTTTAGGTGGCGATCTCCAGGTAGCTTTTTCTTGGTTCCCGTGGGCTCTCGGAAAAACAAGAGGATATGTCCAGGTAAGAAGGACGGTAGTTTGTTATCTCTATTATCTGTTAGTACAGGGGGTGGTGAGGGAAGGAACTACAGGAGGTAGTGTGTTGAGTGGGGTTATGCAAAAAGAAGAGGGGGAAAAGCGGGCTATTACTGTGGCTATTTTAAATTGGTGATAGGGTGGGAAGGTGGTCCGTGGTTCCCAAGTCCCTGGCACCCAAACAACCTGCCCTGTTCCCTTTCTGCCCTCCCCGGTCTCCTTTTCTTCCTTCCACCGCCCCCTTATCCCTTTAATGTCGGTGCCCCTTAAATATGGCCTGTACCTTGTTCAGCCACGACCCTCCTGGGTCGTGGCAGGGTTTCTCTCTTCCTCGCGGTTTCTCCTCAGCTCCACCGCTTGGGCTGGGCTTCTGCTCCTCGGCACTCGTTGCGGTCGCTTTTGGTTCCGGTTCTGGTGGTTCCTCCGTCTCGTCTTCTTCACCAGCGTTTTTTTCTTCCTGTTCGGCGTCTCCCCTTATTGCGGCGTCCTCGCGTCCTCCCGATGCGGCAACCCGGAAGTCCGGTGCCGATAGGGTGCTCCGCCCCCACGCGTCTCCTTGGCGACGCGGGACGGGACGGGACGGAGGAGGTGCTCGGTCGGCGCCATGTCCGCGCATCGGTAGGCAAGGTGGACGACACCCGTCTACATGTGGCTTTTTCATGCTTAATAGAAAAATGTCTTTGGTTTAGGTGTTGACCTAAAACCAGAATGAGAAGAGGTCCGCAAGTTTTCGTTTCGAAGTGATGTCCTGGTTCGCACCAGCTCCATCAAAATCCCCCTTGTTTTGTGGAAGTTTGTTAATTTCGGTATCGGATATTCAATGTTTACAGTTGTTTGAACAATACGATGGACTGAATCTCTGCAAAGAAAGATGAAGTTATGTGATTGTATTGGGTATTTGAGGGGTCAGCTCATACAGGATTGGTGGTTGGAGAACAGGAGCATGATGGATATGAAGTCATTATGGTTTATGTTAATGATATATGTTTGAAATAATTTTATTGGCTGCTGTAAAAAGAGTAGTAAAGAGAAAGAAGCATAATCCTCGCCTCAATGTCCCTAATGGAATTGTGAATTCTTGGTGCGTAAGCTTGCACATTTTTTACTCTCTGGTGATCACAGTATTCTAATGAGCTACTAGAGTGCTAACATTCTGTGTTCATGCCAAAAGAGTGGCACATCTTAATGCGATCTTGATGGAGCCAAAGTTGAAAACTGAAAGCACTTTCTACTGAGGGTACTGCAGTAAATAAGGAAATTAGGGAGCCAGGCCCTGTGTCCAACCCCCCTCCACTGTGCATTGCGAAGGGCATCTTACTTAACGTTAAGAAACCCTAGAAATTCACTGAAAAAAACAAAAGGTTACAGGGACATTATAGTAAGGAAATAGAATTCTTTTTTTTAAACTTAGAAATTCACTAAAAAACAAACGTTACAGGGACATTATAGCTAGGTTCAGATTGTACATGCACACAACCACAGCAATTCAGCTGTTACAGTTAAAGTTATTTCAAGTAACTATAACTCATGCCCCAAGGTAACTAAAACTCACACTAAGAGAATCATTCTGCCATATTGGGAGTGGTCAGAATGGTGCATTCTGAGCTAGCTAGATGCCACACTTCTCAGGAAGCCATCGCTAGATGGGAAGGGACGTGATAGCATGTTGGCCAGTTGTTGCTGCATTCCCAGAGGGAGAGAACTGAGCATAAAAGTGGCAACTCTGGCATTCAGATTATGTCTGAACAGGACCAAAGAAAGACTACCCTGCGGTTCCATGGCACCAACACAGAGAGGTTGCACCAAAGACTGGACTGCACCTGGACTGACCTCCTTGGGTAAGCAAAGATAGGACTGTGCCTGTGCTATCCTGCTCTTGGTCATAACCATCCCCAAACCCCAGATAGAAGATGTGACTCCAAGAGTCGGATTGCTGACTTCCTGTTACAGATACAGGGTAAAAAAACGCTGAAGAAGCCTGCCTCAGTGAGTTGGTAGCAAAGAGTGCCTGATTGACACTAACTGCTGAAGTGCAGCCTGGAAGATGGACCCTCTCACCAATTTAAAATAGCCACAGTAATAGCCCGCTTTTCCCCCTCAAAAGTTACAACCAGGTCTGCTCAACACAGAAGAATCATTGGAGTGCAGTTTGGTCACCCAGAAAGGAAGTTACCATTAGTTAAAGGGAATCACTAGTTTCACTATAACTAGCAACCAGTGGCTACTGGTTTCAGGCTGGACTTCATCCAGACTTAGAGGGACATCGACCCCTGGGGTCAAAGTTTCCCCAGTATGTTTGTGGACTGAGATGGCTCCAGAGAGACCCCCATCATCCGTACAACATCCTCAGTATCCTTGAGCAACTTCAGCATCTTGTATCCCTTGCATCAGGACCAGTCCATTGGAGTCTACGGTGGTTCACTTATAGGTCCTGGAACTAGACTGGAGACTGCTCTGTTTGGGAGGTAACTCTTCAACTGGTCCTTATTGGTCCCTGTGACTGGCTCCCAACTGGTGTTGGTGGCTGTAAGACTACCTTTATAGCAGTTTTCAAGTCATTTGTTGTGGCCAACTCTAAACCATGAGTCACAGTAGATTACAATGATTTATTGCACTGAGTGAGAACCTGTGATTTATAGTTTCTTTCAAAATGCATAACTGCGGAAACCTCAGGTTGATTTTTGTCATTGAGGTGATTATTTAAAGCTACAAATACAGTTTTTATAAATTGATGTTGGATTTTTATTATGTAGTGTTTTCTTCTTATTCAACTGTTTTGGCACTTTGAAATGCTTTACGCGTGTTCCTTTGATAAACCCTGACAGCTCTTAGCTACAGGTACCCAGGACTGAGCTAAGGTCTTTCAAACGAACCTGACTGGACCTGGCATGGGTGGGTGAGTTAATTACATGGTGAGGTGGTGCAACTACACCATATAATAAACCAGTTTGCTCAAAGGAAATAAAAAAATGCTACCCAAATAGTTACTCTAAGTATGTTCTCCGTGGCATTGTGCCATCCCCGGCAGCAGAACAAAAATTCGGATATCATCTTAAGAAATGGCTGCTGAAACTTTAATTGTAGTCTAAATAATGATTGGTTAATCAATTTCAGCAGGCAGGAAAGTTGCCTAAATGCGTTACAATGGATGCAGTGTAACCAGGGGCTTAGTTGTTCGCGAAACCTACTAGACTCTATTCAGTTGATTGAATTAGTTTGACCTTAATTAAGGTAAGTAGAGGCTTGATAATCATTGGTCATCATTATGTTTTGTGGCACAGGAATCTGATATTCTCAGCCTGAGACATCTCAGTCTCAGATTATACACAGTACAGAAGTGTCGAGACACCCTTAATATCAGGTGGAACATGGAAGGCACTACAGTGGAGTGGAAGTCAGAGGAAGGTGGGTTAGAAAAACATACTAGTTTTGAGCGTATGCTGTGTTCAGTTGTTGTTCCCGAGCCGAACTGCAAAACCGTGACAACGTCCCCAACCACCAACAGCAGAAAAAGAAAGACCATAAGACTACAGATAGATGAATTCCTTTCCCTGGCAATTCAGAGGCCCCTCCCCTATCTCTATCTCTTTCTCTCTCTCTCATTTTCTGAGAAATATGACAATATGATTAAAAGGAACGGATGTGTTTGGCAACTGAATGAAACATTATACATTTTTAAATTGAAAAAATCATTCATTGATATTAGTAAATAATAATTTCGATATGTAGACAAAGAACAGAGGAACAGAGGAATAGAAATATAATCAATGAGACATGATCATGAAGAGATATACAACCTGAAGTACATTAGTAATTGTGTGATGAAGAGAATACATTGCGTATACAAACTGAATTACTAGAATTAATAAACAATGCACTAAAAAAAATGGACAGTTTAAAAAGACTTTCAATAGAAAAGGTGATGAAACCTTACCAACATAGGAACGGAGCAGCTTGACAGAAAACGGAGACCTTCCACAAAGTAAAATTTGTGAATCACCCAATGCTATGTCTATTAAGCTGTACCATCCTGATTCATTTAGGTCCAGCCAACATATACCTTGCTTTGGGAGCAGAAATAAAAGGGCTCTGTAAAGAGACTGAGGCCCTCATCTTTTGCCAAGACTGCCACAGCTGCCGGAAGACCACCAGTGCTAACGATCTTCCAACCGCTGTATTATGACTGCCACTGGATCTCCGCACCGTTGGCAGTTGGATATCCGGGGCATTCATCACGGCGTTCCGCGGTGCTTACGCAGTTCCACTGCTGGCACCGCCACGCCAGAAAAAGACCGCTCACAGAGTTACAACCAGTAATTCTGTGTGGTGGTCTCTTGGGGGTGTGGAGGTGCCGGCGGTGGGAGCGCCGGGTCCAGTCCCCTCACGGAGGAGTACCTCGTCAGACGAGGTAAGTGTCATCCACAAGGGGAGGGGTGAATGGGTGTGTGTGAGTGTGTGTCTGCATGTGGACGGGGTGGGTGTGTGTGCATGGGTGAATGTGTAAGGGGTAAGGGGGATGTGGAGGGGCGTAGGTGTTGACAGAGGCTCAGACTCAGTTTTGTAAGGTTTTAGAAGGCCGAAGCCAGGATTTATTGATTATAAAGGAACAAAATGGTCAAAAAGAAAATTAGAAGCTGGTCTTCTCCTCAGTATTTTCTCCGGGGAGTCTCTGTTTTATGGGGGAGGTGGGTTGTGCAGGTTCTCAATATTTCCTTCTGTCTTTCTTGTAGGTAGTGGTCTGCTGACAGCTTCTTCCTGGACGCCCGCGGATTCTCGACATAAGAAGAGGACAGGTCTTGGTGAGTGGAACGGTAAGTTACTATCTTTGTTATTTTATTTGTAGAAAGGAGGGGTGTGAGGGAAGGAACGGTAGGAATTGGTGCTGTTAAAAGGGGGGGGGGTTTGGTCAGGAAAAGAGAGAACGCAAAAGCCTGGGCGATTACTGGGGCTGTGACTGGGTAGTGCAAGGAGGTTGACGTGCTCTGTGACTCCCGAGTTCCCAGTCCCTCAACCCAAGCTGCCCTGTTCCCCTTCCACCCTCTCAAGTTCCTTTTCCCTCCTTCCTCCTCCCTCCTACCCCTTTAGTGTAGGTGACTCTAAATAAACCCCGTACCTTGTTTAGCCATAACCCTCCTGGGTCGTGGCAGGATTCTTCGTCCTCTCTGAAGGTTTCTCGCACTCCGGCGTGAGTGCAGGGCTTCTGCTCCTTCCTCCTTGGTTCGTCTATCAGCGGCTCTATGCTCCTCAGTTCTTCGGTCCTCTCGTCGTCTTCTCTCGTCTGCTGCTCTCCCTCTGTTGTGGCGGCGTCCGTTTTTATGGCGTTGTCTCCATTATCCGAGCCGACAACCCGGAAGTCCGGTTGCGCTCGGCCGTGCGGGTCCCACGCGTCGTCATGGAGACGCGTAATGGAGAGTGAAGAAACACTCCCCCGGCGCCAAGGCTGAATCTCGGTAGGCGAGGTGCATGACACCCGCCTACATACCCCATCCCATGAACGGGACTGGTAGAGGCCCGTAGAGTCTGGACAACGGGAGAGAAAGTCAGGGGGGCACTGGCTGGACCCAGGGATGTCACGAACCTGAAAGGTAAAGGGCTGGAGTTCAAGGAACCAGCGCAACACCTGGGAATTTGTATCTTTATGGGAGGCCAACCAAGTTAGAGGGGCATGGTCAGTATAGAGGATGAAAGGGCGACCCAAGAGATAATACTGGAGACACTCAATTGCCCACTTAATGGCAAGGCATTCCTTCTCGATCGTGGGATAGTGGGTTTCACGGGGCAGTAGCTTACGGCTAACATAGAAAATGGGGTGATCATAGCCCAGATCGTCCGGCTGTGCTAGGACGGCACCCAGCCCGACGTTCGAAGCATCAGTAAAAAGATGAAAAGGCGTCGAAAAATCAGGACATCGCAATACGGGTTCGGTTGAGAGGGCCTTTTTAAGCGATGAGAAGCTCTGAAGCTGGGAGTTTGAAAAAGAAGGCAGTGTGGTAGGATATTGCTTCTTTAGTAAGTCTGTGAGAGGGGCAGTTATGGTAGAATATTGCGGAATGAATCTACGACAATATCCCACCAACCCCAGGAAGGAACAGAGTTCTTTTTTCGTTCTGGGGAGCGGTATCTGTCTAATGGTCTCTACTTTATCTTTCTGAGGACGTAGAACTCCCATACCAATGACATAGCCTAGATATGCGATTTGGGTTTGACCTAGGGTGCACTTAGAGGGATTGGCGGTGAGTCCGGCTTTTGCTAAGGCGGAGAACACTTTGTCTAAGTGTTGGAGATGCTCTGTCCAGGTCGTACTAAATATAACAATGTCATCAAGGTAAGCGGCAGTAAATTCCAGGAAGGGCCGTAAAAGTCGGTCCATTAATCGTTGGAATGTAGCCGGAGCACCGTGAAGACCAAAGGGAAGGACGGTAAATTGGTATAAACCTGACGGGGTGGTAAACGCTGTCTTTTCTTTATCTTGTGTGGCCAAGGGAATCTGCCAATATCCCTTCGTTAGATCAATAGTGGACATGTAACGCGCATGCCCAATCTTCTCTAATACTTCATCTACCCGGGGAATAGGATAAGTATCAAAAAGGGATATCTCATTGAGTTTCCTAAAATCTATACAAAATCGGACCGAGCCATCAGGCTTCGGGACTAAAACGACAGAAGAACACCACGGACTTGTGGAAGGTTCAATGACTTTTAGGGACAACATCTTTGTTATTTCTTCCTCTATAAGAATTTTTCTCGCTTCAGGGATTCGGTAGGGACGTAGGCGTACTGTTCGTCCCTCAGGGGTTCTAATATGATGTTGGACTAAAGACGTGCGCCCAGGTAGTTCTGAAAAGAAATCGGAATGTTTTTGAATCAACTCCCATAGCTGCCTTTTCTCTGTACCGGCTAAGGAATCATTGACACAAGGGTGTTTTTGTTTATCTGGCTGAAGGGTGGGACAGAGTTCTAACCCTAGAGGGTTGGTTGGGGTTACCAGGTATCCCGTAGCAGGACGATCCCTATCGTCCCCCGGGTTCTCCCATTTCTTTAGCAAATTGATGGTAAATCTGAGTCCGTTTAGGGTTCTTATCTAATTCAATCAGGTAAGTAACGGGGGTAACTGCTCTTATTACACGATACAGCCCCTGCCATTTTGCCAACAGTTTATGTTCAGAGGTGGGTCGCATGATCAGTACTTGATCATTGGGGTGAAGAACTCGCAGTTTGGTGCCCTGATCATAGGAAGCTTTTTGGCTTTGTTGAGCTATTTCTAAGTGGTGTCTCACGTCCTCCCAGACCGTCTGGAGGTGGGCCTTCAAGTTATGAATATAATCAAGAAGGGGCCTCTCCTCATCGTTTTCTTCCTCCCACAGCTCTGCCGCCATATCTAGCAAGTTAAGAGGCTGTCTTCCGAATACCACCTCAAACGGACTGTGCCCAGTAGAAGACTGTTCATGTGTTCTAATTGCATACAGTACTAGGGGTAATTTCTGATCCCAATCTTTGCCTGAGTCGTTTACCATTTTCCGCAAAAGGGTCTTGATGGTGCGGTTATATCGTTCCACTAACCCATCAGTTTGTGGATGATATACCAATGTCTTTATCTGGGTAATTCCTAAGGTCTTACAAATCTGTTTCATGAGCCCCGAAATGAAGGGTGTCCCCTGATCGGTAAGGATTTCTTCAGGGAAACCAACCTGCGAGAAATAGGATATCATGGCTTGTGCAACTGTTTTGGTAGTGGTACTGGTAAGGGGAATTGCTTCCGGATATCTGCTGGCGTAATCAACTATCACGAGGATATGTGTATGACCCTTGGTAGACGGTAAAAGAGGTCCGACCAAGTCCATGCCTACTCTTTTGAAGGGTGTATCTATAATCGGTAGTGGATGTAACAGGGCTCTTCTGGTGACTCCTGGGTCTACAAGTTGGCATTTTGGGCATTGTGTACAATATCTTCGAATTTGGGCATATACTCCTGGCCAGTAAAAACGTCTCAATAAGTATTCCTCTGTTTTTTCTCGGCCACAATGGCCTCCTCCAGGCTGATTATGAGCTAGAAATAATACCTGAGTCCGGTAGGGCTCAGGGACCACTAGTTGTCGTTTCTCCCCATTTACTGTCCTAGATACTCTATATAATAAGTCTTTATGTACTATAAAGTGAGGGCCTACCTCTCCGGTAGAGTCACTTTTGGCATTTCTCCACGCGTGCTCGAGAGTGGGATCTTCGCGTTGGCTTCCTCTAAACGATACTGGGACGCTGATTATATTGGCCACTGTTTTCTCCCCTTCTACCTGTCTTTGAGTCATAGCATGTTTTTGTTTTTCCATCCTTTTCTCCCTCTTAGTTAGTTTTTTCCGCTCGGGGACACTATCGATAGGGGTGTCCCGGAAAGGAGCTACTCCCCACCAGTCATCAATAGGGTTGGGTTTCCGTGTTTGGTCTAGAATGTCATTAAATCGCTTGTAATAATGTCCCAAGAACACATTCTTCGATCAAGTTATCCATGAGTCCCATGGCGAGAAAGTCATGATTAGCGTTCCACTCTACTTCTACCACTTCAAGGGGGTACTGAGCTCGATCCCCATGGATGCAGCATATCGTTACCCAGCGTTCTGCCTTCGACTTTACAGCCTTGACTATATCGCGACGTAGTACTGACTGACTACATCCGGAGTCAATCAATGCCATGACCAATCGCCCATTGATTCGTAGAGGATGTTTAAAGGATGTATTGCCTGCCCCTATGCACAGGACTCTCCCTCGAGTAACCCCTATCTCCATAGGTTCTACTCCCTCCTGTTTCTTGGGACATACTCGAGCTATATGTCCCCACTCCCCACAACTGAAACATTGAGGTTGTTGCATGGGGTTTCTCTCTAAACTCCGAGAGGAGGTCCCTGGCTCCTCAGGGTTTTGTCTATTTGTATATTGAGGAGGAGTTGTAGGTGGCTTGCTCAGGGGTCGGGAAGTTTGGCCTCTCACATCCACGGATCGGTGATAGGCGCATGCCAAATCGACTGCTAGTTCGGTGTCGATTTTAGGGTGTTGTCTGATCCAGTTCCGGGTGCTTATGGGCAGTGAGTCTATATACTGTTCCAAAATAATGGCCTTGATGATATCTTCCCGGTCGGTCCCTAAGGGTCCCAACCACTTCAGTCCTAGATCTTTCACGCAATAGTAAAATGTACGTGAATCCTCGTGTGGTCCCCATTTAACTTTACGGAACTTTGATCGATAATATTCAGTATCATGCCCCACTCGTTCTAATATACTCTTCTTAATTTCGGCGTAGGGGGTGGTGCCTCCAGGATTTGCAGCCTGATAAGCAGACTGGAGGGTGCCGGTTAAGAGTGGGGCAATATATTGGCCCCATCGATTTTCAGGCCATTGAGCTGATGAGGCGACTCTTTCAAAGTTCGTAAAAAAAGGAATCAGGATCCTCCCCCTCCTGATATTTCTGTAACACCGAGCTTGGCACATTTGGGTGTACCTTACTGGCAGCGTTCGTATCGGTCAGTTTCTGCATAGCAGTCTCATGAACTAACTGATTATTGGGCATTATAGTGGCCTGACTTTTCAAGGCGGCTTGAAGAGCCTCTCTGTCTTCCTTGGCCTCCCTTTGTTGTGCCTCCCAGACTAATTTGAGATGGCGTTGACCCTCTGCCAGTTGTTTTATCATGTCCTCGAGGGTGGGTTTCTCTTCCATGTTTGCAACACCTCTGTACAGCCCCGGAGGAGTATGATCTCCTCAGGTTTCCAGGATCCCACTTCTGACACCACTGTGGAGGGGCGTAGGTGTTGACAGAGGCTCAGACTCAGTTTTGTAAGGTTTTAGAAGGCCGAAGCCAGGATTTATTGATTATAAAGGAACAAAATGGTCAAAAAGAAAATTAGAAGCTGGTCTTCTCCTCAGTATTTTCTCCGGGGAGTCTCTGTTTTATGGGGGAGGTGGGTTGTGCAGGTTCTCAATATTTCCTTCTGTCTTTCTTGTAGGTAGTGGTCTGCTGACAGCTTCTTCCTGGACGCCCGCGGATTCTCGACATAAGAAGAGGACAGGTCTTGTTGAGTGGAACGGTAAGTTACTATCTTTGTTATTTTATTTGTAGAAAGGAGGGGTGTGAGGGAAGGAACGGTAGGAATTGGTGCTGTTAAAAGGGGGGGGGGTTTGGTCAGGAAAAGAGAGAACGCAAAAGCCTGGGCGATTACTGGGGCTGTGACTGGGTAGTGCAAGGAGGTTGTCGTGCTCTGTGACTCCCGAGTTCCCAGTCCCTCAACCCAAGCTGCCCTGTTCCCCTTCCACCCTCTCCAGTTCCTTTTCCCTCCTTCCTCCTCCCTCCTACCCCTTTAGTGTAGGTGACTCTAAATAAACCCCGTACCTTGTTTAGCCACGACCCTCCTGGGTCGTGGCAGGATTCTTCGTCCTCTCTGAAGGTTTCTCGCACTCCGGCATGAGTGCAGGGCTTCTGCTCCTTCCTCCTTGGTTCGTCTATCAGCGGCTCTATGCTCCTCAGTTCTTCGGTCCTCTCGTCATCTTCTCTCGTCTGCTGCTCTCCCTCTGCTGTGGCTTCCGTTTTTATGGCGTTGTCTCCATTATCCGAGCCGACAACCCGGAAGTCCGGTTGCGCTCGGCCGTGCGGGTCCCACGCATCGTCATAGAGACGCGTAATGGAGAGTGAAGAAACACTCCGCCGGCGCCAAGGCTGAATCTCGGTAGGTGAGGTGCATGACACCCGCCTACAGGGGAGTGTGAGTAAGTGCATGCACGTGCGTATGTATGGATATGTATATGGTAAGTGTATGCGTGCGTGTGTGATGTGTCTGGGTATGTATGCGTGTCTCTGGGGGTGAATGTTGTGAGTGGGGGTGTGTCTGCGTGTGACTGTGTGTGTGGGTGCAGGTGTGCATGTGTGCGGAGGTGTTTGGCGGGTATCCCCGCGAAGCAAGTTCCTGTCGTCGGTATACCTTTCTGCCAGCATTTTGTGGCGAAGAGACCGCCAGGAAAATCGGGCAGTGTCCCTAGTTGGAATAACCTCTGCAGTAATCCAACTCCCGACGAGCTGCAGATGGAAACCTCCAGCCCGGCGGGCTGTGATAAAGCAGCTGGACGGGCAGGGACACAGCGGTTTGGCAGTTGCCAAAATGCTGCAGTCGTAATATGGCGGTCTGCACCTCCGGTCCCGTGGCGGTGAGACCACCACAGCGGCCCTGGCAGTCCATGGACCGCCAGGGTCATAATGAGGGCCTGAATTCTGTGCACTCTCTACCTGTAGAAAGACACTAGGAGCTTCAGCAGCATAAGTTGACAAACTATAGTCATTATTATCGACGCGCCACAACATAGACTTCAAAGATCCTATCCCAACGGTCTCAGATGCATCTTCCTGCTGACGGGCATGCAACTTGGACAGAAATACTTGCACCAAAGTGGATTAAGACTCTGAGGGGAAATTAGTATGAGCTAAGAAGCTTTTCGAGAAAGTCGGTAAGTTCCTCTCAAGTTTACACCAAAAACAGATGTAGCAAACAGTGGCACAAATGTGGGAAAGAGTAGCTATATTCCAACTGAGTGTGCCATAACTCATGTGCAACTTACAATGGCTCATCAACACAACGAAATGCATGCATACATTACAAGAGGGAATGAGACAACTGATAAGCCGGCAGCCACAGATACTCGATCCGAAGTAAACGTGGATTCTGCAATACATTCAGCGATATATGTGACATTCACTTCTCAACAGCTGACAAAAAAATACTCTGAAAATCGCCAACAGGCTGGCGGTGCTTCCAGGGCTATTCTGACCGCGGCGGTAAAGCCGCGGTCAGAAAAGGGGAACCGGCGGATTCCCGCCGGTTTTCCCCTGGCCCAGGGAATCCTCCATGGCGGCGCTGCTTGCAGCGCCGCCATGGGGATTCCGACCCCCTTCCCGCCGGCCTGTTTCTGGCGGTTTTCACCGCCAGAACCAGGATGGCGGGAACAGGTGTCGTGGGGCCCCTGGGGGCCCCATACAGATTTTCACTGTCTGCTTGGCAGACATTGAAAATCGCGACGGGTGCCACTGCACCCGTTGCAACCCTGCAACTCTGCCGGCTCCATTCGGAGCCGGCATCCTTGTTGCAGGGGCTTTCCCGCTGGGCCGGCGGGCGGCCTTTTGGCGGTCGCCCGCCGGCCCAGCGGGAAAGCCAGAATGGCCGCCGCGGTCTCCTGACCGCGGAGCGGTCATTCGGCGGTTACCGCATGGCGGGCGGCAACCGCCGCCCGCCGCGGTCAGAATGACCGCCTCTGTCTTAGTCACTAGAGGCATGCCAGCACCTCCTATTAAAGTTGTATATGCTTTGGAGGAGGGGTACTTGGATTACTTAGCTCTAGTACTCTCACTGAACCAGTGTAAATACCTTCTGTGTGCTATTGACTCACACACTAAATTCTTGTTAGTTTGGTAGCAAAAAAGAGCTGATAGTCTTTGTCAC